>NW_027507903.1:691110533-691675453 GCF_037356315.1 Lithobates pipiens | reverse complement strand
CTGTTCTATAATAAAGGCATCTGCAGGAGTTAGTGGGTGTTGTGTGCCTCCAGCACAATATACACTACCCAATTGCTGGTTTTCCCATCTCCCTTCAGACCATTACCATGTCTGGAAGGCCAACAAGGAGAGGCAGACAGGCGCGAGCCGATAAAAGAGGGCAAGCAGGCTCTGTGTCTAGAGACAACAGTGCTGGTCGTGGACGCGGTGCATCGTCATCATCAGCACGTGGCCATGGGACACGCTTGTCCTTCTTTTCGGCAGCTGGACGTGTTGAGCCGCAACATGCCGAAGACTTGGTAGAGTGGATGACCAAGCCCTCTTCATCCTCCTCATCCTCTCTCACCCAGGCTCAGAGTACTAGCAAAGCAGCTACCGATGCATCGTCTTCCCTCCTCTCAATGTCATCATCAGTGACTCCTTCCCTAGACCGACCACATCCTCCTGAGGAGTCCCCTGAACTCTTTGAGCACAGTGTTGGGTACATGCTCCAGGAGGATGCCCAGTGTTTTGTAGGCTCTGATGATGATACTCAGCTAGAGGAAGGCAGTAGCGTGAGCGCAGAGAGAGGGGATGCTCAAGAAGGATAGCAATCTGGCAGTCATGTTCCATAAGCTGCAGCATACTGCCAGGTTTGCTCCAGCGATGAAGAGGGAGGGGATGATGAGGGCAATGGGTGCCTGGTAGGAGGAGGAGGCACATGTCCAATGAGGCAGGATGCCCTCCGGGGGCCAGTTTAGGGGCAGCACATCGACTGAATCACACCGCAGAGCTCCGCCTGTGCAGGGCCCTGCCTCTGCGCGTTATTCTAAAAGTTCTTTGGTGTGGGCCTTTTTTGAGATGAGTGCATCAGATCGCACCACTGCTATTTGCAACATATGTCTCAAGCGTATCTCGCGTGGCCAAAACATCAGCCGCATGCTTGACCAGACATATGTTGACCTGCCATGTAGCTCGTTGGCAAGCGTACCTCAAAGATCCACAACAAAGAACAAAGCGGACCTCTCCTTGCTCCTCATCAGCTGGGATCTCCAACCCCACTAGACCTTCAGTCCTCTCTGAAACCTGCTCTGAGGAATGAAGGTGTAGAATTAGGTGTGTCACAGCCAAGTGTTTCCGGGCACTCTGCTAGCAGTACACCCACGTCCGATTATAGCAGGCAAATTTCCCTGCCCCAGCTGCTGGACTGGCGAAAGAAGTTCACTCCCAGCCATCCACATGCCCAGCGGTTGAATGCTAGCTTGGCTAAATTGCTAGCACTTCAACTGCTGCCTTTTCAGTTGGTAGACTCGGCCCCCTTCCGTGAGTTTGTACAATGTGCGGTTCCTCAGTGGTAAAGGTCCCCAAACCCCACTTTTTCTCACAGAAGGCGATTCCGGCTCTCTACCGGCATGTGGAAGGCAATGTCCTTGCCTCGCTGGACAGGGCGGTCAGCGGTAAGGTGCATATTACCGCTGACTCATGGTCCAGCAGGTATGGACAGGGATGTTACCTGTCTTTCACGGCCCATTGGGTCACTCTTCTGGCAGCTGGGAAGGATGCAGGACAAGGTGCAGTAGTGTTGGAGGTTGTTCCGCCACCACGCCTCCAAAATGCTACTATTGGTTGTGACACACCTCTCTCCTCCACCCCCTCCTCTTCTTCTTCCTCCATGGCCTGTTCCAGTGCTTTGTCCTCAGAACCAGCGGTGCTCCGTAGGCGTTCCAGGGACTACGCAAGTACTCAGGAAAAACAATGCCATGCCATGCCTGCTCTGGTTTGTTTGGGGGACAGGAGCCACATTGGGGCAGAAATTTTGTCAGCTCTGCAGGGGCAGGCCGAGAGGTGGTTGACGCCACGCCAGATTAAGCCAGGAATGGTGGTTTGCGACAATGGCACCAACCTCCTCTCCGCCCTCCGACAGGGACAACTGACCCATGTGCCCTGTGTAGCTCACGTCCTTAACCTGGTGGTGCGGCGGTTCTTGGGCAGTTACCCGGGCTTACAGGATGTCCTGAAGCAGGCCAGGAAAGTCTGTGTGCATTTCCGCCGATCATTTAATGCCTGTGCTCGGCTGGCTGAGCTCCAAAAGAGTTGAACCTGCCCAAGAACCGCCTTATATGTGACATGCCCACCAGGTGGAACTCAACGTTGGCCATGCTGTAGTGGCTGCAAACGCAGCAGAGGGCCATCAATGAGTACCTGTGCGACTACAGCACCAGGACAGGGTCAGGGGAGCTCGGTTTTTTCTCACCACACCAGTGGGGCATGATTAGGGATGCATGCACTGTCCTGTCACCATTTGAGGAGACCACAAGGATGGTGAGCAGTGACAGTGCATGCATCTGTGACACTGTACCTCTTGTCCACCTGTTGGAGCATACGCTGCATGGAATAATGGACTGGGCACTTGAGGCAGAACAAAGGCAGGAAGAGGAGGACTTCCCCTTTATCCAGACAGTGTTCCTGCTGTCCCACCCATCACACAGGAAGAGGACGATGGAGGAGGAGGATGATTGTGTCAGCATGGAGGTGGAGGCTGGCACTCAGCAGCAGCAGCAGTCTTGTAGGGATGATTTACAGTCTCAAGAAACCTGTGGACTTGTACGTGGCTGGGAGGAGGTAGCTGCGGATCATGTTGTCCTTAGTGACCCAGAGGACTCTGGACCGAATACCTCAGCTAACCTACGCTGCATGGCCTCCCTGATCCTGCAAAGCCTGCGGAAGGATCCTCGTATTCTTCGGATCAAGGAGAGGGACCATTACTGGCTGGCCACTCTCCTTGATCCACAGTACAAGGGTAAGGTTGTCGACCTTATCTTGCCATCGCAGAGGGAGCAGAGGATGAGACATCTCCGGGAGGCCTTGCAGAAAGGTCTGTGTAATGCGTTCCCAGAGACTGGGAGGTTACAAACTCCTGGTCCTGGACAACGTGTTGCTGAGGCATCGGTCAGAAGGAGCGGTGGAGAAGGTGGCCGTCTGACCGATGCTTTCAGACAATTGTTTAGTCTGCAGCCCCAAGGTATGATCAGTTCCAGCAACCATCACCAGCATCCGATTTACATGGTGCAGGAATACCTAGGGGCAAGGTCAGATTCGGACTCCTTTCCTACCGAAAATCCTCTGGCTTACTGGGTCTTGAGGATGGATCACTGGCCAGATCTTGCACAGTATGCAATTGAGCTACTGGCCTGTCCTGCATCCAGCTTTCTTTCAGAACGCACCTTCAGTGCTGCTGGTGGCTCTGTTACCGATCACAGGGTGCGCCTGTCCACTGACTCGGTTGATCGACTGACCTTCATAAAGATGAATCAGTCTTGGATCACCCACAGCTACCAAGCACCTGAAGCTGATGTAACGGAATAATTTTTTTTTTTTAAATATCACATCCCTTCAAGACTGCCTATACTGATGCTGAGTGACTGTCCTGTTATGTTGATTGTCTATCCTCTTCCTCCTCCGCTGATATGTTGGAAGAACATTTTTGGTTCTGGGTGATGCCACCAGCCCAATTTTTCAGCCCTTGTTTAACAGGGGCGTTTAATTACAGTTTTTAATGCAATGCTTTGCAGCAGGGCTCATTCCTGCACTACAACTAGAGTATCTGGGAGAGGTTGCAGTGTCTTAGCACCAGTGCCACCAGCCCCATTTTTCAGCCCCTGTTTAACAGGGGCATTTAATTACAATTTTTGATGCAATGCTTTGCAGCAAGGCTCATTCGTCACCAATATGTGATGAACGCGGGTGTCAGATCCCTGCCCTCCTCGCTAACTGGTGACAAAGGACTGGCTAACCTCACACCACGCTGTCACTTACCTAACAATGCCACACCCAGCACAAAGATTTTCCAGCTTGCGGGACCACAATCTAGGTGCGGGCAGCCTGAGAGCGATTGTCACTGGGCTAATTACACAATTAACCCTTTAACTGCCACCACCCCCGTTAAAAGACAGAGCCGGGGGGACTCGTAATTTTAGCAATACCAATTATAAGTTTAGAATAAGTGCCTGCTCACATTCTGGTGTCCATGACGGGTTTTGCACAGGCAGGAGTTGCATTGGCCACTAACATCTTGGAGAAAGTATTCATATTGGATTAAGTATTGCACTTCCGCTCAGCACTTCAGCGATTGCACAAAGCGAAAATACATAACAGACTTCAGCAGAACATTAAACAGACTTCAGGTGACCTGATTCTCCAAACCTTTTCTTCTCTTATTCATGCTTCCTCTCAATCTCACCCCTCTGTATCATGCACTCTCTATTTTTCCTTCTCACATTTGCATCGTCTCTGCTTAAATTCTCACTCCTTCACCCACCTTCTCCACCCCACAGCTTATATATATCACCCTCACTCCTGTCTTCACTAGGGATGAGCCGAACACCCCCCGGTTCGGTTCGCACCAGAACTTGCGAACGACCCCCGCGTTCGGTACGAACGTTAGAACCCCATTGAAGTCTATGGGACTTGAACGTTCGAATTGGAAAGTGCTAATTTTAACGGCTAATATGCAAGATAGTGTCCTAAAAAGGGTTTGGGGACCTGCCTCCTGCCTCAGGGGACATGGGTCACTGCAAAAAAAAGTTTTAAAAACTGCCGTTTTGGCGGGAGCACTGATTTTAATGACGATTAAAGTGAAAAAAAAAAAGTGAAATATTCCTTTAAATATGGTGCCTGGGGGGTGTCTGTAGTATGCCTGTGAAGTGCCACGTGTTTCCTGTGTTTAGAACAGTCCCTGCACAAAATGACATTAAACGGAAATAACACCATTTAAAACTGCTTGCGGTTTTAATGTTATATCTGGTTCCTGCAATATGGATGAAAATCATTGAGAAAAATGGCATGGGTAGCCCTCCCTGCCCATTACCAGCCTATTTGGGTCTTGTACGCATATTAAGGGGAACCCCGTACCCATATTAAAAAAAGGAAATGCGTGTGGCCGCCAGGCCCTATATACTCAGAACAGCAGTATACAGGCAGTGCAAACAAGACAGGGACTGTGTAGGTTTGTTGTGTTAAGTTGAATCTGTTTGTCATTTTCAACCGGTACATTTTTAAAGTGTAGCTCCAGTCAAAAAAACTATCTTTAAGCTTTTTGGAAAACATAGGGAAGGGTTATCACCCCTGTATAATTTGTTTTGTCGTCCATCTTTTTTCATCTCACTTGCTGCTGTCTCCTTGCGTTTGCAAGTAGGAGATGTTTGTAAGTTGGATGTTTGAAAGTAGGGGCTTGCCCTATATTATAGCGGTATGTACTGGGTACAGAGCACGCAGACAGCACGCACTATCTCCTAACACTACTGACTGCAAGCTCTATTATTAACCACTTGTTAGCCCAATGTTTGCATAAAGTGAAAGATGAAGTTATGCTGAGTAAATAGATATCAAACATGTCACTCTTCAAAATTGCACATGCCCGTGGAATGGCGCCAAACGTCGCTACTTAAAAAATCCCCATAGGCTACGCTTTAATTTTTTTTTTACTGGTTACATGTTTTGAGTTGCAGAGGAGGTCTAGGACTAGAATTATTGCTCTCGCTCTAACATTCTCGGCGATACCTCACATGTGTGGCACATGCGAGCACATGGGGACATGGGCGCTTTAATTTTTATTTTATTTTTTTATTGTTCATTTTACTTTATTTATTTTAGTTTGACATTTTTTTCCCCAAAAATATATTTTTGATCACTTTTATTCCTATTACAAGAAATGTAAACATCCCTTGTAATAGGAATATGGGTTGACAGGTCCTCTTTACAGTGAAATCTGGGGGGTCAATATGACCCCACATCTCACCTCTAGGCTGGGAAGCCTGAAATAAAAAATAAAAAAAAGATTCTGGCTTTGATCGTACTGGCGAGTTGGTAGAAGCACTGGAGGGCGGTGAGGGGTGGGGGGCGTCTATGGCTGGGTATTTCAGGGTATCACCGAGTATGGCTGGGTATCTCTGAGTATGGCTGGGTATGGCAATTTATGGCAGGGTATTACAGAGTATTGGCGGGGTACTACAGAGTAATAGCAGGGTACTGCAGAGTATTGGGGGGTACTACAGAGTAATAGCAGGGTACTGCAGAGTATTGGGGGGTACTACAGAGTAATAGCAGGGTACTGCAGAGTATTGGGGGGTACTACAGAGTAATGGCAGGGTACTGCAGAGTATTGGGGGTACTGCAGAGTAATGGGGGGTACTGCAGAGTAATGGCAGGGTACTGCAGAGTAATGGCAGGGTACTGCACTGCAGAGTAATGGCGGGGTACTGCAGAGTAATGGCGGGGTACTGCACTGCAGAGTAATGGCGGGGTACTGCAGAGTAATGGCAGGGTACTGCAGAGTATGCACTGGTATTGCAGAGTATTGGCAGGGAATTGAGGGGTTAAATTCGGTGAGCAGCGATGTGGGCACTGCAGATGCAGCCCACATCGCTGCTGACACCGATCTCTTTCCCCTCCGCTGTACCGATAGGTACAGAGAGGGGAGGGAGGAACCGGCGTCATAACATGATGCCGGTTTGTTTCCAAGTGATCACTCCGTCATTTGACGGAGCAATCACGTGGTAAACGGCCGCTATGAGCGGCCGTTTAACCGTGATCCGTGATGCGCCGGGTCCTGTGGACCCGGCGGTCACGGATGCTCTCGAGTGCGCACACCTCGGGGCACGCGAGAGCAGAATTCTGGGAGGCCGTTAATTAACGGCCTCTCAGAGTTAAACAACCGCCCTGAAGCCGTTAATCGGCAATGGGCAGTTGTTAAGTGGTTAAAGCTAGATCACTAGCTATATAGGTGAGGTGAATATAGTGGTGTATACTGCAGTCAGGGCACAGACCACAACCACTACACAGCAGCAAGATAGGAAATCAGCCAAAAACGATTGGTGTGTACTGTGTTGAAGGTACACAGAACACCCACTGCTTCAGATGCTAAGTAACACACTACACGAAGCCGCCTCAAAGGCGGCCTTATATAGTGTGGGGCGTGCACTACACAGCCTGAGCTATGATTGGCCACAGGCAGGATGCCTGTGGCCAATCATGGCTCTCCTCGCTGCCGGCGCTGCGATTGGCCAAGCATGCGGGGTCACAGTGCATGCTTGGCCAATCATCGGGCAGCAATGCACTGCGCCAACGCAGTGCATTATGGTCCGCGCGCGCGTCACTCGAATTTTGACGCGAACGGCCAAAACGTTCGGAATTCGCCGAACGCACGAACAGCCAATGTTCGAGTCGAACGTACGTTCGACTCGAACACGAAGCTCATCCCTAGTCTTCACCTTATTACTGCACTCATCAGCTCCTACTAACTCTAAATCCATATACCAATAAAGCCTGCAGGCCACTGGGACGTGTCCCCCCACATAAGTCACACTCCCATATCACCTCTCTCACCCTTCTTCTTCTCCTAACTTCTGGAGATATTTCCCCAAATCCTGGACCCCAATCATTTACCTTCGGCCAACATACCCGGCACAACCCATCCTCTGCTAGCAGCCGCAATCCACACAATCTCATTTCTATTCCTCTTCAGCCTAGAGCCAGCCTCCCCTTCTCCTGTGCCCTTTGGAATGCCCGCTCTGTTTGTAACAAACTCACCACCGTCCATGACCGATTTATCACTAACTGCCTGAAACCTACTGGCAATTACTGAGACCTGGATTCAAGAATCTGACCTTCCTTCTCCTGCTGCCCTCTCCTATGGTGGCCTCCTGTGGACTCTCCCAGGCCTAGTGGACGGAAAGGAGGTGGTGTTGGAATCCTCCTATCCCCTCAAAGCACTTTTCAGGTTCTTCATCCGCCCCCCTCTCTGTCCCTCTCTTCATTTGAAGCTCACTGTATTCGCCTATTTTCTCCGGTTTCATTGAGAATTGCTGTGATCTATCGGCCCCCTGGACCGGTGTCAAACTTCCTTGATGACTTTTCTGCCTGGCTACCCTACTTTATCTCCTCTGAAATTCCAACACTCATTCTTGGTGACTTCAACATCCCTGTTAATCTTAACACTCCCGATACTTCTAAGCTGCTGAGCCTAACCTCCTCTATTGACCTAAAACAATGGACAAATGCTTCCACTCACTCTGTTGGCAACTGCCTTGACCTCACCTTCTCCTACCTATGCACTCTGCACACCCTCTCCAATATTCCTTTCCCTCTATCTGATCACCACCTTATTAGTTTCACTCTCTCCTTCTCTGCCTCCTCCTTACCCTCCAACTACCAAACTATTACCCGTAGAAACCTTCGCCATCTTAACCCTTCTCTTCTTTTCTCTGCTACAGATTGTCTCTACAACAAAATCTCCTCCTTGTCCTGCCCCAACTTGGCTACTTCTGTCTACAACAGTTCGCTGTCATCCACCCTGGATACCTTGGCCCCCCTCACTACGCACAGAATCGGGCCCCGGCCGCTGCAACCCTGGCAGACAGACAATACCAGAAGCCTCAAAAAACGTAGCCGTGCTCTTGAGCGTCTGTGGGGTAAAACTAAGTCACAGCAAGACTTCGGCCGATATAAATCTGCCCTCCGAAAATACCATTCCTGCCTCCACACTGCCAAACAGACCTACTTTATCACTCTCATTAACACCCTCTCACCCAGTCCCCGTCAACTCTTTTCTACCTTTACCACTCTACTTCGTCCTCCATTACCCCCACCCACTAACTTACTCACTGCCCAGGAGATTGCTAATCACTTCAAAAATAAGACTGAGACGATTCGTCTGGAGATCTCCGCTCTACAGACATCTCCCTCACCTTACACTCCCTGTCCTCCTGCACAATCAATACTTTCCTTTTTTGACCCAGCTACTATAGAGGAAGTCACTGAACTTTTTTCTAATGCCCACCTAACCTCCTGCCCCCTGGACCCTGTTCCTTCTCAAATACTACGGTCACCCTCTGACTCTACCCTACACTCCTTAACTCATATCTTCAACCTCTCACTCTCTACTGGCATCTTCCCCAACCCTCTAAAAACATGCACTAGTCACTCCCATACCAAAAAAGGCCTCAGACCCCACCAATCTTAACAACCTAAGACCCATCTCTTTACTCCCTTTTGCCTCCAAACTCCTTGAACGTTTAGTCTACAACTGACTGAGCGACCATCTCATTGAGAATAACCTTCCTGATCCCCTTCAGTCTGAATTTCGTCCACAGCACCCCACAGAAACTGCCCTCCTAAAACTCACTAACAGCCAAAACCAACGGTCATTATTTCATACTTTTACTCTTGGACCTCTCTGCTGCCTTTGATACCGTTGACCACCCCCTCCTCCTCAAAAAACTCAATTTGCTTGGTCTCCATGGCTGCACTCTCCGTTGGTTTGAATCTTACCTATCTCATCACACCTTCAGTGTCACTTACAACTCCGCTTCCTCCTCTCCAACTCCTCTTTCTGTTGGGGTCCCCCGAGGTTCTGTCCTTGGACCTCTACTATTCTCGATCTACACGTCCTCCCTGGGTCAGCTGATCGCCTCCCATGGATTCCACTACCATTTATATGCTGATGACACCCAAATCTATCTCTCTGCCCCTCAGCTCACCCCATCAATCTCCTCACACATCACTGATCTACTAACAGACATATCAGCCTGGATGTCACACCACTTCCTCAAACTGAATCCATCGAAAACCGAGCTCTTAATATTTCCTCCCCCACGTACCCCTTCCCCCGACTTCTCTGTCAAGATCAATGGCACATCTATCAGTCTGTCCCCACATGCCAGGGTGCCAGGGGTAACCTTAGACTCCGAACTGTCCTTTCAGGCCCACATACAAGGCCTGTCCAAATCATGCCGCCTCAACCTCCGCAACATTTCCAGAATACGCCCCTTTTTAACTAATGACACCACCAAGCTTCTAATTCACTCCCTGGTCATCTCCTTCCTCGACTACTGCAACTCCCTCCTCATTGGATTACCTTTACACAGACTCCTCCCCCCTCCAGTCCATAATGAATGCCGCTGCCAGACTCATCCACCTTACCAGCCATTCAGTGTCCTCCACCCCCCTCTACCAATCCACCTTACCAGCCATTCAGTGTCCTCCACCCCTCTCTACCAATCCCTCCACTGGTCTCCATTCAGTGTCCTCCACTCCTCTCTACCAATCCCTCCACTGGCCTCCATTCAATGTCCTCCACCCCTCTCTACCAATCCCTCCACTGGTCTCCATTCAGTGTCCTCCACCCCTCTCTACCAATCCCTCCACTGGCCTCCATTCAGTGTCCTCCACCCCTCTCTACCAATCCCTCCACTGACCTCCATTCAGTGTCCTCCACCCCTCTCTACCAATCCCTCCACTGACCTCCATTCAGTGTCCCCCACCCCTCTCTGCCAATCCCTCCACTGGCCTCCATTCAGTGTCCTCCACCTCTCTCTGCCAATCCCTCCACTGGTCTCCATTCAGTGTCCTCCACTCCTCTCTGCCAATCCCTCCACTGGTCTCCATTCAGTGTCCTCCACCCCTCTCTACCAATCCCTCCACTGGTCTCCCTTCAGTGTCCTCCACCCCTCTCTGCCAATCCCTCCACGGACCTCCATTCAGTGTCCTCCCTCCACCCCTCTCTACCAATCCCTCCACTGGTCTCCATTCAGTGTCCTCCACCCCTCTCTACCAATCCCTCCACTGGTCTCCATTCAGTGTCCTCCACCCCTCTCTACCAATCCCTCCACTGACCTCCATTCAGTGTCCTCCACCCCTCTCTGCCAATCCCTCCACGGACCTCCATTCAGTGTCCTCCACCCCTCTCTACCAATCCCTCCACTGGTCTCCATTCAGTGTCCTCCACTCCTCTCTGCCAATCCCTCCACTGACCTCCATTCAGTGTCCTCCACCCCTCTCTACCAATCCCTCCACTGACCTCCATTCAGTGTCCTCCACCCCTCTCTGCCAATCCCTCCACTGGCCTCCATTCAGTGTCCTCCACCTCTCTCTGCCAATCCCTCCACTGGTCTCCATTCAGTGTCCTCCACTCCTCTCTGCCAATCCCTCCACTGGTCTCCATTCAGTGTCCTCCACCCCTCTCTACCAATCCCTCCACTGGTCTCCATTCAGTGTCCTCCACCCCTCTCTGCCAATCCCTCCACTGGTCTCCATTCAGTGTCCTCCACCCCTCTCTGCCAATCCCTCCACTGGCCTCCATTCAGTGTCCTCCACCTCTCTCTGCCAATCCCTCCACTGGCCTCCATTCAGTGTCCTCCACCCCTCTCTGCCAATCCCTCCACTGACCTCCATTCAGTGTCCTCCACCCCTCTCTACCAATCCCTCCACTGGCCTCCATTCAGTGTCCTCCACCCCTCTCTACCAATCCCTCCACTGACCTCCATTCAGTGTCCTCCACCCCTCTCTACCAATCCCTCCACTGGTCTCCATTCAGTGTCCTCCACCCCTCTCTGCCATTCCCTGCACTGGCTTCCACTCACCCAACGAATAAAATTTAAAGTACTAACAATAATTTACAAAGCCATCCATAACTCTGCCCCCAGCTACATCACTGACCTAGTCCCAAAATACCAACCAAACCACCCTCTACGGTCATCCCAAGACCTCCTGCTCTCTAGCTCCCTTGTCACCTCCTCCCCCACGCTCGCCTCCAGGATTTCTCCAGAGCTTCTCCCATCCTTTGGAACTCCCTACCCCAATCTGTCCGACTGTCCCCTAATCTATCCATCTGTAGACGATCCCTGAAAACCCTTCTCTTCAAAGAAGCCTATCCTGCTTCTAACTAATACACTGTTTTACTTCTTCCATCAGCTCATCCCCCCCACAGCTAATACCTTTTGTATCAATTGCTCCCTTCCTTTTTAGATTGTAAGCTCTAACGAGCCGGGCCCTCTGATTCCTCTTGTACCAAATTGTAATGTAAATGTAATGTCTGCCCTCATGTTGTAAAGCGCTGAGCAAACTGTTGGAGCTATATAAAACCTGTATAATAATAATATAATAATAAATAATAATAATAAGTAGGTAGGTAGGTATATATGAACAGAAAAGTCCAGGAAAAACTCCAACGAAAGTAAAAAAAATAAAAATAAAAAAAATATATATATATATAAAACGATCTAAGTATAGCAATAAACAGATCACTTTATTAAAATATTAATTTAAAAAATGAAGAGAATGAAGAAGTTTTTATATAACACAAAAAAAATAAAAAATCTTTCAGTTTCAAAGTCCACAGTTCTGTGAATGAATTACTGAATGGCAGTGAATTGCTGTCAATACTGCTTTACACCACAAGATGCCAGTAGGGGGCAATAAGAATATCCAGACAAAAGCTGCGCGGTTCACAGCACAAGAAACACTTAGAATGAAATGAATGAAATTAATGAATAAATTCATTAGAATGAATGTGTAAAGCAAAAACAAACAGCACAGGGTGGACGGCGGGTGACGTGCGCAATAAGCTCCTCCCCCGTACGTACGTTTCGTCCTATGAGGACATCGTCAGCGGTGGGTGGAGCTATACGGCGTCACCCATTCATACTAATATATAGTGCTCTGTTGCCATGGTGAACCTGGAAGCTTAACAGACGGCGGTTACCCGGAAACGGAAGACCGCCACCTTGTTAGTGCCAGAAAAGCGTGCTTAACACCCCGGGGACACCGAACCAGAGCGTCCATACACAGTGCACCGCCATAGATTTGTTAAAAATGAATTATAAATAAATAAACAACAGAACAGGCACTGGTAACTGCATTAGCCAATTGTGTATAACCTTGCTGGATAGTTACCATTGCCAAATTGCTATATAAGCAATATCGTACACAGTGTATGTGTTAAAAAATTATGAAAAATTAAAAAATATATATATAATAATATATGTATATTTTTAACAGGTATATATAATTTTAATAAAAATTCCTGTGGACACTTCACCCGCCGTCATAAAAAAAAATCATCAGAAATAAAAAACAAATATAAATATATATATATATATATATATATATATATATATATATATATATATATATATATATATATATATATATATATATATATATATATATATATATCAGAAATAAAACAATTTAAGTCAAAATCGACGTTCAGTCCTCCCGGAACGAGAGCCCTAGTCTCGTGAATCCAAAAAGATTCGCGCTGACTTAGGCTTCGAAAGAAATTACCTCCCCTCCAATGTTTTTTTTTTTTTCACTTTTTCAACGCCCCAAAACTTGAGGCATCGGGGGGTCCCTATCGTGAAAATGTCTAAAATGTTGGGACACATTGTGGGAACGTAGGCCTTTATTAATGACGAATATATAATGACCTAGAAGTCCTCCCTATGTATTGGAGACCGCAATCGCATTCGAGTCATGTAAACAACCCCTTCAGTGTTGCAGGTTATGAGATTTTTAATTGGATACATTATCTCCGTAGTAGAAGCCATAAACTCCTTACGTCTCTTGATATTAAATTGACACTCTTTGCCACATACATAAAACCCTGTGAGGAAGGAAAAGATCCCATTTTCCTTCATAACGAGCGGATCGACTACACATGGGGCCAATATGTCCCTCAGAGTGGGAGCTTTCTTATAGATACATCTCGGACGGGGTGGTAGAACTGGGCCTAGAATACGCTCTTTCTTTAGAATATCCCAGTGTTTCATGATACATTTCTCAAATTTTCTATATTGAGTGTTGTAATCCAAGATCATCCTGAATTCATTATTCTTAGGCTTTTTGCGATAATCATCGCTAGTCTTAGGAGGATTAGCGACCAAGGCCGCTCTATCTAAAATACCTACACTTCGTTTTTGGCTATCTATAATTTCTGGATTATATCCCTTCTGCAAAAAAAAAAACGTTCGGCCAGGACATTGGATTGTGCGCAGTAGTCCTCTATACGGGAACAATTGCGCCTCAACCGAATGAACTGACCCCTAGGAATGTTACATAACCATGAGCGATGGTGGCCACTATCTAATGGTATGTATCCATTCCTGTCTGTTGGTTTGAAATATCTTTTGGTTTTAAAGCAAGAGCCTTCCTTAAAGATCTCTAGATCTAAAAAGGTAATACTCAAAGGGTCTGCATTCCAAGTAAGTTTGATGTTCTTGGTGTTCCCATTGAGCTTGGACATAAACATCTTCAGGCTCAATAGGTCACCTTCCCACACCATCATCAGATCGTCTATATACCGTTGGTAGCATTTCAGTTGTGTGGGTCTATTCTTAAAAATAGTATCTTCCTCCCATAAGGCCATAAAGAGATTTGCAACACTGGGTGCAAAACGAGCCCCCATAGCCACTCCACGGACCTGTGCATAGAAATTTATGATCATACCAAAAATAATTTTTTGTTAAACAAAAATCAAGAGCTTCCAAAAGAAAATTCTTTTGTGATGCTACTAGGTCAGAGCCTTCCAAGGCCCATCTCGCGGAGAGAATGGCCTCTTGATGACTAATAATTAGTTACAGAGAGCCGACGTCGGCCGTGACTAGAAGACACCCATCACTGGCCGGCGTCAACTCAATGATCTGTATAGCATGTTTGGTGTCCTTAAGGCATGCCAAAGTTTTGCACACTAATGGTTTCAGAAAAAAATCGATATACTGACCCAACCGGGCGGTGACCGAATCAATGTCATTGACTATGGGTCTGCCCGGTGGCTTCTGGGCATCCTTATGGATTTTGGGTAAAAAATATATAATCGGTCTTCTGCATGCATTGGGGTCCAGGTAGAGGGATTCTTTTTTTATTAAGAACCCCGCTATCCTTACCACGTTGAAATGAAAAATAAAATGACTAAATGGGATAAAGAAACACGAGATAAGAAGAAATCAAAATACATCAGGGATTCGGGAGACTTCACACATGGAGAGATCTTTAGGTGGCAATCTAAGTCCCCAGGGGTTGAAAAAACACCTGTAGCCCCCCCAGTAGGGCTCCCTCTGTCCCTTTTAGTCTCCACTCCGATTGTATCTAGTTCCCCCGAATAGACGGAATGCCCCAGGGAGGAGTCAGAGTTACCCTAACCATAGGGGTAGGGGCAATTCCGGTAAATGGGGTAGCGGGAGAGGATATAATCACCATAATGTACCCCTTAAGGGAAATTCTCAATGGCAGGAACAGAGGGGTTTTTTCAAACCCCTAAGGGGTCGTGGTGGTAATAATGCTTCCCAGGGAAATTCCCATTCCACCTATCGTAACCAACAAGGGGGAAGGTGTGATTTTCCTGGAAATAACAACTGGCATTCCAACCAGGCCCCTATTCCTACACATAACCGCTTTGCCCCACTTACACAGGAAGTAAATACTCAAGAGGAAGGTTTTTTAGGGTCGCGCCAGGTTCAGTGGCAAGACCCGTGGGGCCAAACCCCTACAAGCAACAAACAAGGGGGCAAAAGAAGGTTAGGAGAGGAAGAAGGGCAGGAAGAAGAATACAAAAACTGTGATAGGTACAGGAATTTATAATATTAGCGGTATTGACCTTACGAAGGACAAACTTAGGGTTCTCGACAAGGGTCTGAAGTTCGCTCCAGTTAGAAATTCTAATAAATTTCAGACCTATGTCAGCTTACAGAAATTTGTAAGATCACTTAATATCAAAAGATATTTTTTTGTCTAAACCTGGGGAACCCCCCCTGACCTCTGTACGAACAGTACCGGGAGTCAGATATTCTGATCTGGCCAATAAATTGTTTTTTAACCCACCCAAAAATGATCATAGGCATGTGGAGGTATTTAAAAATATGGTGGTCAGTGACCTTGAGACCATGAAAATTAAAAAAAAACACGTGATCCTCTATTCCTTAAGAAAGGCATTGCTTCCTTGGAAAAAAAACAAAGATCTGGTCTTTCGCCCTGCCGATAAGGGGGGTGGGCTGGTAGTTATGAGTAAGACATTCTACAAGGAGGAAATGGATAGGTTATTGACCGATCGGTCTACCTACCAAGTTCTTACCAATGATCCAGTGTTTCAATGTAAGAGTGAACTACATCTCTTGTACAACGTGGTAAGGATAGCGGGGTTCTTAATAAAAAATAATCCCTCTACCTGGACCCTAGTGCATGCAGAAGACCGATTATTTATTTTTTACCCAAAATCCATAAGGATGCCCAGAAGCCACCGGGCAGACCCATAGTCAATGGCATTGATTCGGTTACCGCCCGGTTGGGTCAGTATATCGATTTTTTTCTGAAACCATTAGTGGACAAAACTTTGGCATACCTTAAGGACACCAAACATGCTATACAGATCATTGAGTTGACGCCGGCCAGTGATAGGTGTCTCCTAGTCACGGCCGACGTTGGTTCTCTGTATAACATTATTAGTCATCAAGAGGCCATTCTCTCCGCGAGATGGGCCTTGGAAGACTCCGACCTAGTAGCATCACAAAAGAATTTTCTTTTGGTAGCTCTTGATTTTTGTTTAACAAAAAATTCTTTTTGGTATGATCATAAATTTCTATGCACAGGTCCGTGGAGTGGCTATGGGTGCTCGTTTTGCACCCAGTGTTGCAAATCTCTTTATGGCCTTATGGGAGGAAGATACTATTTTTAAGAATAGACCCACACAACTGAAATGCTACCAACGGTATATAGACCATCTGATCATGGTGTGGGAAGGTGACCTATTGAGCCTGAAGATGTTTATGTCCAGGCTCAATGGGAACACCAAGAACATCAAACTTACTTGGAATGCAGACCCTTTGAGTATTACCTTTTTAGATCTAGAGATCTTTAAGGAAGGCTCTTGCTTTAAAACCAAAAACTATTTCAAACCAACAGACAGGAATGGATACATACCATTAGATAGTTGCCACCATCGCTCATGGTTATGTAACATTCCTAGGGGTCAGTTCATTCGGTTGAGGCGCAATTGTTCCCGTATAGAGGACTACTGCGCACAATCCAATGTCCTGGCCGAACGTTTTTTTTTTTGCAGAAGGGATATAATCCAGAAATTATAGATAGCCAAAAACGAAGTGTAGGTATTTTAGATCCTCCTAAGACTAGCGATGATTTTATCGCAAAAAGCCTAAGAATAATGAATTCAGGATGATCTTGGATTACAACATTCAATATAGAAAATTTGAGAAATTTATCATGAAACACTGGGATATTCTAAAGAAAGACCGTATTCTAGGCCCAGTTCTACCACCCCGTCCGAGATGTATCTATAAGAAAGCTTCCACTCTGAGGGACATATTGGCCCCAAGTGTAGTCGATCCGCCCGTTATGAAGGAAAATGGGATCTTTTCCTTCCTCACAGGGTTTTATGCATGTGGCAAACAGTGTCAATTTAATATCAAGAGACATAAGGAGTTTATGGCTTCTACTACTACGGAGATAATGTATCCAATTAACCACTTTAGCCCCGGACCAATAAACACCTTAAGGACCAGAAGTCTTTTTCCAATTTCGCACTGCGCTGCTTTAACTGGTAATTGCGCGGTCATGCAATATTGCACCCAAACGAAATTTGCGTCCTTTTCTTCCCACAAATAGAGCTTTCTTTTGATGGTATTTGATTGCCTCTGCGATTTTTATTTTTTGCGATATAAATGGAAAAAGAGCGAAAATTTTGAAAAAAAAAAAAGATATTTTCTTCTTTTTGTTATAATAAAAATCGAATAAACTAAATTTTAGTCATACATTGAGGGCAAAATTTATTCAGCCACATGTCTTTAGTAAAAAAATGTCAATAAGCGAATATTTTTTGGTTTGCGCAAAAGTTATAGCGTCTACAAACTAGAGGACATTTTCTGGAATTTACACAGCTTTTAATTTATGACTGCCTATCTCATTTCTTGAGGTGCTAAAATGACAGGGCAGTACAAACACCCCCCTAAATGACCCCATTTTGGAAAGTAGACACCCCAAGGAAACTGCTGATGGGTATGTTGAGCCCATTGAATATTTATTTTTTTTGTCCTAAGGGATTGAATAATGACAAAAAAAAATATATATTTTTTTTTTACAAAAAGTTGTCACTAAATGATATATTGCTCACACATGCCATGGGCATATGTGAAATGACACCCCAAAATAAATTCTGCTGCTTCTCCTGAGTACAGGGATACCACATGTGTGGGACTTTTTGGGAGCCTAGCCGCGTACGGGACCCCGAAATCCAAGCACCGCCTTCAGGATTTCTAAGGGCATTAATTTTTTTATTTTACTCCTCACTACCTATCACTACCTATCACAGTTTTGAAGGCCATAAAATGCCAAGATGGCACAAACCCCCCCCAAATGACCCCATTTTGGAAAGTAGACACCCCAAGCTATTTGCTGAGGGCCATGTTGAGACCATTGAATATTTTTTTTTTTTGTCCCAAGGGATTGAATAATGACAAAAAATAAAAATATTTTTTTTTTTTTAAAAGTTGTCACTAAATGACATTGCTCACACATGCCATGGTTATATGTGGAATTGCACCCCAAAATATATTCCGCTACTTCTCATGAGTATGGGGATACCACATGTGTGGGACTTTTTGGGAGTCTAGTCGCGCACGGCACCCCGAAAACCAATCACCACCTTCAGGATTTCTAAGGGTGTAAATTTTTGATTTTACTACTCAATACCTATCACAGTTTCGAAGGCCATAAAATGCCAAAATAGCACAAAACCCCCCAAAATGACCCCATTTTGAAAACTAGACACCCCAAGCTATTTACTGAGAGGCATGTTGAGTCCATGGAATATTTTATATTTTGCCACAAGTTGCAGGAATATTACAAACTTTTTTTTTTTTTTTGCACAAAGTTGTCACTAAATGATATATTGCTCACACATGCTATGGGCATAAGTCAAATTACACCCCAAAATAAATTCTGCTGCTTCTCCCGAGTATGGAGATACCACATGTGGGGGACTTTTTGGGAGCCTAGCCACGTACGGGACCCCGAAAACCAAGCACTGCCTTCCGGATTTAAATATAAAATGCTACCAAAAAACCTGTTAGCGATGGCAGGGATCAGGCCTGACTCTGCGATCGCTGCAGTTATGTGTTTAGTGTTTTGTAAGTGACAGTGATCGATCGATACTGCACTTGGGTGGGCTGGGCACAGGGGCAAAACGCAGGTGCCAGCAGGTATCTGGGCTGATCCCGCTAACAATGCATTTTTTTGGAACCCTAAACTGCTGGGGACGCTAGTATAGATCTGATCAGATCAGATATTGATCTGTTCAGATTCTATAACACTACGGGAGGTGTATGCTTTGCGTGTGGGTGTTAGCGGTACTGGCACTAACCTAGCACTGCCTGGGGCGACGCAGACCCTGACCCTAAAACCTAATTGATATCACCCGCTGGGTGATCAGGGGGTTAAACCTTTATTGGGTAATAAATGGTGGGTGCCCTGATGCTATAAAAAACAAACTAACCAGAGTCACCCGTAACACTTATACGGTGATCAGTGGTGAAAGGGTTAACTAGGGGCAATCAGGGGGTTCAAATCTTTATTAGGTAGTATATGGGGGTCCCTGGCACTATATAAAAACCTGACGGGGAACCTAAATAACTAACTGGCTAACCAGCGTCACCAGTGACACTTATACGGTGATCGCTGGTGAAAGGGTTAACTAGGGGCGATCAGGGGGTTAAAACCATTATTGGGTAGTATATCGGAGTACCTAGCGCTATAAAAACCTGGCGGTGAACCTAAAAAAATACCTAGCTACCTAGCGACAGTAGCGACACTGATGCAGCGATCAGAAAAATGATCGCTTAGTGACACTGGCAAAAGGGGGTGAAATGGTTAACTAGGGGCAATCAAGGGGTTAAAACCATTATTGGGTAGTATATCGGAGTACCTAGCGCTATGAAAACCTGGCGGTGAACCTAAAAAAATAACTAGCTACCTAGCGACAGTAGCGACACTGATGCAGCGATCAGAAAAATTATCGCTTAGTGACACTGGCAAAAGGGGGTGAAAGGGTTAACTAGGGGCAATCAGGGGGTTAAAACCATTATTGGGTAGTATATCGGGGTACCTAGCGCTATAAAAACCTGGCGGTGAACCTAAAAAAATAACTAGCTACCTAGCGACAGTAGCGACACTGATGCAGCGATCAGAAAAATGATCGCTTAGTGACACTGGCAAAAGGGGGTGAAAGGGTTAACTCTAGGGGCAATCAGGGGGTTAAATCTTTATTGGGGGGTGATAGGGGGCTACCCTGGACCTAACACTAACTGCCCTGACAGTTTTTACTGTCACAACTGACACTGAATGCAGTGATCAGTAAAGAAATGATCAATGCAATCAGTGACACTGTGACTGGGGGGATCGGGGGGCGATCGGGGGGGGGGGTTTGTGTGCCTGTGTGTACCTACATGTCAGTGTAGTGTTGGTGCACACTTACTTTGTGTCTTCTCCTCGTAGTCCGGTCAAAAAGACCGCCCCGAGGAGAATGACATCACTTCCTCCTTCCTGTGTAAACAATACACAGTGGGAGGAAGCTTCTCATTGGCCAGGAGCGATCCAGAGGGGGTGGCCGAAAACCAACGGCCATCCCCTCATCACGGAACGCTCCCGGAGGGAAACGGATCGCCGTATCCAGTGGGAGGGGGTCCGATCGGACCCCCCACCCGCTGGAAGGCAGGCACGTAGATCTACAGTGGTGTGAAAAAGTGTTTGCCCCCTTCCTCATTTCCTGTTCCTTTGCATGTTTGTCACACTTAAGTGTTTCGGAACATCAAACCAATTTAAACAATAGTCAAGGACAACACAAGTAAACACAAAATGCAATTTGTAAATGAAGGTGTTTATTATTAAAGGTGAAAAAAAATCCAAACCATCATGGCCCTGTGTGAAAAAGTGATTGCCCCCCTTGTTAAAACATACTATAACTGTGGTTGTCCACACCTGAGTTCAATTTCTCTAGCCACACCCAGGCCTGATTATTGCCACACCTGTTCACAATCAAGGCATCACTTAAATAGGAGCTGCTTGACACAGTAAGGTCCACCAGAAGATCCTTAAAAGCTACACATCATGCCGAGACCCAAAGAAATTCAGGAACAATTGAGAAAGAAAGTAATTGAGATCTATCAGTCTGGAAAGGGTTATAAAGCCATTTCCAAAGCTTTGGGAATCCAGCGAACCACAGTGAGAGCCATTATCCACAAATGGCGAATACATGGAACAGTGGTGAACCTTCCCAGGAGTGGCCGGCCGCCCAAAATTACCCCAAGAGCGCAGCGACGACTCATCCAAGAGGTCACAAAAGACCCCACAACAACGTCCAAGGAACTGCAGGCCTCACTTGCCTCAGTTAAGGTCAGCGTTCATGCCTCCACCATCAGGAAAAGACTGGGCAAAAATGGCCTGCATGGCAGAGTTCCAAGGAGAAAGCCACTGCTGAGCAAAAAGAACATCAAAGCTCGTCTCAATTTCTCCACAACACATCTTGATGATCCCCAAGACTTTTGGGACAACATTCTGTGGACCGATGAGACAAAAGTCGAACTCTTTGGAAGGTGTGTGTCCAAGTATATCTGGCGTAGAAGGAACACTGCATTTCATAAAAAGAACATTATACCAACAGTAAAATATGGTGGTGGTAGTGTGATGGTCTGGGGCTGTTTTGCTGCTTTAGGACCTGGAAGACTTGCCGTGATAAAAGGAACTATGAATTCTGCTGTCTACCAAGAGATCCTGAAGGAGAATGTCCGACCATCTGTTTGTGTACTCAAGCTGAAACGAACTTGGGTTCTGCAGCAGGACAATGATCCTAAACACACCAGCAAGTCCACCACCGAATGGCTGAAGAAAAACAAAATGAAGACTTTGGAGTGGCCTAGCCAAAGTCCTGACCTGAATCCTATTGAGATGTTGTGGTATGACCTTAAAAAGGCCGTTCATGCTCGAAAACCCTCTAATGTAACTGAATTAGGACAATTCTGCAAAGATGAGTGGGCCAAAATTCCTCCAGGACGCTGTAAAAGCCTCATTGCACGTAATCGCAAACGCTTGGTTGCAGTTGTTGCTGCTAAGGGTGGCCCAACCAGTTATTAGGTTTAGGGGGCAATCACTTTTTCACACAGGGCTATGATGGTTTGGATTTTTTTTCACCTTTAATAATAAACACCTTCATTTACAAATTGCATTTTGTGTTTACTTGTGTTGTCCTTGACTATTGTTTAAATTGGTTTGATGTTCCGAAACACTTAAGTGTAACAAACATGCAAAGGAACAGGAAATGAGGAAGGGGGCAAACACTTTTTCACACCACTGTACGTGATTGTGCCTGCCTGTGCCATTCTGATGACGTAGAATGGCAATACGGCGGTCCTTAAGTGGTTAAAAGTCTCATAACCTGCAACACTGAAGGGGTTGTTTACATGACTCGAATGCGATTGCGGTCTCCAATACATAGGGAGGACTTCTAGGTCCCTTGGAGTTCCGCGTCGCAGAACATGTAAATAACATTAAAAAAAGGCCTACGTTCCCACAATGTGTCCCAACGTTTTAGACATTTTCACGATAGGGACCCCCCCCCGATGCCTCAAGTTTTGGGGCGTTGAAAAAGTGAAAAAAAAAAAACATTGGAGGGGAGGTAATTTCATTCGAAGCCTAAGTCAGCGCGAATCTTTTTGGATTCACGAGACTAGGGTTCTCATTCCGGGAGGACTGAATGTCGATTTCGACTTCAATTGTTTTATTTCTGATAAATGATATATATATTATATATATATATATATATATATATATATATATATATATATATATATATTTGTTTTTTATTTATGATGATTTTTTTTTTTTTTTTTTATGACGGCGGGTGAAGTGTCCACAGGAATTTTTATTAAAATTATATATACCTGTTAAAAATATACATATATTATTATATATATTTTTTTATAATTTTTTAACACATATACACTGTATAAGATATTGCTTATATAGCAGTTTGGCAATGGTAACTATCCAGCAAGGTTATACACAATTGGCTAATGCAGTTACCAGTGCCTGTTCTGTTGTTTCTTTTTTTTATAATTAATTTTTAACAAATCTATGGCGGTGCACTGTGTATGGACGCTCTGGTTCGGTGTCCCCGGGGTGTTAAGCACGCTTTTCTGGCACTAACAAGGCGGCGGTCTTCCGTTTCCGGGCAACCGCCGTCTGTTAAGCTTCCAGGCTCACCATGGCAACAGAGCACTATAAATTAGTATGAATGGGTGACACCGCATAGCTCCACCCACCGCTGGTAATAGTTTATTCCTACTGGTGGAAGGAGTGTCACATACAAGCAATTAGCGGTCTTTCCACGCGGTGTTTCCGGCTCTACATGCTCTTCTGTTGTCATATATGACCAATACGTGTGGACAATTATTTTTATTTATTTCTTTAAACTTCAGCACTGGCCTGTTTTTTATTTTTTTATTATTTTTTGCAACAGAGCACTATATATTAGTATGAAGGGTGACGCCGTATAGCTCCACCCACCGCTGACGAAGTCCTGATAGGATGTAACGTACGTACCGGGGAGGAGCTTATTGCGGACGTCACCGGCGTCCACCCTGGGCTGTTTGTTTTTGCTTTACACATTCATTCTAATGAATTTGTTCATTCATTTCATCCATTCATTTCATTCTAAGTGTATCTTGTGCTGTGAACGGCGCAGCTTTTGTCTGGATATTCTTATTGCCCACTACTGGCATCTTGTGGTGTAAAGCAGTATTCACAGCAATTCACTGCCATTCAGTAATTCAATCACAGAACTGTGAACTTTGAAACTGAAAGATTTTTTTTATTTTTTTGTGTTATATAAAAACTTCTTCATTCTCTTCATTTTTTAAATGAATATTTTAATAAAGCGATCTGTTTATTGCTACACTTAGATCGTTTTATATATATATATATATATATATATATATATATTTTTTTACTTTCATTGGAGTTTTTCCTGGACTTTTCTGTTCATATATACCTACCTACCTACTTATTATTATTATTATATTATTATTATACAGGTTTTATATAGCGCCAACAGTTTGCTCAGCGCTTTACAACATGAGGGCAGACATTACATTTACATTACAATTTGGTACAAGAGGAATCAGAGGGCCCGGCTCGTTAGAGCTTACAGTCTAAAAAGGAAGGGGTATTTGATACAAAAGGTAATAGCTGTGGGGGATGAGCTGATGGAAGAAGTAAAACAGTGTATTAGTTAGAAGCAGGATAGGCTTCTTTGAAGAGAAGGGTTTTCAGGGATCGTCTACAGATGGATAGATTAGGGGACAGTCGGACAGATTGGGGTAGGGAGTTCCAAAGGATGGGAGAAGCTCTGGAGAAATCCTGGAGGCGAGCGTGGGGGAGGAGGTGACAAGGGAGCTAGTGAGCAGGAGGTCTTGGGATGACCGTAGAGGGTGGTTTGGTTGGTATTTTGGGACTAGGTCAGTGATGTAGCGGGGGGCAGAGTTATGGATGGCTTTGTAAATTATTGTTAGTACTTTGAATTTTATTCATTGGGTGAGTGGAAGCCAGTGCAGGGATTGGTAGAGAGGGGTGGAGGACACTGAATGGAGGTCAGTGGAGGGATTGGTAGAGAGGAGTGGAGGACACTGAATGGAGGCCAGTGGAGGGATTGGCAGAGAGGAGTGAAGGACACTGAATGGAGGGATTGGTAGAGAGGGGTGGAGGACACTGAATGGAGGCCAGTGGAGGGATTGGAAGAGAGGGGTGGGAGGACACTGAATGGAGACCAGTGGAGGGATTGGTAGAGAGGGGTGGAGGACACTGATTGGAGGCCAGTGGAGGGATTGGCAGAGAGGGGTGGAGGACACTGAATGGAGGCCAGTGGAGGGATTGGCAGAGAGGGGTGGAGGACACTGATTGGAGGCCAGTGGAGGGATTGGCAGAGAGGGGTGGAGGACACTGAATGGAGGCCAGTGGAGGGATTGGAAGAGAGGGGTGGGAGGACACTGAATGGAGACCAGTGGAGGGATTGGTAGAGAGGGGTGGAGGACACTGAATGGAGATCAGTGGAGGGATTGGTAGAGAGGGGTGGAGGACACTGAATGGAGATCAGTGGAGGGATTGGTAGAGAGGGGTGGAGGACACTGAATGGAGACCAGTGGAGGGATTGGTAGAGAGGGATGGAGGACACTGAATGGAGGCCAGTGGAGGGATTGGCAGAGAGGGGTGGAGGACACTGAATGGAGGTCAGTGGAGGGATTGGTAGAGAGGAGTGGAGGACACTGAATGGAGACCAGTGGAGGGATTGGTAGAGAGGGGTGGAGGACACTGAATGGAGGTCAGTGGAGGGATTGGTAGAGAGGGGTGGAGGACACTGAATGGAGGTCAGTGGAGGGATTGGTAGAGAGGAGTGGAGGACACTGAATGGAGACCAGTGGAGGGATTGGTAGAGAGGGATGGAGGACACTGAATGGAGGTCAGTGGAGGGATTGGTAGAGAGGGGTGGAGGACACTGAATGGAGACCAGTGGAGGGATTGGTAGAGAGGGGTGGAGGACACTGAATGGCTGGTAAGGTGGATGAGTCTGGCAGCGGCATTCATTATGGACTGGAGAGGGGATAGTCTGTGTAAAGGTCATCCAACGAGGAGGGAGTTGCAGTAGTCGAGGCAAGAGATGACCAGGGAGTGAATTAGAAGCTTGGTGGTGTCATTAGTTAAAAAGGGGCGTATTCTGGAAATGTTGCGGATGTTGAGGCGGCATGATTTGGACAGGGATTGTATGTGGGCCTGAAAGGACAGTTCGGAGTCTAAGGTTACCCCTGGCACCCTGGCATGTGCGGATGGACTGATAGATGTGCCATTGATCTTGACAGAGAAGTCGGGGGAAGGGGTACGTGGGGGAGGAAATATTAAGAGCTCAGTTTTAGATAGATTAAGTTTGAGGAAGTGGTGTGACATCCAGGCTGATATGTCTGTTAGTAGATCAGTGATGCGTGAGGAGATTGATGGGGTGAGCTGAGGGGTAGAGAGATAGATTTGGGTGTCATCAGCATATAAATGGTAGTGAAAGCCATGGGAGGCGATCAGCTGACCCAGGGAGGACGTGTAGATCGAGAATAGTAGAGGTCCAAGGACAGAACCTTGGGGGACCCCAACGGAAAGGGGAGTTGGAGAAGAGGAAGCGGAGTTGTAAGTGACACTGAAGGTGTGATGAGATAGGTAAGATTCAAACCAACGGAGAGGGCAGCCATGGAGACCAAGCACATTGAGTTTTTTTGAGGAGGAGGAGGTGGTCAACTGTATCAAAGGCAGCAGAAAGGTCCAAGAGTAAGAGTACGGAATAATGACCGTTGGTTTTGGCTGTTAGTGAGTTTTAGAAGGGCAGTTTCTGTGGAGTGCTGTGGGCGAAATCCAGACTAAAGGGGATCGAGAAGGTTATTTTCAATGAGATGGTCGCTCAGTCGGTTGTAGACTAAACGTTCAAGGAGTTTGGAGACATAAGGGAGTAAAGAGATGGGTCTTAGGTTGTTAAGATTGGTGGGGTCTGAGGCCTTTTTTGGTATGGGAGTGACTAGTGCATGTTTTAGAGGGTTGGGGAAGATGCCAGTAGAGAGAGAGAGGTTGAAGATATGAGTTAAGGAGTGTAGGATTGAGTCAGATGGTGACCGTAGTATTTGAGAAGGAACAGGGTCCAGGGGGCAGGAGGTTAGGTGGGCATTAGAAAAAAGTTCAGTGACTTCCTCTATAGTAGCTGGGTCAAAAAAGGAAAGTATTGATTGTGCAGGAGGACAGGGAGTGTAAGGTGAGGGAGATGTCTGTAGAGCGGAGATCTCCAGACGAATCGTCTCAGTCTTATTTTTGAAGTGATAAGCAATCTCCTGGGCAGTGAGTAAGTTAGTGGGTGGGGGTAATGGAGGACGAAGTAGAGTGGTAAAGGTAGAAAAGAGTTGACGGGGACTGGGTGAGAGGGTGTTAATGAGAGTGATAAAGTAGGTCTGTTTGGCAGTGTGGAGGCAGGAATGGTATTTTTGGAGGGCAGATTTATATCGGCCGAAGTCTTGCTGTGACTTAGTTTTACCCCACAGACGCTCAAGAGCACGGCTACGTTTTTTGAGGCTTCTGGTATTGTCTGTCTGCCAGGGTTGCAGCGGCCGGGGCCCAATTCTGTGCGTAGTGAGGGGGGCCAGGGTATCCAGGGTGGGTGACAATGAACTGTTGTAGACAGAAGTAGCCAAGTTGGGGCAGGACAAGGAGGAGATTTTGTCGTAGAGACAATCTGTAGCAGAGAAAAGAAGAGAAGGGTTAAGATGGCGAAGATTTCTACGGGTAATAGTTTGGTAGTTGGAGGGTAAGGAGGAGGCAGACAAGGAGAGATTGAAACTAATAAGGTGGTGATCAGATAGAGGGAAAGGAATATTGGAGAGGGTGTGCGGAGTGCATAGGTAGGGGAAGATGAGGTCAAGGCAATTGCCAACAGAGTGAGTGGAAGCGTTTGTCCATTGTTTTAGGTCAATAGAGGAGGTTAGGCTCAGCAGCTTAGAAGTATCGGGAGTGTTAAGATTAACAGGGATGTTGAAGTCACCAAGAATGATTGTTGGAATTTCAGAGGAGAGAAAGTAGGGTAGCCAGGCAGAAAAGTCATCAAGGAAGTTTGACACCGGTCCAGGGGGCCGATAGATCACAGCAATTCTCAATGAAACCGGAGAAAATAGGCGAATACAGTGAGCTTCAAATGAAGAGAGGGACAGAGAGGGGGGTGGATGAAGAACCTGAAAAGTGCTTTGAGGGGATAGGAGGATTCCAACACCACCTCCTTTCCGTCCACTAGGCCTGGGAGAGTCCACAGGAGGCCACCATAGGAGAGGGCAGCAGGAGAAGGAAGGTCAGATTCTTGAATCCAGGTCTCAGTAATTACAAGTAGGTTTCAGGCAGTTAGTGATAAATAGGTCATGGACGGTGGTGAGTTTGTTACAAACAGAGCGGGCATTCCAAAGGGCACAGGAGAAGGGGAGGCTGGCTCTAGGCTGAAGAGGAAAAGAAATGAGATTGTGTGGATTGCGGCTGCTAGCAGAGGATGGGTTGTGCCGGGTATGTTGGCCGAAGGTAAATGATTGGGGTCCAGGATTTGGGGAAATATCTCCAGAAGTTAGGAGAAGAAGAAGGGTGAGAGAGGCGATATGGGAGTGTGACTTATGTTGGGGGACACGTCCCAGTGGCCTGCAGGCTTTATTAGTATATGGATTTAGAGTTAGTAGGAGCTGATGAGTGCAGTAATAAGGTGAAGATAGGAGTGAGGGTGATATATATAAGCTGTGGGGGGGAGAAGGTGGGTGAAGGAGTGAGAATTTAAGCAGAGACGATGCAACTGTGAGAAGGAAGAATAGAGAGTGCGTGATACAGAGGGGTGAGATTGAGAGGAAGCATGAATAAGAGAAGAAAAGGTTTGGAGAATCAGGTCACCTGAAGTCTGTTTAATGTTCTGCTGAAGTCTGTTATGTATTTTCGCTTTGTGCAATCGCTGAAGTGCTGAGCGGAAGCGCAATACTTAATCCAATATGAATACTTTCTCCAAGATGTTAGTGGCCAATGCAACTCCTGCCTGTGCAAAACCCCTGTCATGGACACCAGAATGTGAGCAGGCACTTATTCTAAACTTATAATTGATATTGCTAAAATTACGAGTCCCCCCCGGATCTGTCTTTTAACGGGGGTGGTGGCATTTAAAGGGTTAATTGTGTAATTAGCCCAGTGACAATCGCTCTCAGGCTGCCCGCACCTATTGTGGTCCCGCAAGCTGGAAAATCTTTGTGCTGGGTGCAGCTGGGTGTGGCATTGTTACGTAAGTTACAGCGGGGTGTGAGGTTGGCCGGTCCTTTGTCACCAGTTAGCGAGGAGGGCAGGGATCTGACACCCGCGTTCATCACATATTGGTGACGAATGAGCCTTGCTGCAAAGCATTGCATCAAAGATTGTAATTAAATGCCCCTAATAAACAAGGGCTGAAAAATTGGGCTGGTGGCATCACCCAGAACCAAAAATGTTCTTCCAACATATCAGCGTAGGAGGAAGAGGATAGACAATCAACATAACAGGACAGTCACTCAGCATCAGCATAGGCAGTCTTGAAGGGATGTGAGATTTCAAAAAAAAAAATATTCAGTTACATCAGCTTCAGGTGCTTGGTAGCTGTGGGTGATCCAAGATTGATTCATCTTTATGAAGGTCAGTCGATCAACCGAGTCGGTGGACAGGCACACCCTGTGATCGGTAACAAAGTCACCAGCAGCACTGAAGGTAGTTTCTGAAAGAACGCTGGATGCAGGACAGGCCAGTAGCTCAATTGCATACTGTGCAAGATCTGGCCAGTGATCCATCCTCAAGACCCAGTAAGCCAGAGGATTTTCGGTGGGAAAGGTGTCCAAGTCTGACCTTGCCCCTAGGTATTCCTCCACCATGTAAATCAGACGCTGGCGATGGTTGCTGGAACCGATCATACCTTGGGGCTGTGGACTAAAAAATTGTCTGAAAGCATCGGTCAGACGGCCACCTTCTCCACCGCTCCTTCTGACCGATGCCTCAGCAATACGTTTTCCAGGACCAGGAGTCTGTAACCTCCCAGTCTCTGGGAACGCGTTGCACAGACCTTTCTGCAAGGCCTCCTGGAGATGTCTCATCCTCTGCTCCCTCTGCGATGGCAAGATAAGGTCGGCGACCTTAACCTTGTACCGTGGATCAAGGAGAGTGGCCAGCAAGTAATGGTCCCTCTCCTTGATCCGAAGAATACGAGGATCCTTCCGCAGGCTTTGCAGGATCAGGGAGGCCATGCGGCGTAGGTTAGCTGAGGCATTCGGTCCGGAGTTCTCTGGGTCACTAAGGACAACATGATCCGCAGCTACCTCCTCCCAGCCACGTACAAGTCCACGGGTTTCTTGGGACTGTAAATCATCCCTACAAGACTGCTGCTGCTGCTGATGCTGAGTGCCAGCCTCCACCTCCATGCTGACACAATCATCCTCCTCCTCCATCGTCCTCTTCCTGTGTGATGGGTGGGACAGCAGGAACACTGTCTGGATAAAGGGGGCCTTGAGAGGCAAGGAAGTGCTCCTCTTCCTGCCTCTGTTCTGCCTCAAGTGCCCTGTCCATTATTCCACGCAGCGTATGCTCCAACAGGTGGAAAAGAGGTACAGTGTCACTGATGCATGCACTGTCACTGTTCACCATCCTTGTAGTCTCCTCAAACGGTGACAGGACAGTGCATGCATCTACTGGTGTAGTCGCACAGGTACTCATTGATGGCCCTCTGCTGCGTGTGCAGCCTCTGCAGCATGGCCAACGTTGAGTTCCACCTGGTGGGCATGTCACATATATGGCGGTTCTTGGGCAGGTTCAACTCCTTTTGGAGCTCAGCTAGCCGAGCACAGGCATTAAATGATCAGCGGAAATGCACACAGACTTTCTTGGCCTGCTTCAGGACATCCTGTAAGCCCGGGTACCTGCCCAAGAACCGCTGCACCACCAGGTTAAGGACGTGAGCTACACAGGGCACATGGGTCAGTTGTCCCTGTCGGAGGGCGGAGAGGAGGTTGGTGCCATTGTCACAAACCACCATTCCTGGCTTAAGCTGGCATAGCGTCAACCACCTCTCGGCCTGCCCCTGCAGAGCTGACAAAATATCCGCCCCAGTGTGGCTCCTGTCCCCCAAACAAGCCAGAGCAAGCACGGCTTGGCATCGTTTTGCCTGCGTACTTGCATAGCCCCTGGAACGCCTATGGAGCACCGCTGGTTCTGAGGACAGAGCACTGGAAGAGGCCATGGAGGAAGAAGAAGAGCAGGGGGTGGAGGAGAGAGGTGTGTCACAACCAATAGTAGCATTTTGGAGGCGTGGTGGCGGAACAATCTCCAACACTACTGTACCTTGTCCTGCATCCTTCCCAGCTGCCAGAAGAGTGACCCAATGGGCCGTGAAAGACAGGTAACGTCCCTGTCCATGCCTGCTGGACCATGAGTCAGCGGTAATATGCACCTTACTGCTGACCGCCCTGTCCAGCGAGGCAAGGACATTGCCTTCCACATGCCGGTAGAGAGCCGGAATCACCTTCCGTGAGAAAAAGTGGCGTTTGGGGACCTGCCACTGAGGAACCGCACATTGTACAAACTCACGGAAGGGGGCTGAGTCTACCAACTGAAAAGGCAGCAGTTAAAATGCTAGCAATTTAGCCGAGCTAGCATTCAACCGCTGGGCATGTGGATGGCTGGGAGTGAACTTCTCTCACCGGTCCAGCAGCTGGGGCAGGGACATTTGCCTGCTATAATCGGACATGGGTGTACTGCTAGCAGAGTTCCCGGAAGCACTTGGCTGTGACACACCTAATTCTACACCTTCATTCCTCTCAGAGCAGGTTTCAGAGAGGATTGAAGGTCTAGTGGGGTTGGAGATGCCAGCTGATGAGGAGCAAGGAGAGGTCCGCTTTGTTCTTTGGTGTGGGTCTTTGAGGTACGCTTGCCAACGAGCTGCATGGCAGGTCAACATATGTCTGGTCAAGCATGTGGTGCCCAAGCGGCTTATGTTTTGGCCACGCGAGATACGCTTGAGACATATGTTGCAAATAGCAGCGGTGCGATCTGGTGCGATCTGATGCACTCGTCTCAAAAAAGGCCCACACCAAAGAACTTTTAGAATAACGCGCAGAGGCAGCGTCCTGCACAGGCGGAGCTCTGAGGTGTGATTCAGTCGGTGTGCTGCCCCTAAGCTGGCCCCCGGAGGGCATCCTGCCTCGTTGGACATGTGCCTACTCCTCCTCCTCTCTCCTACCAGGCACCCACGTGGAGTCAGTGCCCTCATCATCCCCTCCCTCTTTATCGCTGTAGCAAACCTGGCAGTATGCGGCAGCTTGTGGAACATGACTGCCAGATTGCTGTCCCTCTTGAGCATCCCCTCTCTCTGCATTCACGCTACTGCCTTCCTCTAGCTGAGTGTCATCATCAGAGCCCACAAAACACTGGGCATCCTCCTGGAGCATGTACCCAACACTGTGCTCAAAGAGTTCAGGAGACTCCTCAGGAGAACGTGTTGTGTCTGGGAAGGAGTCACTGATGATGACATTGAGAGGAGGGAAGACGATGCATTGGCAGCTGCTTTGCTAGTACTCTGAGACTGGGTGAGAGAGGATGAGGAGGATGAAGAGGGCTTGGTCATCCACTCTACCAAGTCTTCGGCATGATGCGGCTCAACGCGTCCAGCTGCCGAAAAGAAGGACAAGCTTGTCCAATGGCCACGTTCTGATGATGACGATGCACCGCGTCCACGACCAGCACTGTTGTCTCTAGACACAGAGCCTGCTTGCCCTCTTTTATTGACTCGCGCCTGTCTGTCTCTCCTTGTTGGCCTTCCAGACATGGTAATGGCCTGAAGGGAGATGGGAAAACCAGCATTTGGGTAGTGTATATTGTGCTGGAGGCACACAACACCCACTAACTCCTGCAGATGCCTTTATTATAGAACAGGAATTAAAGGGTAGATAATGGTATATACTGTGCTGTGCTGGAGGCACACAACACCAACTAACTCCTGCAGATGGCTAAATTAGAGAAGAGCTATATAGGTGGATAATGGTGTATACTGCGGTCAGGGCACACAGACAACACCCACAATCTCCTACAACTGACTGAAAGCTCTATTACAGAAGAGCAATATAGCTAGCTATATAGGTGGATATAATTGTGTATAGTGTGGTCAGGGCACGCAGACAACACCGTAAACTCCTGCAGATTGCTAAAAGCTCTATTACAGAAGAGCAAGAACACTAAATCGACTGATAATGAACAGTGTATACTGTGTTGAAGGTACACAGAGAACACCCACTAACTCCTACAGATGCCAACACACTACACAAGGCCGCCGCGCTGGTGGCCTTATATATGTGGGGCGTGTACTACACAGCCTGAGCTATGATTGGCCACAGGCAATCATGGCTCTCCTCGCTGCTGGCGCTGTGATTGGCCAAGCATGCGGGGTCACAGTGCATGCTTGGCCAATCATGAGCCAGCAATGCACTGCGATGGCGCAGTGCATTGTGGGCCATGAGCGCCACACGAATTTGGCGCGAATGGCCCATAACGTTCGGTATTCGCCGAACATGCGAACAGCCGATGTTCGAGTCGAACGTATGTTCAAGTCGAACATCAAGCTCATCCCTACAGGAGATACCTAGAAATAATAAAGAAATAAGTTTGTGATAACTCTGTGTGAATATGAGCAGCAAAACAACTTCATTCTTCTAGCATTATATAAAGAAGGGAATGCGCGGCACTGAACACTTTAATAATTTGCAGTGTGACGAATCTGCCATCTCCATTACGAACGCTAGTTTTACCAGACCGAGCGGTTCCGTCTTGTACTGGATTCTGAGCATGCGTGATTTTTTGGCATGTCGGAATTGCATACACATGATCGGAATTACTGATAGAAAGTTTTTCCGTCGGGAAAATTCAGAACATGCTATCAATGTTTGGTTGGAGGAAATTCGGACGGCTAAATTCTGATGGAGCGTACACACGGTCGCATTTTCCGGTGAAAAGCTCTCATCGGTGTTTTTCTGGCCGGAATTCCGATCGTGTGTACGTGGCATCAGAAGAGGTTTCCTCAGCCTCCCGTGTACATTAGGCCTCGTTCTCTGCATGTCGGGGTGTTGGGGTGTGTTTTTTGGGGTACAAAGGCTGCAGTATATGCCGTGTATAGTGTAAGCTCTGACTTTATACAACCAAATCCCTTTTCATCATGATGTACTCATCTCCACTTTTCATCTCAATGCTTCTCCACATCCGTCTTCCCCTCTTTCTCTCTTCTAATGTTGGAGGTATAATTCTCATTACTACTGCAAAACGAATCTCCTCCCTTCTGTACTCTGATCTCCGTGTCTATAATATTCATCCAGCCTCACCCTGTGTAGGAGGAAGTCACCCCTCCCCCATCCACATTCCTCTCTGGTGTCAGAGACTTTCAGTCTCGTTTCTCTTCTGCTGTCAGCGATGGCGTCTGGTGATCTGAGAGCCGAGATGAAATGTTCCCTCTGTCTGAACATTTATAACGATCCTGTAATCCTGAGATGTGGACACAACTTCTGCCGGGTCTGTATTGATCGTGTGCTGGATGCACAGGGGGGGTCTGGAGGATATTCCTGTCCTGAATGTAGAGAGAAGTTTCCGGATCGGTCTGCACTGCAGAAGAACATGAAACTACGTAACATAGCAGAGACTTTCCTGTCCACTCAGCCAGACCGAGAGGAGTCCGGGGTCTTCTGTACTTACTGTGTGGACTCTCCTGTACCTGCTGTTAGATCCTGTCTGCTCTGTGAGGCATTTCTATGTGATAAACACCTGAGAGTCCACAAAAAGTCCCCAGAACACGTCTTATGTGACCCCACCTTGTCCATGGAGAGCAGGAAATGCCCCGTCCATAAGAAGATCCTGGAGTATTACTGCACTGAGGATGAGACCTGTATCTGTATATCTTGTTGTATGATTGGAGAACACACAGGACATAAGATGAAGTCACTGGATGAGGCTTCTGAGAAGAAGAAGGAGACACTGAGCAATGTTCTGCAGAATCTTCTGACAAAGAGAGAGGAGACGGAGGAAAGAGTCCAGAGTCTTCAGGAACACCGGAGGAAAGTAGAAGAAGAAGCAGCTGGTGACACCGAGAGAGTCACTGCCCTGTTTAGAGATCTCAGGAGACGTCTGGAAGAGCTGGAGAAGAGAGTCCTGAGGGACATCTCCGGGAGGGCAGAGCGGATCTCCATCTCCATCCGGGATCTGGAAATAAAGGAGGAGCTGTCCAGGAAGTTGCGTCACATTGAGGAGCTGTGTAACGTGACGGATCCACTGACTGTCTTACAGGAATCAGACAGAGGTGACTTGTGTGATACTGAGGATGGAGATAATGAGGAGCGAGAGAGACATGAGGAGCTCCTCCATGATGGAGGGGGTCTGGGTGTGGCGGGGGTCTTACACACAGGTTTATCTGATATAATAACAGAGGTAAATGTATACTCCTATATACAGGGAGCTGCAGACATATTACTGGATGGAAACACAGCTCATAATATTCTACAGATATCAGATGACAGGAAAACTGTATCCGGGTCATATAGAAAACAGAATCGCCCAGAAACACCAGAGAGATTCCAGGATTATCCTCAGGTGATGAGCAGTCAGAGGTTCTCCTCAGGGAGACATTACTGGGAAGTGGATGTCGGGGGGTCTGATATGTGGACAGTCGGGATGTGTTACCCCAGTATAGAGAGGAGAGGGGGGGAGTCATGGATTGGATATAATAAGAAGTCCTGGGGATTGCACAGGAATAATAATCAGTATAAAGTGAGACATGACAGTAAAGTGACCCTCTTACCCCCCAATCCCTCCAGTAACAGAGTCAGGATAGATCTGGATTATGAGGCCGGGCGGATCTCCTTTTATGATCTGTGTGACCCGATCCGACATCTCCACACCTTCACCACCACCTTCACTGAGCCCCTCCATGCTGGGATATGGATATGGAGAGGTTGTATAAAGATATGTGGGGGGAGGCGGGAGATGTGAGAACTCCGCCCACCGTCTGGTGATGTCACACAAAGCATTGGAATTCATTTAAAGTGTAACTCCACTTTTGTTGATAAATAAACATTCCCCTCGGGGTGATCTCTGTACATTGTAAGGATCAGAACAACCTTTCTTGTAGATTCCCACCTTTTATTATTCTGAAAAAAAATCCCTGTTTGTTCCTCTCTGCCTCTGTCCTGAGTGGGTCTAATGGGCGGGGTTTCATAATGATCAGTCAGCTGTGCACCTGCAGGGCTCTAATGAGGAAAGGGGCGGGGTCTGCATCCCTTTAGATGTGATTTCCTATTGGAAATATCTCTTCCAGAAATGACATTTGTGTTGCAGGGGATGCCTGAAATCTGACTTGTATCTTAGTGCAGACTTCTGGGGAAATCAGTCAGCCAATCACACAAGCAGGAAATGATGTGTCTGGGGGGTATGGTCAGTACACTCTCTGTGTACACAGCGCCTCCAGGTGGCCATATTGTATTTACAGGAAATTACAGATTGAAAAGGAAAGGTCATTTTTAATAACATCCAATTACAATATGAATTGTGTCCCGATTGTATGCGCTGGATTGTTTTTTCTTTATTTGATATCCCCCCACAAAAGTGGAGTTACCCTTTACTATTCATCCAATAGTATATAGCAGTGGGCGGGGCTTCAGTCTCTGGAAGGTGTTTCTACTATAAATAAATGTGAGATTTCTTATTGATGGCTGTGATTGGGTAGAATATCTGTCCAATTACTGGAGTAAAGCCGGATACACACTATACAACTTTTGTTGTTTGATTTCCTTTAGATTTCCCTTCAACTACGTAGTACAAGGGCCTTCCTGATTGGATAGAAATGAAAAGTGTTTAGGTGTGACCTCATATTATACGGTTCTGGTAAATCTACAGAAGATTGTATAGTGTGTGTCCAGCTTTAGGCCTGATTCACATCGATGGCATTTTTAGTGCTTTTTTGCATTTTGCAGATTTGCCCTACAGAACGTCTTCCATAGGAAACCATGTTATATGGACTGTAGTGCAAATCTACAAAATGTAAAAATGATCCATGACCATGATCAGACATGGCGGGTGGGGTACGGTCACTGTGAATGGATGGGGTCCCCTCTCCTCTCTCTCCTCCCGCCCCTCCCCCACATGTGATCCCTCTGTGCGGGGTGGCAGCCTGCCAGGTTTTTTCTTCTATCCGGGGCCCCATTAGAGAGATTTCTCCTCATTTCCTGTCCCGGTGACATTTATCTAGACAGGAAATGAGGGAACTCTCCACCAGGAACACAGACTGATATAAGAATGATCTGTTTAGTATAATAAGGAAGGGGAAGGTTTGGAGCCCCTGTCAGGTTTTTATATGTCTGTGTCCCATTGTCACCAGGACAGGAAGTGAGAGGAAATCTCTCTAAGGGAGCCCCGGTCTACCCCTCCCCCACCAGAGAAGACGATATTCTACAGAGACACGTCATACATTAGTCTGGTAATATGTAGAATAGACGGGAAGAGGGTGAGAGCGGGGAACATTTTGTGGACAATAATCAAATGCAGGCCGAGGCTCTAACACAAATATAAATATACGTTTTTTAGAATATATATATTGTTTTCTTCTTTTCTTTTTTCTTCTTATTTTCTTTTTTAAAATAAGATAAGGACACATGGAGTCTTGGGATAAGTCACCATTTATGAAGTTTTTTCTAGGCTAGCAGAAAGTATTTTTCCCTTGTAAAAATTGTCAGCTAGAAGAAACATCACAAAACATCCTGTCATCTAAAAGTCATCCTAGTGACTGATTAGCTGCTGGATTGCTTTTACAGGCAGCGGAAGAGGACATCCCCTCCCCTCCCCTCCCTTCCCTTCCCCCTCCCGCTGCCTCTCCAGGCTCTCCTGTGTGATCGGGGAGCCCGGTACTCCATCCGACAATGCTTCCCCATTTTCCATAGAGCTGGCTGTGGACTGGATGGTCCCCGGTCATCTCTATGATCCTGGGAGGCCGGAAGTGACATTGTGATGTCACTTCCTGTTCTGGCAGATGTAAACACCTCCATTTTTTTCCCTGGAAAGCAGAGATCAATGATTTTTTTTATCTCATACTTTCCAGGGTAGAGGAGAGATCTGAGGTCTTATAGACCCAACATCTCTCCATAAAGAGGACCTGTCATGTCTTATTTCTACCACAAGGGATTTCTTGTCATAGCAATAAAATTGATAAAAAAATAAATACAGAAATTAAAGGACAGTTTAAAAAAAATATATAATAATAATAATAATACATATTATTTTAAGTGTCCCCACCCCCTGTGCTCACACGCTTATTTAAGTCACGCCCACATATGTAAATAGTGATTGCCCCACACATGTGAGATGTCACCACAAACGTTATAGTGAGAGCGATAATTCTATCACCAGATCTCCTCTGTAACTCTAATCTGCTAACCTGTAAAAAAAAATATTAAATTGTTGCCTATGGAGATGAAGTATCGTTTGGCGCCATTTTACGATCGTGTGCAATTTGAAAGCTTGACATGTTTGGTATCTATTTACTCAGCATAACATTATCTTTTATATTATAGCAAAACTTGGCTTATCGATTGTGTTATTTGCATTAAAATTCATTAAAGTGTATTTTTCCCAAACAATTTGTGTTTCAAAAATTGCAGTGTAAATACCGTGAGACATAAAAGAAATTGTATCAACTGCCATTTTATTCTGTAGGGCCTCTGCTTAAAAAAAAAAAAGAAATATATATATATATATATATATATATATGTTTTCATATTATAGTTCTTCTCTTTATAGTACTTGGCAGTGTTACAGAGAGCTATGGAAGGGGGTTCCTTATCACAGTGGTTCTCACCCTCAGTCCTCAACTCCCCCCAACAGGCCACGGGGGCTCCCTGCTGGACCGTAGAAAGAAGTTCACTCCCAGCCATCCACATACCCAGCGGTTGAATGCTAGCTTGGCTAAATTGCTAGTAGACTCGGCCCCCTTCCGTGAGTTTGTACAATGTGCGGTTCCTCAGTGGCAGGTTCCCAAATGCCACTTTTTCTCATGGAAGGCGATTCCGGCTCTCTACCGGCATGTGGAAGGCAATGTCCTTGCCTCGCTGGACAGGGAAGTCAGCGGTAAGGTGCATATTACCGCTGACTCATGGTCCAGCAGGCATGGACAGGGACGTTACCTATCTTTCATGGCCCATTGGGTCACTCTTCTGGCAGCTGGGAAGGATGCAGGACAAGGTGCAGTAGTGTTGGAGGTTGTTCCACCACCACGCCTCCAAAATGCTAGTATTGGTTGTGACACACCTCTCTCCTCCACCCCCTCCTCTCCGCCCTCCAACAGGGACAACTGACCCATGTGCCCTGTGTGGCTCACGTCCTTAACCTGGTGGTGCAGCAGTTTTTGGGCAGGTACCCCGGCTTACAGGATGTCCTGAAGCAGGCCAGGAAAGTCTGTGTGCATTTCCTCCGATCATTTAATGCCTGTGCTCAGCTGGCTGAGCTCCAAAAGAAGTTGAACCTGCCCAAGAACCGCCTTATATGTGACATGCCCACCAGGTGGAACTCAACGTTGGCCATGCTGCAGCGGCTGCACACGCAGCAGAGGGCCATCAATGAGTACCTGTGCAACTACGGCACCAGGACAGGGTCAGGGGAGCTTGGTTTTTTCTCACCACGACAGTGGCGCATGATCAGGGATGCATGCACTGTCCTGTCACTGTTTGAGGAGGCTACAAGGATGGTGAGGAGTGACAGTGCATGCATCAGTGACACTGTACCTCTTCTCCACCTGTTGGAGCATACGCTGCATGGAATAATGGACAGGGCACTTGAGGCAGAACAGAGGCAGGAAGAGGAGGACTTGTCTCTCAAGGCCCCCTTTATCCAGACAGTGTTCCTGCTGTCCCACCCATCACACAGGAGGAGGAGGAGGATGATTGTGTCAGCATGGAGGTGGAGGCTGGCACTCAGCAGCAGCAGTCTTGTAGGGATGATTTACAGTCCCATGAAACCCGTGGACTTGTACGTGGCTGGGAGGAGGTAGCTGCGGATCATGTTGTCCTTAGTGACCCAGAGGATTCCTGACCGAATGCCTCAGCTAAGCTACGCTGCATGGCCTCCCTGATCCTGCAAATCCCGCGGAAGGATCCCCGTATTCTTCGGATCAAGGAGAGGGACCATTACTGGCTGGCCACTCTCCTTGATCCACGGTACAAGGGTAAGGTCGCCGACCTTATCTTGCCATCGCAGAGGGAGCAGAGGATGAGACATCTCCGGGAGGCCTTGCAGAAAGGTCTGTGCAATGCGTTCCCAGAGACTGGGAGGTTACAAACTCCTGGTCCTGGACAACGTGTTGCTGAGGCATCGGTCAGAAGGAGCGGTGGAGAAGGTGGCCGTCTGATCGATGCATTCAGACAATTTTTTAGTCCGCAGCCCCAAGGTATGATCGGTTCCAGCAACCATCGCCAGCATCTGATTTACATGGTGCAGGAATACCTAGGGGCAAGGTCAGACTTGGACACCTTTCCCACCAAAAATCCTCTGGCTTACTGGGTCCTGAGGATGGATCACTGGCCAGAGCTTGCACAGTATGCAATTGAGCTACTGGTCTGTCCCGCATCCAGCATTCTTTCGGAACTCACCTTCAGTGCTGCTGGTGGCTTTGTAACCGATCACAGGGTGTGCCTGTCCACTGACTCAGTTGATCGACTGACCTTCATAAAGATGAATCAGTCTTGGATCACCACCAGCTACCAAGCACCTGAAGCTGATCTAACCATTTTTTTTGAAATGTCACATCCCTTCAAGACTGCCTATGCTGAGTGACTGTCCTGTTATGGTGACTGTCTATCCTCTTCCTCCTCCGCTGATATCTTGGAAAAACATTTTTGGTTCTGAGTGATGCCACCAGCCCAATTTTTCAGCCCCTGTTTAACAGGGGCGTGTAATTACAATTTTTTATGCAATGCTTTGCAGCAGGGCTCATTCCTGCACTCCAACTAGAGTATCTGGGAGAGGTTGCAGTGTTGTGGCACCAGCAAGCAGTGCCCAAGGCCCACTTTTTCAGCCCCTGTTTAACAGGGGCATGTAATTACAATTCTTGATATAATATTTCACAGCAGGGCCCGTTCCTGTGCCCACCGAGAGTAACTGTGAGGACTTATAGTGTTGTGGCACCAGCACCACAACCACCAAAGGCCCAATTTTTCTACCACTGTTCAACAATGGCATGTAATTACAATTCTTGATATAATCGTTCACAGCAGGGCGCTCCAGCGCCCACCAAGAGTCACTTTGAGGGCTTACAGTGTTGTGACAACACCAACACCTTGTTCCGCCATTTCTGCAGAGCATATAGGGCAGGCCCCTACTTTCAAACATCCAATTTACAAACATCTCCTACTTGCAAACGGAAGGAGACAACAGCAAGTGAGATGAAAAAAGATGGACGACAAAACAAATTATACAGGGGTGATAACCCTTCCCTATGTTTTCCAAAAAGCTTAAAAATATTTTTTTTGACTGGAGCTACACTTTAAAAATGTACCAGTTCAAAATTACAAACAGATTCAACTTAACACAACAAACCTACACAGTCCCTGTCTTGTTTGCACCGCCTGTATACTGCTGTTCTGAGTATATAGGGCCTGGGGGCCACACGCATTTCCTTTTTTTAATATGGGTACGGGGTTCCCCTTAATATGCGTACAAGACCCAAAGGGGCTGGTAATGGGCAGGGAGGGCTACCCATGCCATTTTTCTCAATGATTTTCATCCATATTGCCGGAACCAGATATAACATTAAAACCGCAAGCAGTTTTAAATGACGTTATTTCCGTTAAATGTCATTTTGTGCAGGGACTGTTCTAAATACGGGAAACACGTGGCACTTCACAGGCATACTATAGACACCCCCCAGGCACCATATTTAAAGGCATATTTCACTTTTTTTTCACGTTAATTGTCATTAAAATCAGTGCTCCCGAAAAAACTGCAATTTTTCAAAACATTTTAGGCATTGACCCATGTCTCCGGGGGCAGGAGGCGGGTCCCCAACCCCTTTTTAGGACAACATCTTGTATATTAGCCGTTAAAATTAGCACTTTTTATTTTGAATGTTTGAGTCCCATAGACTTCAATGGGGTTCTAAAGTTCGCACAAATTTTTGGTCAGATCGAAAGTTCTGGTGCGAACCGAACTGGGGGTTGTTCGGCTCATCCCTAATCATTAGCATTGAGAAAAAAAAATTAAGAAAAAAAAATGTGTGGGGGTCCCCGAAATTCCATACCAGGCCCTTCAGGTCTGGTATGGATATTAAGGGGAACCTCGCACCAAAAAAAAAAAAAAATAGCGTGGGGGTCCCTCTCAAAATCCATACCAGACCCTTATCCGAGCATGCGTCCTGGCAGGCCGCAGGAAAAGAGGGGGGGTGAGAGAGCACCCCCCTCCTGAACAATACCAGGCCACATGCCCTCAACATTGGGAGGGTGCTTTGAGGTAGCCCCTCAAAGCACCTTGTCCCCATGTTGATGAGGACAAGGGCCTCATCCCAACAACACTGGCCGGTGGTTGTGGGGGTCTGCGGGCAGAGGGGGCTTATCAGAATCTGGAAGCCCCCTTTAACAAGGGGACCCCCACATCCCGGCCTCCCCCTGTGTGAAATGGTAAGAGGGTACAAAAGTACAAGGTGCTTTTTTGAAAGAATTTTTCTTTAAATACAAAAATCCATTATCATATTACTAAGTCTCTGATTCTCAATGCAATACAGGCAGATCCTGGCTGGTAAGAGATATAAAAATACCTTGATGGGGGGATGAAAATCTTAGGAAGTAGACATTTCTATGCAGACTTGGCAACTCCCACATGTGAAAAAAATATTTTTTTTGAAAGAATTTTTTCTTTAAATACAAAAATCCATTATCATTTGGAACTCCTGATGCTGAACTCCCATTTTTGGGGTCCCTAGGGAACCAGACCGAGAAGGTTATTGGAGAGAAAAAAAATCATGAAATCATTGGCATGCACATTCCTTCGAGAAGTATTTAACACGCAATATTAATCCGTTTGGTTTACGAATTCAAATCTTTCCTACCATGGAACACCTAGAACCATCTTGTAAGGAAGCGCGGGAAAAGAACTTATCGGCCTGCTCTGCGGACATGATGTCCTTGTTGATACAGGAGTACAAAAGGCTGATAGAACAAATTGATAGGGAACTTGAAACTCTCTATGTACGATTAATTCCCTGTAAAACACATGCTTCCTATGCACAGATGGAGAACGATCGAAATGTCCATCTAGAGCAGTTCAGTACAGGCATCTTGGTGAAAAAAAGAGAAAAAAAAATATTGAGGGATCAGGCCGATTTTGCGGGAAAATAAAGGCATACAACTGGAAAAAACATTCAAATAAAACCCAAATGAAAGTTTAAGGCAAAGATCTTCCAACAATGACCCAGAATTATCAGAGGCATCATCACGCTCCTCGTTTTCCTCTAGAGGACAATCTGCAACAAACAGGTTCAGAAAGTCCAAGAGAAAACCCAACAATAGTGATGTGAGTGACAAATCACAAAACAAACGAGTTACTGAAATGCTGAATGTGGGGGTGAACCCGGGTACCCCCCCAATGATACAGGGGAATACCCCAATGACGAGAAATACAGGGCCAATGAGACCCCAATCAGATACAAACTTACTCTTTCCCGGAATGTCTGTTATAGGTAACAAAGCACCACCTTACGTTACACGGGATGATCACTCTGTGATGGGAGCTACCAGCATGGAGTCACAATGAAATACAGACGAGGTAAGCAAACCTCAACCTTCTTCTACTCATTCTAATTTGGATTGAAATGTGGTCAATTTATCTACTTATGTGTTGTCAGATATTGAAGTAAAAGTTCTCTCTCTCGGGGCTTGAGCTTTTGCCCCAAAACCAGGACTTGAATAAATTCGAGGCAATTCGAGGATTTGCAGTTATTCGCTCGCAAACTGATCCTCAAACAATTCTATTCCAGGGAAATACCCGCTGAGCCCGAATTTCCACTCTGACGAGCTCAAAGCTCTTGATGCGCTTGTCAGTTTGTTGGAGGAAAACGAGGCTCCGGATTTGATTGATCAGATCAACTAGACATGTGCAAAAGGAAAAAATTTGTTTAGTTTGGTTTTAATTCATTAATTAATTAGTCATATTCGTTAAATTTGTTTTCGGATTTCGGTTTTGTTTCGTTTTCTACCGAATTCAAAAAATCGGTCGCATTCGAAAATATTTCAACCAAATTCGAAATAATTTCTACCGGATTCGAAACTTTCAACCGCATTCGAAAATATTTTGCGACCCGAGTTTAGGGCCATGTATCTCGTGGTCACTTCGTGCTAGAAACCCCAAATTTGGAGATGTTGTAGTGCTAGTTCTATTGCGTTTGCATACCAAATTTGGTGTTTCTAGCTATTAGTGACAACGACATACGTGGCCCCAAAGTCGGGTCACAAAATGTCATTCTCTGCTGCAGAAAAGTGCTTGACATTTTGCAACCCGAATTTGGGGTGCCGTAACTCGGGGTCATCTGGAGAGAGAAACCCCAAATTTGGAGATATGGTAGTGCTAGGTCTACTGTGTTTGCATACCAAATTTGGGGTTTATAAATACAAGTGGCCCCGAGTTACGGGGCCCCAAAGTCGGGTTGCAAAATGTCAAGCACTTTTCTGCAGCAGAACAAATTCGAAAAATGACATTTTGCGACCCGAATTTGGGGTCACTTATATCTAGAAACACCGATGTTGTAGTGCTATTTCTACTGTGTTTGCATACCAAATTTGGGGTTTCTAGATACAAGTGGCCCCGAGATACGTGGTCCCAAATTCGGGTTGCAAAACGTCATTTTTCTAATTTGATTCGAATTTTGTCCGAATTGGGTTGAATTCGTTAGCATTGTAATTCGGCAATTCGGATGCATCCGAATGTCCGAATAATGAAAATTCGTCGGAATTTCGATTCAGAACAAAACGAAATGCACATGTCTAAGATCGACCTGGAGCATTTGCTGGGTCGCTTTGATCAGTTGGAGCCTCCTCCCATGCCTGCATTTAAAAAATAAATCAGACAAGTTTCCTTCTTTAAGTTCCAATTCAAACATATTGGCATCCGTAAAAACGAGTAGGCACTGAGATATGTAAAATGAAGACCACCAACATGGGTGCGGATAATCATTTTTCAGCAGAGGAAAAAAAGTTTGCTCTGAAAACTCTGAAGGACCGTACAGACATAACGATAAAGCCCTCTGACAAGGGGGGCCACATCGTTATCATGGATAATACGGGATATGTCGAGATGAAAATACTGGACAACAAACAATGGTATCGCAAAATCAGTGCGAATAAAAAATCGTGAGATTCAACCGGGAATTTAATTCCTTGGTGGATCGGGGCCTTTCATCAGCACATTATCACTAAGTCCGAATGGGAGTTTATAGAATTGAACAACCTAAAATTGCCACGTTTTATTCGTTACCTAAGCTGCACAAGAGTATCCAGTGCCCTACAGGTAGACCCATTGTACCGGGCAATGGGTCACTATCTGAAAATCTCAGTGCCTTTGTGGATGGATATTTACGTCCTCTTGTAATCAATATTCCAAGCTATTTACGTGATACTCTTCACTTGTTGCAGGTATTGGATGGTCTGTGTATTCCCTCCACGTCGATATTGGTATCAATCGATGTGGAGGCACTATACAGCTCCATACCACATGACACTGGCTTAGCAAACATCAAGCGTGCCATCCTTCGGGATGGCAGGTATGATGGAAAAATGGTTGAATTTTTGTTGGGCTCCCTGGAATATATCTTACAACGCAGCCACTTTACCTTTGACGGCTCCCACTTCCTCCAGGTGCAGGGGGTCGCGATGGGGACTTCGTGTGCCCCCCTTGTACGCTAACCTGTACCTGGGGGAGTGGGAGTGGTCAATAGGGCAGTCAGAGGATTTTGCCCCTTTTATGGGCCGGGTCAGTCTCTGGCTTAGGTTCATTGATGACGTCTTGCTCATATGGGATGGTCCTGCTGAACAATTGTGCGATGTGGTGGTCAGGTCAGTGTGTAGTGTAGTGGTCAGTGTGTAGTGTGTGGTGGTAACACACATGTTAGTCCCACCCACATATGTAAACGCCATTCAAACTACACATGTGAGGTATTGCCGCGTGCGTTAGAACGCAAGCAACAATTCTAGCTCTAGGTCAACTCTGTAACTCTCAATGGAGATTTTTAAATACTTAAGTTTGGCGTCATTCCATGAGTGCGTGCAATTTTAAAGCGTGACATGTTAGGTATCTATTTATTTGGCGTAACATCATCTTTCACATTATAAAAAAATTGGGCTAACTTTACTTTTTTTATTTTTTAAATCATGAAATTTTTTTTTTCAAAAAAAAAAAACGTTTGAAAAATTGTTGCGCAAATACTGTGCGAGATAAAAAGTTGCAATGACCGCCATTTTATTCCCTAGGGTGTCTGCTTAAAAATAATATAATATATATATATATATAAAATGTTTGGGGGTTCTGAGTAATTTTTTAGCAAACAAATTATGATTTGTACGTGTAGGAGAGGAGTGCCAGAATATAGGAGAGGAGTGCCGGAATATAGGAGAGGAGTGCCGGAATAGGCCCCGGTATTGATGTGGTTAAGAAAATGTGCTAATAAATATCGGCCTGTTCTGTCCATGGACCCAACTATTGGTCTGTTTGTGAGCAAGAAACCCACTTTTACCTTTAAGCGGGCAAGATCTCCGAGGGACCATCTAGTTTCTAGTGAGTTTAAGAGTCTGGGTGGTCGGGGTCCCTGTAAATACCCCGGTACTTTCACCTGTGGTGGGTGTAGATATTGGCGTTACATGAATACGGCACGAAATATCGCACTTCCCAGCGGTGAGCGGTACCGCCCTAGACATTATACAAACTGTCAGACAGCGGGGGAGGGGGGTGGTGTACTTATTGCTGTGTGACTGTCAATGCTTTTACGTAGGGAAGACGATACAGCAATCTTGGCGCCGCGTGTACCGACATATTTTGTCAGTACAGACACGTAATCCCGGTCTTCCTCTGGGGAGACATGTCAGTAATGTACATAACGCCATCACTCCTAAGATATCGTTTCTAATATTTGGATAGGCTACATGCAGGGATAAGAGGCGGGGACTCAAATAAATGACTTCTCCAATCAGAACAGCGCTGGATTTTTTTCGTTTGAATGCTACCAAATCACCAGGCCGAAATGGCGCCATTTCATACAGGCCTTTCTTGGAGGGCTTTTCCTCTGGGGACTCCGAATGGGAGCCTCTCCGGTGAACGACCCTCCTTAGATTGCTCTGGTTCCCTAGGGACCCCAAAAATGGGAGTTCAGCATCAGGAGTTCCAAATGATGATGGATTTTTGTATTTAAAGAAAAATTCTTTCAAAAAAATTTTTTTCAGCCCCCCTCTATCAAGGTGGGGCTTCTGCTGTAAGTCGAATGCATCTTCCAATAAATATAAATAACAAATAAATTTCCCTCTGCAAGCAATATTTATTTATTTATTTTTATTTATTTATTCTTTTTTTTGACAATTTATGGTTGATCCTGCCCGGCGGCGGTGTGGTCAGGGATTTTCCTCCCCCTTGGAGGTGGGGGATACCGGACAAGTTTTCAGAAGAAAAATCCTTGTGGTCTGTGTTTCATTTCTTTCATTTTCGGGTCCTTCCTTTTCACCGATGGCGTCACTCGGTGCAGGGGAGGCCGGTGTCCGCCCTATGGGTGGGCCCGACCCTCCTTTGTCCCGGTGGTCTGCTCACGTTATGCGAGCGACCACGTTGGATCAGAGTTGCGGGTGAGTGACGCGGGCTGGCTTTGCGCATGCGCCGTAGGGTGCCTTTGATGATGTTCCAGGTAATGACGGGGTACAGTATGTTTGTTGTACCCTTTTTTAATTTTCACAATATGTTCGTTTATGCGAACAGAAAATTCCCTTTTAGTGCGCCCCACATACTGCATTTTGCACGGACAGGTGATTAAGTACACAACATATTTTTTTACTTTTATTTTACTTTTATTTTTATTTCTATTTTTATTTTATTTTTTATTTTTTTTAGGAACAGAAATGGAATGAAATAATTCTGGTTGCACTATATTCTTTATGGGGTTAATTACAGTTTGTGTTCCAGTTCTGGAACGCAGATAGTATATGGAGTACTCAGGAGGTGACGTCTATTTAGGCAGTGATATGCTTTATAGTGTTGTTTTTTTGTTTGTACGCTGGGGGGGCAGAACGACAGTACACAGATTACTCTCTGGTATGGCGACACCATTCCCTGTAAATGAGGCTAAGTACCAGTCTCGGATATGACGCTGATGATTTTATTTACCTCCGACGTCATTTCCTGGACCACGAAAGTGAGGCTTGGATCAGTCCCGGATGTGACGTCGTTAGGTTCTATTTACCTCCGACGTCACTTCCCGGACGTGAAAGCGAGGCTCGGAGCTGAGATCGGTGGGCCCGGCCTCGACTAATATAATAAATACATTATTAAAATAGAATCGAGGCATTATAATGTCGTTGTGAGATGACGGGAAGGTAGCCCATGGCTGTGCGAGGTTGTTGGCTAATGGGGGCACTGGCGTCATCTCGTGGGTATACGGACACACTTCCTGCTTCCGGTTTTGAGGCTGGAACGCAGGAAGTGCGGGATTTACCAATAACTTATGTTTCCAGCCGGTTTCACAAGTGACATCTTATAGAATATTGATTTATTAGACATGCGATCTTGATGTGGTAAGATGTGTTTGGAGTCCTGTGTGTTCGCGTCCTTAACATGGTGTGAGCACACTCGTGGGTTAATCTTGGGGGTTGTCATTTCCCATGAGCCTCTAGTATCCTTTAATGATTTAGTCTATATATTGCAGCAATGTGGGGGAGTCAGGCTATGCCCCTGTTGATGACTTAGAGGTCGAAGCGCGTAGGGCCAGCATTTTTCTGCTCCCCACATTACAGATATTTTGTTTTTATGTATCACATGATTTTTATAGACTATGAGTTTTTTTAATTTGAATTTTTTTCAATAAACCATCATTGGTTGTATTTCACCATGCGAGGCGTTTTTTATGCTTTGTCCCCCTATGGTGAATCCTTATGAGATTTCTGGCACCAAGTCCTACAGCGATTCACGGTTCAGAAACTTCATCCACCTTTTCCATCTGGAGATCGTAAGGAATCCAGAGGGGAAAACATCATTCGGCTGGTGGATTGGGGTGTGTGGCTGGAGCCCCCCCATAAGCTCGTACGACACACTACTATAAGGTAGGTGTGTCCAACTCATCTGGTAAGAGTACCTACCTTCTTTCATCTGCCTGTAATCCACTCTCAAGAGGTTCTGAGGTCTGAGAAGGTTGCCAGTTATTCTGCCACGAATGCCATCTGACAACTTCAAAAAGTCCCCGATGCACCACTTTGAGATCTATAGAGATTCATTTTGGGACTATTTTGGATTTGAGTGGACTTTTTATTAATACCATCTGTTTGTTTCTTTTAATTGTATATTTTCACTTATAGATATAGGTGCCTTTAAGCGCTGCACTTATTTATATATGATTATCTAATATATCTTGTATCAGAGGTGAGGGTCGGTCTTTTCAGCTCAGTTTGTATGTAATCACAGATTTTCTTCATATTACCCCAATGTTGATGGGGGGGGGTGCCTGGGGGGGCACTTATATGATACATGTTTGTATGCGTGTTTCCACCTAGCCAGTTAGGACACCCAATTGGAGCGTGGAGGCGGGCCCGTGTGGTGGTGCCCTCTGTGATGTCATATGGTGGCCGGGATTCCGGATTGATTGACAGGAACACGAGATCCATGGGGTTGGGGGGTGGGGGTGGGGTATGTTTTCTCCCCAATAACCTCCCTGTCCTGGTTACATATTTGGATTTCTTTTCATCCCTCGGGCCCCTCTGACCTCGGTGGGGCAGATCAACCTTCTTGTTGGATGTTCTATGAAGTTCACCATCTACACATATGGTCAGTAATGTCTGTATATTTATATGTATTTGTTGCTGTGTGAAATATGATTGTGTCCGTGTATTATATTGTAATGTACACAGGATTGCCTATTAACATTGTATTTTGCTTATGGGTATCTATGTATATATTGTACAGGACGCCGTCGGTGAGACTAAAAACCTTTTCCTTTTGTTTTTGGCTGCTGTAAAGCTGTTTAAGTTTAATAAACCCTTTGTTGTGTGAAAAGCCTGTGTCCTGTGATCTACCTGGTCCCCCAAACATTACAATTGGTGGAGAATGCGGGAAGGACAAAGTAACAGGTGTTTTTCTTGCTATTTTTTTTTCTTTGCATTGGATTTAAACTGACATTTAAAGGGACAGTACAATGAATTTATGTCCTGGGTTAAAGCTGCACAACTGTTGAAAGCCTAAACAATGGAGGAGCTAATTAAACAGCTGTCCTTTGCTAATATGCAAGCGCAGACCCGCCATGAGGAAGCTAATCGGCACTTAGCAGCCCAGCAAGCGACCCTGCAAGGAGTTATGCAGGCTCAGATGGCTGCCTTAAAAGAAGCAATGCAACAGCTTTCTCAGAGCCGTGAACAAGTGGCCGTTGCCCCTGGCAACCAGGTGACCATAAGGGCAAGCCATTTTTTGCAGAAATTGTCCCCGAGTGATGACGTAGAGGCGTTTCTGGCTACATTTGAGAGAACGGCAGATAGAGAAGGGTGGCCCCAGGACCAGTGGGCCGGCTTAATTGCTCCTTTCCTCACCGGAGATCCTCAAAAAGCCTATTTCGACCTACCACCAGAAGACGCAAAAGATTATCAAAAATTAATGGCAGAAATACTGGCTCGGTTGGGGGTGACTACGGCTGTCCGGGCCCAACGAGTGCACCAATGGAAGTGTCGTCCAGATCGGCCACCCCGGTCTCAAATGCATGACCTGGTGCAACTAGTAAAAAAATGGCTGCAGCCCAAGTGTTGTCTGGCCCCCAAATTGTGGAGCGGGTCGTGCTGGACCGATACTTAAGGTCACTGCCAGACGACCTTCAACGGTGGGTCAGCCATGGAGACCCCAAAACAGTGAACCTCCTTGTCGAGATGGTGGAACGATATACAGTGGTGGAGGATCTGCTTGGCCCCACCAAGCGTCAAGGGCCCAGTCTGCCACGGCCTTTCCGACCAACTGCCGCCCTGCGAAAGGATATCCCCAGGAGCCCTGGAACCAACACCCTGGAAGGCCAAAAGTCACACCCGTTACCCCCTCAGCGACCTTGTTCCTGTTCGGAGAGGAGGGGATGTACAATGTTGGCGATGTCATGCCTGGGGTCATACCCGGGCCCACTGCCCATTGTAGGAAGAACACATGGAATGCGGGGTTCTTCGGAGGGGGTCTTTTTATGCCCATAAAGCGTGTACAACACATCTTGACCTTGGAGAGGGGAAATTTGAGTGTGAAGTCCAAGTGAATCACCACCCTGCACGGGCTTTGCTGGACTCTGGAAGCATGGTAACCCTGGTTCACCCTAGAGTAATTGGGAAGATCGGTCCGGTAAGAAAAATTTTACGGGTTGTGTTCATTCATGGGGACACTAGAGAGTACCCTCTCATCTCGGTGGCCATCTCCACAGCATGTGGCACTGGTACTCAAGAGGTGGGTGTGGTAAAGAACTTGGTACATGACGTTATCATAGGACGAGACTGTCCGTTATTTGCAAAACTGTGGGGACAAGGAGAACTATCTGAAAGGTCCAGAGACTGGGAAGAAACTAGTCCCTCTGTTCCTGTTGTTGAGGGTAATAACCCTGAATTGCCTCATGTTCGTAATATGGACCTAGTTGATAAAAATGCTAAAGATTTAGTTAAGGGTGATGAAAGTAGTGCTGACACTGTTAAGGATGTCAAAATGTGGGGTTCACAGACCTACCTGAATACTGAGGGGGGAACCTTCTCCGCTTCAGGTAATGCTGGGGGAAGAGGATGAGGAAGTGGCCTCTACCCCTGCCTTGCCAGATTTGGGTGTTCCCCAGGTGGGCATTTGTTACTGCCCAGATGCAGGACCCCACTTTGGCCAGGGCACAGGAACAGGTTGTAGTAATAAATGGGGAGCCCCAAGAGCCAGGTGCTAATGAGCGGTGGCCACATTTTGCAATATGTAATGAATTGCTTTATCGGGTTACTAAAGTGAGATAAAATGTGGTAGAACAATTATTGGTACCCCAACAGTATAGACGCAAGGTCCTGGACCTGGCCCATGATGATGTTTTAGGGGGACATCTGGGAGTTGAAAAGACGGAGGCACGGATCGCCAACCGGTTTTACTGGCCAGGCTTGAAAGCAGAGGTAAGGAGATACTGTACCTCCTTGTCCCACCTGTCAGTTGACCGCTCCGGTGACCCATTTCCGGAGCCCGTTGGTCCCTCTGCCCATAATTGAGGTCCCATTCGAGAGGATAGCCATGGATATAGTGGGTCCCTTGGTAAAGTCGGCTCAAGGTCATTCTTACATACTGGTGATCCTCGACTATACCACTCGATATCCTGAGGCGCTACCCCTGCGGAATACCTCCTCTAAGGCTATTGCCCGGGAACTATTCCAGTTGTTTACACAGACAGGTTTTCCCAAGGAAATACTCACAGACCAGGGCACCCTGTTTATGTCGAAGGTTATGGCTGATGTATGCAAACTGTTCCGGATTAAACAGCTGCGCACATCGGTCTACCACCCCCAAACAGATGGATTGGTAGAACGTTTTAATAAGACCTTTAAGTCTATGCTTAAGAGAGTGGTACAAAGGGATGGGAAAGACTGGGACTGCCTGTTACCAGCTCTCCTGTTTGCTCTCCGAGAAGTGCCCCAGGCCTCCACTGGGTTTTTGCCCTTTGAATTGGTATATGGGCGGAGACCTCGTGGATTACTGGACTTTGTTAAAGAAGAATGGGAAAGTGAACCAATTCAGCATAAGAGTGTTCTTGAATATGTCTCTCAAATGCAGGAGAGGATCCGAACTGTGATGCCGCTAGTTAAGGAACATTTACAAAAAGCCCAGGAGGCTCAACGACGGGTCTATAATAGGGCGGCCAAAATTAGGAACTTCCAAGTGGGGGATCGAGTAGCAGTGTTCATTCCCACTGTGGAAAGTAAATTCTTGGCCAGATGGCAAGGCCCTTTCGAGGTTGTAGAAAACGTGGGAGAGGTAAATTATAGAGTCCACCAGCCAGGCAAGAGGAAACCCTTCCAGATATATCATGTAAACTTGTTAAAGCCCTGGACAGACAGGGAACCAGTGACCTCCCTGGCTAGTACAAAACTTGAGCCTCGGGTTGGGGTGGAGAGTGTCCAAGTAGCAAATACCCTGTCTAAAACCCAAAGTCAGCAGGCAAAGGAGTTCTTGCAGAGAAATAAAGAAAAATTTTCAGACTTGCCAGGGCTCACTAGTGTCATAGAGCATGATATTATCACAGAGCCCGGAGTCAAAGTTTTTGTCCGGCCCTACCGCATCCCAGAGGCTCAAAGGAAGGCCGTCTCAGAGGAAGTAAAGATGTTAGACCTAGGGATTATTGAGGAATCGCAGAGTGAGTGGTCGAGCCCGATTGTGTTGGTACCGAAGCCCAACGGGACTCTGCGATTCTGCAATGATTTCCGGAAACTTAATGAAGTTTCCCGGTTTGATGCCTACCCTATGCCCCGGGTAGATGAGCTTATCGAGAGACTAGGTCCAGCCAGGTATATCACTACGTTAGACCTTACCAAGGGGTATTGGCAAATACCGTTGACTAAGGCCGCTAGAGAGAAAACTGCTTTTTCTACCCCAGAGGGGAGTTTTCAGTACAAAAGAATGCCTTTTGGATTGCAAACTGCTCCAGCCACGTTCCAGAGAGCAATGGATAGGATTTTACGACCTCACCGGAAGTATGCCTCAGTGTACTTGGACGATATATTCATTTTTAGCAAAGACTGGGAATCACATTTGCCCAAAGTTCAGGCAGTGCTGGACTCTCTTTGGAAGGAGGGGTTTACAATAAACACTGAAAAATGTGCTTTGGGAATGGAGGAGGTGAAATACCTGGGTTATATCGTGGGTAGAGGGGTAGTGAAACCTCAGGTCAACAAGATAGAGGCTATACAGAATTGGCCCCGCCCCCTCACAAAAAAGCAGGTACGTGCATTCCTGGGCATGGTGGGATACTACAGGAGGTTTGTACCCAACTTTGCCACGTTGGCGGCTCCGTTGACGGATCTGACTAAGGGTCGGAAATCGGTCATGGTGGAGTGGAATGCAGACGCTGAGAAGGCTTTTTTGGAGCTCAAGTCGGCACTGTGCCAACACCCGGTCCTGGTAGTACCTCATTTTTCAAAAGAGTTTGTTGTCCAGACTGACGCTTCCGATGTAGGATTGGGAGCGGTGTTGTCACAGGTTATTCATGGCGAGGAACACCCAATAGTCTTCCTCAGCAGGAAGTTAACACCAGCGGAGAAAAACTATGCCATAATTGAACGAGAGTGTCTGGCCATTAAGTGGGCTCTGGAATCCCTCAGATATTACCTTTTGGGGAGGAAGTTTAGGTTGATTTCTGATCATGCCCCTTTAACATGGCTGAGACAAGGAAAAGGGACTAATGCCAGGGTTACCCGGTGGTTCCTGGCACTCCAGGAATTTAAGTTTGTAGTGGAGCATAGGCCCGGGAGACTGCATCAAAATGCAGATGCCCTCTCCCGAGTCCATTGTTTGAGCTCCACTGTTGCCTCCACCTCCTTGGCGTTGGGGCACAGGGGGGGATATGTACAGGACGCCGTGGCTGGGTCCTGGAAGGACGCTATGTTTCCCCTCTATTTGGTTTGTGGTCTCTTTAAGGGAATAAAATTGATGAACCCTCCTGTTAGAGGAAGTGTGTTTTAAAAACAAGACAGGAAGTGGTAGATGGGTGTGGAGGAGGGGAGTAGTGATGAGAAGTCTGGATCTTTTAACTGAATCAGTTCATTTCGAACTCCTCAGTGAAATGAACGGATTCTTCGGATCTTCGGGTCACTCGCTGAGTCTCCTGACAAGCAGAGAACTGAAGCTCTGACTCAACCTTCTTCAATGATTAGAATGAAAAGAATGATTCTTCTCAGAAGGTTGGCAGCTCCTGGGGAGGTTTACTTGCATTTAGTTCCTTGCTAGTAGCACAATCCTATTATTCTGTCAGATCAGCCGTGTCATCAATTTTGGTGACACATAAAGTTGTGTAAATGAAAAGCTGATTTTTGTGCATGTGATGGGCCAACTACACAGTTACCATTGCTGGACATCAGATTTTTCCGTTCTCTTTACAGCGCATGCACAGGAAAAATGATTGTATTTTACTTCCGCGTGCGGGCGAAGTATCCACGGTAGTAAAATCCAATCGTTGGGCTCCTTTCACACTTGTGCGACTTGAAAGTCATGCAATTTTTGCCACGATTTTTACCGTGACTTTGATGCAATTTTGATGTGACTTGAAGGAATATTTATGTAATCTGGAGGTCTCTGCCTCAAGTCGCATCAAAATCGGACCAAAGTAGTGCAGTAACTACTATGAAGTCGCTGTGACTGGAAGACCCGCAGATATGAACGGTACTCATTGGAAATCTTGGGGTACGACTTGTCATGCGACTTTGTAGTCCCAAGTTGCATGATAAGTCACACAAGTGTAAAAGGAGCCTCATTATGCACTGTAAAGACTACGGACAAATCTGATGGCAGCAATCTTACCTGTGAAGTTGGCCCATCAGAATGCAGAAAACACACACAAAAACACGCTTTTCCTTTACACAACTGTTTGTGCATCACCGAAAGTCGCAATATTGGCTGCTCCTATAGATTGCTTGATCTGACAGAACACCTGATACCCAGGTTACTGAGCACAATCCTATACTCATATAATCATATACCAGACCCCATATGCAATAAAGAGAACCTGTCACTTCAACAAACTATCACATAGGGGCTTGTTAAGTGAAAAAATTAATAACATAAAAACTAAAACCATCCCCACCAACCCCGATATCTGCATGTGAATAAATGTGCGTAGGGCATGTGCGTGTACATAAACCATGATTGCGTCACACGTGAGGTGTCACCACAAACGCTACAGTGACTGCAATCATTCTAGAAATATCATTCATGGTTAATGAATGTACTGTACAGGCTTTTACATTGTCACCCATTGAGAATTTAACACTTTCCTTCCTTTTTGATCAGTATGATCAGAGTTATAATCAATTGGATCATAGGAAATGTGTTATAACTACTGGTGGGACTCGCGGTTCTTTCAGTGTACTGTGTTCTAAAAACGGATAGGATTCTTTATCTCGGTAACTTGTATGATTCTTTATCTCGGTAACTTGTACGATTCTTTATCTCGGTAACTTGTACGATTCTTTATCTCGGTAACTTGTACGATTCTTTATCTCGGTAACTTGTACGATTCTATATCTCGGTAACTTGTACGATTCTTTATCTCGGTAACTTGTACGATTCTTTATCTCGGTAACTTGTACGATTCTTTATCTCGGTAACTTGTACGATTCTTTATCTCGGTAACTTGTACGATTCTATATCTCGGTAACTTGTACGATTCTTTATCTCGGTAACTTGTACGATTCTTTATCTCGGTAACTTGTACGATTCTTTATCTCGGTAACTTGTATGATTCTATATCTCGGTAACTTGTATGATTCTTTATCTCGGTAACTTGTACGATTCTTTATCTCGGTAACTTGTACGATTCTTTATCTCGGTAACTTGTACGATTCTTTATCTCGGTAACTTGTACGATTCTATATCTCGGTAACTTGTATGATTCTATATCTCGGTAACTTGTACGATTCTTTATCTCGGTAACTTGTACGATTCTTTATCTCGGTAACTTGTATGATTCTTTATCTCGGTAACTTGTACGATTCTTTATCTCGGTAACTTGTACGATTCTTTATCTCGGTAACTTGTACGATTCTTTATCTCGGTAACTTGTACGATTCTTTATCTCGGTAACTTGTACGATTCTTTATCTCGGTAACTTGTACGATTCTTTATCTCGGTAACTTGTACGATTCTTTATCTCGGTAACTTGTACGATTCTTTATCTCGGTGTACTGTGAACTCCTGGCTCTTGTTTTAAGTTTGTATCCAGTTCCTGAGTGTCGCTGTGCTTTGAGTCAGCTGATTGGTTGCAGGGAGGGGCGGAGCTCTCACTCTAGGATCATATAACCACTGCCAGCTCTGCTGCTCTGCTATGTACTGAGGTCATAGTGCAATGTTTCAAACGGGCACAGGATTGTTGGATCCAATTCTGTTGGAGCGGCAGTGAGCAAACATGGATCATACAGTATACACACACACATGCACAGTATATACAAATGCACACAGTTACTAGTGCAATATATATATATATACACACACACACACACACACAGTAGTGCACAGTATGTATATACACACTAGGGTTGCCACCTCATCCCTTTAATCCAGGACACATATGAATTACTCGGGTTCTGTGGCTGATTAAGGTGATAATTAACCACTTGAAGCCCGCGCTATAGCCAAATGACGGCTACAGCGCGGACCTCCTTTGCCGGGACGGTGTCTATTGACGTCGTCCCATGCACGAGCGGCCTGCGCGCCCCCTGAGGGGCACGTGCGGCGCGCTCTGTGATCGGCGAGTCTATGAGACTCGCCTGATCACCGATCCGAGCAAGGGGTCAATCCTGACCCCTTATCATGTGATCAACTGTCAGCCAATGACAGCTGATCATGTGACACAACGGAGCCGGTATTCGGCTATTATTCCTCCTCGCACTGACAGCGCGAGGAGAAAAAAAAGAGCCGATCACCGGCAGCCGTGATCGGGACACTAGTCCTGATCACGGCCAGCCCTGCCAGTACCCACCTGCCCCCCCTGCCAGTGCCCACCTCAATAAAATATAAGTTCCTCCCATCAGTGCCACCCAGCAGTGCCCACAGTGCCACCAGCAGTGCCCACAGTGCCACCAGCAGTGGCACCCAGCAGTGCCCACAATCTGCCTCAACAAAGGTGCTGCACCCCAGTGCCACATATCCGTGCCCATCAGTGTCATCTACCAGTGCCCATCAGTGCCATCTATCAGTGGTACCCATCAGTGCCCCTTAGTGCCACCCATCCGTGCCACCCATCCGTGCCATCTTAACTGTGCCCATCAGTGCCGCCTTATCTGTGCCCATTAGTGCCACCTTAACTATACCTATCAGTGCCCACCAGTGCCGCCTCATCAGCGCACTTAAATGAAGGAGAAAAATGACCTGTTTGCAAAATTTTATAACAAACTATTAAACATGATTTTTATTTTTTTTGCATCTTTTTTTGTTTGTTTAGCAAAAAATAAAACTCGGAGCTGTAATTAAATACCACCAAAAGAAAGTTCTATTTGTGGGAAAAAATGATAAAAATTTCATTTGTGTACAGTGTTGTATGACCGCGTAATTGTCATTCAAAGTGCATCAGCGCTGAAAGCTAAAAATGTATATGTCCTGCATTACAGGGATGATGTGGCAACCCTAATATACACACACCGTATATACACACAGTATACACACACACACACACACATACTAGTGCACAGTATATACACACACACACACACACACATACTAGTGCACAGTATATACACACACACACACACACACATACTAGTGCACAGTATATATACACACACACACACACACACACACACACACATACTAGTGCACAGTATATATACACACACACACACACACACACACACACACACACACACATACTAGTGCACAGTATACACACACACACACACACACACACACACACACACATACTAGTGCACAGTATATACACACACACACATACTAGTGCACAGTATATATATACACACACACACACACACACACATACTAGTGCACAGTATATATACACACACACATACTAGTGCACAGTATATACACACACACACACACACACACACACACACATACTAGTGCACAGTATATATACACACACACATACTAGTGCACAGTATATATACACACACACATACTAGTGCACAGTATCTACACACACACATACTAGTGCACAGTATATACACACACACACACACACACACACTAGTGCACAGTATACACACACACACACACTAGTGCACAGTATACACACACACACACACTAGTGCACAGTATACATACACACACACACACACACTAGTGCACAGTATATACACACATACTAGTGCACAGTATACACAGTATACACACACACACACACATACTAGTGCACAGTATATACACACACACTAGTGCACAGTATACACACACATACTAGTGCACAGTATATACACACACATACTAGTGCACAGTATACACACACATACTAGTGCACAGTATATACACACATACTAGTGCACAGTATACACACACACATACTAGTGCACAGTATATACACACACATACTAGTGCACAGTATATACACACACATACTAGTGCACAGTATATACACACACATACTAGTGCACAGTATATACACACATACTAGTGCACAGTATATACACACACACACACACACACACACTAGTGCACAGTATACACACACACACTAGTGCACAGTATACACACACACACTAGTGCACAGTATATACACACATACTAGTGCACAGTATATACACACATACTAGTGCACAGTATACACACACACACACACACACATACTAGTGCACAGTATACACACACACACACATACTAGTGCACAGTATACACACACACACACACACACACACACACACACACATACTAGTGCACAGTATACACACACACACACTAGTGCACAGTATACACACACACATACTAGTGCACAGTATACACACACATACTAGTGCACAGTATACACACACACACACACACACATACTAGTGCACAGTATACACACACATACTAGTGCACAGTATACACACACATACTAGTGCACAGTATATACACACACACACACACACACACACACACACACACTAGTGCACAGTATACACACACATACTAGTGCACAGTATACACACACATACTAGTGCACAGTATACACACACACACACACACACACACACACACTAGTGCACAGTATATACACACATACTAGTGCACAGTATATACACACATACTAGTGCACAGTATATACACACACACACACACATACTAGTGCACAGTATACACACACATACTAGTGCACAGTATACACACACACACACACACACACACACTAGTGCACAGTATATACACACATACTAGTGCACAGTATATACACACATACTAGTGCACAGTATATACACACACACACACACATACTAGTGCACAGTATACACACACACATACTAGTGCACAGTATACACACACATACTAGTGCACAGTATATACACACACACATACTAGTGTACAGTATATACACACACATACTAGTGTACAGTATATACACACACACATACTAGTGTACAGTATATACACACACTAGTGCACAGTATATACACACACACACACACACACACACACACTAGTGCACAGTATACACACACACACACACATACTAGTGCACAGTATATACACACATACTAGTGCACAGTATACACACACACTAGTGCACAGTATACACACACACACTAGTGCACAGTATACGTATACACACACACACACACATACTAGTGCACAGTATATACACACACATACTAGTGCACAGTATATACACACACATACTAGTGCACAGTATATACACACACATACTAGTGCACAGTATATACACACACACACACATACTAGTGCACAGTATACACACACACACACATACTAGTGCACAGTATACACACACACACACATACTAGTGCACAGTATACACACACACATACTAGTGCACAGTATACACACACACATACTTGTGCACAGTATACACACACACACACACACATACTTGTGCACAGTATACACACACACATACTTGTGCACAGTATACACACACACATACTAGTGCACAGTATACACACACACACACACACACTAGTGCACAGTATACACACACACACACATACTAGTGCACAGTATATACACACACATACTAGTGCACAGTATATACACACACACACACATACTAGTGCACAGTATATACACACACACATACTAGTGCACAGTATACACACACACACCATATATGCACAGAGTATACACACACACACACACAGCAACACTTTTTACCTCAAAATCAGTCAGATGGAACACACGGCTGCCTCCATCTCCTGGCATGCTGGGACTTGTAGTACCCCAGCAGATCACAGACACAGGAAGTGGTAATGGATGGGCGGGGCCTGTGTAGTGGGGGGCAGGTAATGAGTAGAGAGGTGTAGCAGAGATTGGGGGGGACATTCAGGATATGAACTTCCTCCTCCTCCCTGCAACCAATCATCCCAATCACAGCACACTGCCCCTCCCTGAAACCAATCAGCCAATCACAACACACTGCCCCTCCCTGCAACCAATCAGCCAATCACAGCACACTGCCCCTCCCTGTAACCAATCATCCCAATCACAGCACACTGCCCCTCCCTGAAACCAATCAGCCAATCACAACACACTGCCCCTCCCTGCAACCAATCAGCCAATCACAGCACACTGCCCCTCCCTGTAACCAATCATCCCAATCACAGCGCACTGCCCCTCCCTGCAACCAATCATCCCAATCACAGCGCACTGCCCCTCCCTGCAACCAATCAGCCAATCACAGCGCGGTGTAAGTTTTGTATCCAGTTCCTGAGTCCGGAGTTCTCAGCACAGCGAGATAAAGAATGATTGGAGTTGTGAGAAGGCCGTACACTGAAAGAATGGCGAGTCCCACCAGTAGAACAATACACCAATCCCACCATCAGGGGGCAGCAGTGATCAGGTGGTACGGACAGCCTGAGGCTCTTTCACACTCGTGCCACTTGTCCTGCCACTTGGGACTGCAAAGTCACATGACAAGTCACATGACAAGTCACACCCCGTGATTTCCAACCAGTTCACTTCATATCTGGGCCACTTCAAAGTCGTTTTTTTGTACTACTTTGATGCGACTTTGATGCGACTTGTGGCAGAGACCTCCAGATTACACAGACATCGCTTCAAGTCGTGGCAAAAATCATGGCAAAAGCACTTGACTTTCAAGTCGCACAAGTGTGAAAATAGCCTTAGTGATTGGATTTTACTACCAGGAGTACTTCCCCCATGATAGTAACATCTGATCATCATTCCTGCGCATGCGCTGTAAAGACTACGGGCAGATCTGATGGATAGGAATGTTACCTGTGAAGTTGTCCCATCAGAATGCAGGTCACATGCACAAAAACCCGCTTTTCATTTAGGCTCCGCCTCCACTTGTGCGACTTCTCCTGCGACTCGGGACTGCAAAGTCACATGACAAGTCACATGACAAGTCACATGACAAGTCGTACTCTATGATTTCCAATGAGTATTATTCATATCTGTGCCACTTCATAGTCCTCCCTGCACTACTTTGGTCCCACTTTGATGCAACTTGAGCTCCATAGACCTCCGGAATACACAGGCGTTGCTTTAAAGTCGCATCAAAATAGCGGCAGAATTGTGTGACTTTCAGGCTGCGTTAGTGTGAAAGTCGCATTGATTCTTTGGCGACTTGAAGCCACGCCTGTGTATTCTGGAGGTTTAATGGTCGCTAACATTGTATGACACCCCCCAGCAGTTCTCATGTGTCGTTGTGAACTGTCGTGTGAGTCGGGTGCGATGCAGGAACACGCAGTGGAATCGCAGGATTCCCGCATCACACAAGTGAAAGGGGGGAGAGAGGGAAAGGGGGAGAGAGAGGGAGAGGGAAAGGGGGAGAGAGAGGGAGAGGGAAAGGGGGAGAGAGAGGGAGAGGGAAAGGGGGAGAGAGAGGGAAAGGGGGAGAGAGAGGGAAAGGGGGAGAGAGAGGGAAAGGGGGAGAGAGAGGGAAAGGGGGAGAGAGAGGGAAAGGGGGAGAGAGAGGGAAAGGGGGAGAGAGAGGGAAAGGGGGAGAGAGAGGGAAAGGGGGAGAGAGAGGGAAAGGGGGAGAGAGAGGGAAAGGGGGAGAGAGAGGGAGAGGGGGAGAGAGAGGGAGAGGGGGAGAGAGAGGGAGAGGGGGAGAGAGAGGGAGAGGGGGAGAGAGAGGGAAAGGGGGAGAGAGAGGGAAAGGGGGAGAGAGAGGGAAAGGGGGAGAGAGAGGGAGAGGGGGAGAGAGAGGGAGAGGGGGAGAGAGAGGGAGAGGGGGAGAGAGAGGGAGAGGGGGAGAGAGAGGGAGAGGGGGAGAGAGAGGGAAAGGGGGAGAGAGAGGGAAAGGGGGAGAGAGAGGGAAAGGGGGAGAGAGAGGGAAAGGGGGAGAGAGAGGGAAAGGGGGAGAGAGAGGGAGAGGGAAAGGGGGAGAGAGAGGGAGAGGGAAAGGGGGAGAGAGAGGGAGAGGGAAAGGGGGAGAGAGAGGGAGAGGGAAAGGGGGAGAGAGAGGGAGAGGGAAAGGGGGAGAGGGAAAGGGAGAGAGAGAGAGGGAAAGGGGGAGAGAGAGGGAAAGGGGGAGAGAGAGGGAAAGGGGGAGAGAGAGGGAAAGGGGGAGAGAGAGGGAAAGGGGGAGAGAGAGGGAAAGGGGGAGAGAGAGGGAAAGGGGGAGAGAGAGGGAAAGGGGGAGAGAGAGGGAAAGGGGGAGAGAGAGGGAAAGGGGGAGAGAGAGGGAAAGGGGGAGAGAGAGGGAAAGGGGGAGAGAGAGGGAAAGGGGGAGAGAGAGGGAAAGGGGAGAGAGAGGGAGAGGGAAAGGGGGAGAGAGAGGGAGAGGGAAAGGGGGAGAGGGAAAGGGGGAGAGAGAGGGAGAGGGAAAGGGGGAGAGAGAGGAAAGGGGGAGAGAGAGGGAAAGGGGGAGAGAGAGGGAAAGGGGGAGAGAGAGGGAAAGGGGGACAGCAGCCCCCCGATCCTACACCACAATAGCAATATGTGTTTTCCAGAGTTTGACAATCAGCAGATAAAGATACTCCCAAATACCTGGTGTTGGCGCTTCAATCATTCCGGCGCCATGATTGTTATGGTGTCAGGATGATTGAAGCGCATTATTTCTATTATTACATTGTAATATGAAATGAAATCATTCAACTCACCATAATGCAGAATCAGTGGGAGCCCTGAGTGTCACTAGCCACGTTGCCTGCCACAAGATGCCATCAGGTGTCCCCAGCGGAGTCTGTCCTTACATCAGGTGCCCCATCAGAGGTACCTTCCTCACATCTGTGTCCATCAGCGGAGCCCCTCCTTACATCGGGTGCCCCTCTGACATCCAGACTGGCCCCCCACATCCACACACCACCCCCCCGACATCCTCAGACCGGCCCCGACATCTCCTCCAGACGTGGTAAGCCGTCGTTGCCACGCGGAATGACTTTGAACTGCGGCGCCGCCCATTGCACTTCACAGACACTGGCAGCGGGGGTGGGCAGCGCCGCAGCATCTGAGCTCTATTGAAGATCAGCTTCTGGTCTTCTTTAAAATGTCTCCGCCGGTCGCGGACCTCTAGCGGCTGCAAAAAACGGTACAAACCAAATTTCCTGAGACAAAATTAAAATCGGGACAAATGTCCTAATCCCGGGAATGTCCCGGGAAATTCGGGACAGTTGGCAACTATACTACAAGAGCCAGCCCGCCCTGCTTGCTATACACTAACATTGCATCATACAACGTGGTCTCGGGTCCTTGGTAAGTGACAGCAGAAGATAAGTGGTCTGTAGAACTACAAGAGGCAGCATGCTGTGTGGTACGACCATGCTGGATGATGCAATGCCATTATGTAGCCAACAAGTCATGCTGGCTCTTGTAGTTCTACAGATCACATGAATGGTGCAATGTTTTTATATAGCAAACAACCCATCCTGGCTCTTGTAGTTCCTCAGCCTAGTTATCTGTAAATGCTGCAATCATACCAAGTTCCCCCGGTGAGTGCTGGCTCTTGTAGTTCCATAGACTAGATATCTGTAAATGTGGCAACGTTTACCAAGTACCCCATTGAATGCTGGCTCTTGTAGTTCTCCTGGTGTTACTAGTATCAGTGACCCCAGATCATACTGGATGATGCAATGTCATTATGCAGCAAACAAGGCATGCTGGTTCTTGTAGTTCCTCAGCCTAGTTATCTGTAAATGCTGTAATCACACCAAGTACCCTAGTGCATGCTGGCTCTTGTAGTTCTAGACACCAGACCATGCTGGCTGATGCAATGTGGTTATAGAGCAGACAAGTCATGCTGGTTCTTGTAGTTCTACAAACCACTTACTGTACCTTATGGTGTCTATGCTGGATGAGATGCCATTTTAGTACAAGCCAGGCATGCTGGCTCTTGTAGTTCCTCAGGCACAAATAAGAAAGCCATGGAGATAAATAGAACAATCTCAGAGTAACCCCTTAATCAATCACCTTGTAATGACATGTCTCTTCCGGGAAATCATTAATAACAAAACAAGTATGTAGGCAGGTTAATCAGGAGACATGTTTTCCTCACTCTGTGCTTTTCTACCTGAAACCAATCTCTCTTCCTGCTGTGTTCAGTGGAGAGGGGCGGGGCCTCCAATCCCTGCAGCACTGAAGAGAGAAGCCGATTGGCTGCACGCTCCTCTCTGCTGAACACAAGGGGAAACACTACTCCTGGCAACGGCAGCGGCCATCTTTCTGTAGCCCGCTGCCGTGTTTTTACACCAAAACATTCCCGACCTACGGAGGAAGACAGCGGTCACATGACCTCCGAGGAATCATCAGATCTACCCAAACAAGGTGTGTCTATGTATATTGGATACATAATCGCCAATGGATATCCAATTATGTTCTAGTAAAATTATTATTTTTTGGGATTGTTGCTGTTTGTTTTGTTTTTTAAAGTGTTTTTTTATATATATATTTGGATTTTTGTTTGTTTTTTAAGTTTTTTTTTTTTTAATTTCTTTTTTTTTGTTTATTTATTTTATATTTTTTGATTTTTGTTTGATTTTTTTTTTTATATAATTTTTTTAATTTTATTAGCTTTTTTGTTGTTTTTGTAGGTATTATCTGGGGGGATGCAGCCTCAGGCTGACGCTTCATCTGGCCCTGGCGTCTCTCTGCACTGAGAACTGAGGCACTGAACACGGCCGATGGCTCAATTCTCACCCCTCCACAAGCGGAGAGATGCCGACTGTCAGTACAGCGCGGCGTCTGCTCTACTTCTGCGCTCTGATTGGAGCGCCCGTGGCGTAGTGTCTCTGCGGCTCGCTGACATCAATTCGAGGCAGCTGGGGGATCCGGACTTTGAAGTCAGGATGGCGCCTGAATGATGATGTCAGCGGGGAGCGGACTTCACACCGCTGTCTGCTGATAACGGGTCACAGCACTTCACAATGAATCGCACTCCTGTGACATACAAGAGAAGCTCAGCCTAAAAAGCTCATGCTGGAATTCTTCCTTCATTTCTACCAGGGAAATAATGATGAGTGCAGGGAAGAGATTTCATTATTATTCACTTCTAGAATCATCCAACCGCTTTCACACCGCAACATTTTGCTGGCTTAAGACCAGAGCGCTTTTTGCCATTCGGCACTGCGTCCCTTTAACTGACAATTGCGCGGTCATGTGACGCGGCTCCCAAACGAAATTTATGTATTTTTTCCCCCACAAATAGAACTTTCTTTTGGTGGTATTTGATCACCTCTGCAGTCTTTTGGTGGTATTTGATCACCTCTGCCGTCTTTTGGTGGTATTTGATCACCTCTGCCGTCTTTTGGTGGTATTTGATCACCTCTGCCATCTTTTGGTGGTATTTGATCACCTCTGCAGTCTTTTGGTGGTATTTGATCACCTCTGCCGTCTTTTGGTGGTATTTGATCACCTCTGCCGTCTTTTGGTGGTATTTGATCACCTCTGTGGTCTTTTGGTGGTATTTTATCCCCTCTGCCGTCTTTTGGTGGTATTTGATCACCTCTGCGGTCTTTTGGTGGTATTTGATCCCCTCTGCCGTCTTTTGGTGGTATTTGATCACCTCTGCAGTCTTTTGGTGGTATTTGATCACCTCTGCCGTCTTTTGGTGGTATTTGATCACCTCTGCCGTCTTTTGGTGGTATTTGATCACCTCTGTGGTCTTTTGGTGGTATTTGATCACCTCTGCCGTCTTTTGGTGGTATTTGATCACCTCTGCGGTCTTTTGGTGGTATTTGATCCCCTCTGCCGTCTTTTGGTGGTATTTGATCACCTCTGCGGTCTTTTGGTGGTATTTGATCACCTCTGCCGTCTTTTCGTGGTATTTGATCACCCCTGCGGTCTTTATTTGCCATCCTGACTTCAAAGTCTGGACCCCCCAGCTGCCTTGATTGATGTCAGTGTCAGCGAGTCGCAGTGAATCCTATAGGTATGATTTGAGTTATGGAGCTTCAGACATAGTTACACCCAGATGAGGAATGTTCACTTACCTGCAACACCCCCCCTCCCCCTCCCCGCTTTCCCATTTGTTACCTTAGGGAGATAGTCATTGACAGGTACCCCGTCCTAAAGGAGAGGGGAGCAGATAGTCATTGACAGGTACCCCATCCTAAAGGAGAGGGGAGCAGATAGTCATTGACAGGTACCCCGTCCTAAAGGAGAGGAGGGCAGATAATCATTGACAGGTACCCCGTCCTAAAGGAGAGGAGGGCAGATAATCATTGACAGGTACCCCATCCTAAAGGAGAGGGGAGCAGATAGTCATTGACAGGTACCCTGTCCTAAAGGAGAGGAGGGCAGATAATCATTGACAGGTACCCCATCCTAAAGGAGAGGAGGGCAGATAATCATTGACAGGTACCCCGTCCTAAAGGAGAGGAGGGCAGATAATCATTGACTGGTACCCCGTCCTAAAGGAGAGGAGGGCAGATAATCATTGACAGGTACCCCATCCTAAAGGAGAGGGGAGCAGATAGTCATTGACAGGTACTCTGTCCTAAAGGAGAGGAGGGCAGATAATCATTGACAGGTACCCCATCCTAAAGGAGAGGGGGGCAGATAGTCATTGACAGATACCCCGTCCTAAAGGAGAGGAGGGCAGATAATCATTGACAGGTACCCCGTCCTAAAGGAGAGGGGAGCAGATAGACATTGACAGGTACCCCGTCCTAAAGGAGAGGAGGGCAGATAATCATTGACAGGTACCCCGTCCTAAAGGAGAGGAGGGCAGATAATCATTGACAGGTACCCCATCCTAAAGGAGAGGGGAGCAGATAGTCATTGACAGGTACCCTGTCCTAAAGGAGAGGAGGGCAGATAATCATTGACAGGTACCCCATCCTAAAGGAGAGGGGAGCAGATAGTCATTGACAGGTACTCTGTCCTAAAGGAGAGGAGGGCAGATAATCATTGACAGGTACCCCATCCTAAAGGAGAGGGGGGCAGATAGTCATTGACAGGTACCCCATCCTAAAGGAGAGGAGGGCAGATAATCATTGACAGGTACCCCGTCCTAAAGGAGAGGAGAGCAGATAGTCATTGACAGGTACCCCGTCCTAAAGGAGAGGGGGAGCAGATAGACATTGACAGGTACCCCGTCCTAAAGGAGAGGGGAGCAGATAGTCATTGACAGGTACCCCGTCCTAAAGGAGAGGAGGGCAGATAATCATTGACAGGTACCCCGTCCTAAAGGAGAGGGGAGCAGATAGACATTGACAGGTAGCCCGTCCTAAAGGAGAGGAGGGCAGATAATCATTGACAGGTACCCCATCCTAAAGGAGAGGAGGAGCAGATAGTCATTGACAGGTACCCCGTCCTAAAGGAGAGGGGAGCAGATAGTCATTGACAGGTACCCCGTCCTAAAGGAGAGGGGGGCAGATAGTCATTGACAGGTACCCCGTCCTAAAGGAGAGGGGAGCAGATAGTCATTGACAGGTACCCCGTCCTAAAGGAGAGGGGAGCAGATAGTCATTGACAGGTACCCCGTCCTAAAGGAGAGGGGAGCAGATAGTCATTGACAGGTACCCCGTCCTAAAGGAGAGGGGGAGCAGATAGTCATTGACAGGTAACCCGTCCTAAAGGAGAGGGGGAGCAGATAGTCATTGACAGGTACCTCGTCCTAAAGGAGAGGGGAGCAGATAGACATTGACAGGTAACCCGTCCTAAAGGAGAGGGGGAGCAGATAGACATTGACAGGTACCCCGTCCTAAAGGAGAGGGGAGCAGATAGTCATTGACAGGTACCCCGTCCTAAAGGAGAGGGGAGCAGATAGTCATTGACAGGTACCCCGTCCTAAAGGAGAGGGGGGCAGATAGTCATTGACAAGTACCCCGTCCTAAAGGAGAGGGGAGCAGATAGTCATTGACAGGTACCCTGCCCCCACTTACAGCAGACATGGCGGTGGTGTAGTACACAAGCCGCTAGTCAGGGGCGGACTGACCATGCGGTCACTCGGGCACGGACCGAGGGCCCGGCCACTAGGGGGCCCCATCAGGGTTGTGAGCCTTAATAAAAACCAGGGACAGTATATAAAAATCTGTGTTTTTTTACTTCTGTCCCTGAAATGTCCCTTACCGACATACATTTCATGTAAAAATCCCGAGATTGTAGTTGCCCCGCCTCTCCACTGCCTCCTCAGCCAATGGGAATACAGTGTACCCGCCCCCTTCTCCAGGCTTATTTGAGATATGAGGAGGAGATGAGGACAGTAGTGATGAGAAGGTCGGATCTGTAAAGTGAATGATTTGGAACTCCTCAGTGGAATGAAATGATTGAATGAATGGATTCTTCGGATCTTCGGGTCACTCGCTGAGTCTCCTGACAAGCAGAGAACTGAAGCTCTGATTCTACATATTAAATGATTGGAATCAGAAGAGTCACACAGGAGGTTGGCAGCTCCTCCTCCAGACATTTACTTTGATGTAGTTGATTGGTGCAGAGCACAAGTCTATTGGTGTCAGATGAGCTCGGTGTCATGAATTTTGGTGACACACAAACAGCTGTGTTAGGCTGGGATCACACTTGTGTGATGCGGGAATCCTGCGATTCCACTGCGTGCATCGCACCCGAGTCACACGACAGATCACAACGACACATGAGAACTGCTGGGGAGTGTCATACAATGTTAGCGACACCCCCATTTCAGCTCGCATGTCGCACTGCGAAGTGTCAGTTTGGACATGAATCGGATCACATGGGTGTCATGCGATGCGATTCTGGTGCGGACCAAAAAAAGGTCCTGTGCGAGTTTAGTGCGAATGCGATACGATTTCAGTCATACTATCTGTATGGAGGAAATCGCATTGCACGGACCGGCCCTGAGCCGAGGTCTCCACACATTTGATGGATAGGAATGTTACCTGTGAAGTTGGCCAATCAGAATGCAGGTCACATGCACACAAACCCCGCTTTTCATTTAGGCTCCGCCTCCACTTGTGACACTTGTCCTGCGACTTGGGACTGCAAAGTCACATGACAAGAAGTACCCGATGATTTCCAATGAGTACCGTTCATATCTGTGCCACTTCAAGTCACAGCCACTTCAGAGTAGTCCCTGCACTACTTTGGTCCCATTTAATGTGACTTGAGGTCCATAAACCTCCAGAATACACAGGCGTGGCTTCAAGTCGCCAAAGAATCAATGCGACTTTCACACTAACGCAGCCTGAAAGTCGCACAATTCTGCCGCAATTTTGATGCGACTTTAAAGCAACGCCTGTGTATTCCGGAGGTCTATGGAGCTCAAGTCGCATCAAAGTGGGACCAAAGTAGTGCAGGGAGGACTATGAAGTGGCACAGATATGAATAATACTCATTGGAAATCATAGAGTACGACTTGTCATGTGACTTGTCATGTGACTTGTCATGTGCCTTGTCATGTGACTTTGCAGTCTCAAGTCGCAGGACAAGTGGCACGAGTGTGAAAGGGCCTCAGGCTGTCCGTACCACCTGATCACTGCTGCCCCCTGATGGTGGGATTGGTGTATTGTTCTACTGGTGGGACTCGCCATTCTTTCAGTGTACGGCCTTCTCACAACTCCAATCATTCTTTATCTCGCTGTGCTGAGAACTCCGGACTCAGGAACTGGATACAAAACTTACACCAGGGCTGAGGGGCAGTGTGCTGTGATTGGGGTGATTGGTTGCAGGGAGGGGCGGTGCGCTGTGATTGGGGTGATTGGTTGCAGGGAGGGGCGGTGCGCTGTGATTGGCTGATTGGTTGCAGGGAGGGGCAGTGTGCTCTGATTGGGCTGATTGGTTGCAGGGAGGGGCAGTGCGCTGTGATTGGTCTGATTGGTTGCAGGGAGGGGCAGTGCGCTGTGATTGGTCTGATTGGTTGCAGGGAGGGGCGGAGCTCTTACTCTAGGATCATATTACGAGGCCTGCTCTGCTATTCTAGTAGTGAGGTCATAGTGAAATGTTTTAAACGGATCATTTCAGTCAGATAAATCAATTCCACAGAACGATCCGTTCATCAACCAGACATCACTAGAGGACAGCCGGAGGAGGGGAGGGGGAGGGGGAGGAGGGAGGAGGGGAGGGGGAGGGGACAGCCTGATAGAAGGTAAGATAACTGACCTGAATGTATTATTATCAGTGGTTCACCCTTGTGTGCGGGGGAGGGGGAGGAGAAGGGGAGGGGAGGGGAGGGGAGGGGAGGGGGAGGAGGTGTTGCTCAAGCAGAGCTCCCCCTGTCTGTGAAGCAGTAGATGTTTATCTGTCTGAGGAGAAGTGATTTGCTTCTGGAGGAAGTTCATATCCTGAATGTCCCCCCCAATCTTTGCTACACCCCCTACTCATTACCTGCCCCCCACTACACAGGCCCCGCCCATCCATTACCACTTCCTGTGTCTGTGATCTGCTGCGGTACTACAAGTCCCAGCATGCCAGGAGATGAGGCAGCAGTGTGTTCCATATGACTGATTTTGAGGTAAAAAGTGTTCTGTGTGTACTGTGTGTGTGTGTATACTCTGTGCATATATGGTGTGTGTGTGTATACTGTGCACTAGTGTGTGTGTGTGTATACTCTGTGTATATACGGTGTGTGTATATACGGTGTGTGTATACGGTGTGTGTATATACGGTGTGTGTATATACGGTGTGTGTATATACGGTGTGTGTATATAAGGTGTGTGTATATACGGTGTGTGTATACTGTGTGTGTGTGTATACTGTGTGTGTGTGTATACTGTGTGTGTGTGTGTATACTCTGTGTATATACGGTGTGTATATATTAGGGTTGCCACATCATCCCTGTAATGCAGGACATTTATAAATTCCTCAGGTTCTCAGACTAAACTCACCAAGTGACATTAACCCCTTGCTTACTGGGCACTTAAACCCCCCTCCTGCCCAGACCAATTTTCAGCTTTCAGTGCTGATGCACTTTGAATGACAATTACGCGGTCATACAACACTATAAGATGAGGCAGCAGTGTGTTCCATCTGACTGATTTTGAGGTAAAAAGTGTTGCTGTGTGTTTGTATACTCTGTGCATATACAGTGTGTGTGTATACTGTGCACTAGTAAGTGTGTATACGGTGTGTGTGTATATATTAGGGTTGCCACATCATCCCTGTAATGCAGGACATATATAAATTCCTCAGGTTCTCAGACTAAACTCACCAAGTGACATTAACCACTTGCTTACTGGGCACTTAAACCCCCCTCAGTCTCAGACCAATTTTCAGCTTTCAGCGCTGATGCACTTTGAATGACAATTACGCGGTCATACAACACTGTACCCAAATGACATTTTTATCATTTTTTCCCACAAATAGAGCTTTCTTTTGGTGGTATTTAGTTACAGCTCGGAGTTTTATTTTTTGCTAAACAAACAAAAAAAGATGCAAAATAAAAATCATGTTTAATAGTTTGTTATAAAATTTTGCAAACAGGTCATTTTTCTCCTTCATTGAAGTGCGCTGATGAGGCGGCACTGATAGGCTGCACTGGTGGGCACTGATAGGCTGCACTGGTGGGCACTGATAGGCATAGTTAAGGCGGCACTAATGGGCACAGATAAGGTGGCACTGATGGGCAAAGATGGGCACAGTTAAGATGGCACGGATGGGTGGCACTAAGGGGCACTGATGGGTACCACTGATAGATGGGACTGATGGGCACTAATAGGTGGCACTGATGGGCACTGGTAGATGACACTGATGGGCACGGATATGTAGCACTGGGGTGCAGCACCTTTGTTGAGGCAGATTGCGGGCACTGCTGGGTGGCACTGATGGGGGAACTTATATTTTATTGAGGTGGGCACTGGCAGGGGGGGCAGGTGGGCACTGGCAGGGGGAAGGTGGGCACTTGCAGGGCTGGCCGTGATCGGGACTAGTGTCTCGATCACGGCCGCCGGTGATCGGCTCTTTTTTTTCTCCTCGCGCTGTCAGTGTGAGGAGGAATAATAGCCGATTACTGGCTCCATTGTGTCACATGATCAGCTGTCATTGGCTGACAGCTGATCACATGATAAGGGGTCGGGATCGCCCCCTTGCTCGGATCGGTAGTCAGGCGAGTCTCATAGACTCCCCGATCACAGAGTGCGCCCCTCAGGGGGCGTGCAGACCGCTCGTGCACGGGACGACGTCAATAGACGTAGTCCCGGCAAAGGAGGTCCGCACTGTAGCTGTCATTCGGGTATAGCGCGGATCTCAAGTGGTTAATTATCACCTTAATCAGCCACAGAACCTGAGTAATTCATATGTGTCCTGGATTAAAGGGATGAGGTGGCAACCCTAGTGTGTATACACATACTGTGCACTAGTGTGTGTGTGTATATGTGTATATATATATATATATTGCACTAGTAACTGTGTGCATTTGTATATACTGTGCATGCGTGTGTGTATATATGGGGTGTGTACTGCGCATGCGTGTGTGTATACTGTATGATCCATGTGTTCTCACTGCCGCTCAACAGAATTTGATCCAGCAATCCTGTGCCCATGAAAAATGCCCCTTGTTACCATTGGGAGCCGTCTGATTGGTGCACTGCTGAGCTCGGCCTGGGATCAGGCACAAGGCAGGTCCGGGTGCACACCCGGGCAGTGATATCACGGTGCACAGCTTTTATTCATACGCCCCACTGCCCGATCTGAGGCCAACCCCAGCAGTTCACTATTCCGCTGGCTCTCCGACTGCACATGCCCAGTTCACAGCCTGCAACATGTGGCTTTACTTTTATTTTTAAAGGCCTTGCCCGCCAGCTGCCTACCTCACCAAGGGGAAAAGGTGTGTGTGTCTGTGTGAGGGGATACTCATGGAAGGCGGCACTCTGGGGGCTCTGCCATAGGGCATGTCAAAAGTGTCCAATCCGTCTGCCGTAATGTCGCCGTCCCAATGGAAAAAATCGCAGATCTCCGTCATTACTAGTAAAAAAAAAAAATAATAATAAAAATGCAATAAATCCATCCCATGTTGTGTAGATGTGATAACTTTTGCACAAACCAATCAATAAACGTTTATTGTGATTTTATTTTAATTTTTTAACAAAAATATGTAGAAGAATACGTATTGGCCTAAAGTGTGGGAAAAAAAGTGTGTGTGTGTGTGTGTGTATATATATATATATATATATCTATCTTTCTATGGGGGATATTTATAGTATAAAGTAAAAAATATTGCTTTTTAAAAAAAAAATTGTCTGCCTTTTTTCGTTTATAGCACAAAAACTAAAAATCCCTGAAAAGAAATCTCTATTTGTGGGAACAAAAGGACATGAATTCTGTTTGGGTACAACGTCGCACGACCGCGCAATTGTCAGCTAAAGCGACGCAGCGCCGAATCACAAAACAGTGCTGTGGTCAGGAAGGGGGGTAAATACTTCCGGGGCTGAAGTGGTTAAGACTCTCCCATTGTCCTCCATGGTTCACTATGCATGCCACAGACCTCATCATCTCCCTGGTAGGGGTGCCAGTGCAGTATTTTGCCCAGGGGCCCCATGATGTTCTTAAGGTGGCACTGCCCATGAGAGGCTCGTGGTGCCTTTACTGGGTCACCAGCTCTCGGTCTCCTGCCACTCTGCATGTCGCCGAGCTTGGTGCCCCTCCTCTAAAAAAATGGCTGCCACGTGTCGGCCATCTGTAAGCCTGGGGGCCCCATAATCTCTTATTGCCCGGGGGCCCCATAATCTCTTATTGCCCGGGGGCCCCATAACCTCTTATTGCCTGGGGGCCCCATAATCTCTTATTGCCCGGGGGCCCCATAATCTCTTATTGCCTGGGGGCCCCATAATCTCTTATTGCCTGGGGGCCCCATAATCTCTTATTGCCCGGGGGCCCCATAATCTCTTATTGCCTGGGGGCCCCATAAGTTGTCAGTCCGCCCCTGCCGCTAGCCCTCCTCCCCTCCCCCCTTCTGATGAATGAGGCTCTTGTGCAGGTTTATGTATAGAAGTGAATTATTAGTATTATATACATTTCATATATTCTGCACATCAATTCTACTTGCTGTCTTCCCAATATGATGACAAGCGGGAGTTCTAATCAAGTACTTTACAGTAGGGATTTCCAAGGAAGGCCTTTTGGGGATCCTAGAAGAGGGGGAGGGCAGTGCGGTGTACATGCAGCTTTCCTGTGTGTTTGTTGCACATATTTTCTTCTAGACTTCTATTATTTTCTGCTGTTTTAGCTGCTTGATCAAGCACTGCTCCTGTGAAAAGCGACCCTAGTGTGTTAGGTGGTGAGGAGGAGAGATCTTCTCTTCTCCACACATGATACAATCTCTAGATCTGACATAGAAATGTAGCGGGGGTTTTGTGACCGATGTTTATGAAGTTGGAGTTTGGCTCCCTCTGGTGTCCTTTTCTTGCCATTCGGAGACCCAGCGCTGCAATGCATTATGGGCTGGGTAGTTTAATGAGGAAGTGACTGATATGTTTGAGTCGGTTTGGGAACTACCTACCCGGGATGCCCCGGTCACTTACCCACAGGCCACACAACAGCCTGCTGGGTAAGGATATAAAGGAAGAGGCGTGGCATGTTCCCGGCCTCTCTGGACGCCATCTTGGACATGGCAGGAGGTCAGTGTGTGTGCCCAGGCCTGCAGCACAGAGCCCATCGCTTGCCAAAGGGATCCTTGGGGGCGGTCTTTCTGATCGAGGAGGAGGGGCGGCCTGCGCTTTACAGGTGTTTGAGGCCGTCTGCCTTCCAGCATAGCGGGGGAGGGGAGTCACCTACACAGAAAGCAGAGACCCCGAGGGGGTGAGAAGACATCTGTCTGTACAAGTAGTGACTGCCATATTGACAAGTGATTGCTGTACAGACTGCCGCTGACACCTGTAGTGCCCGCATGTGGACAGGGCAGCCATCAGAAATGTCTGGGGCCCCTCCCCCGAACCTGACCACCAACATTCCCCAGGGCTTGTCCACGGGCCACCCCACCGAATCCAAACACCGACCACCTCACCTTTACACACTCAGCCCCCCTCACACCTGTATATATGTCAGCCCCCCACACCTGTGTGTGTGTGTGTGTGTGTGTGTGTGTGTGTGTGTGTGTGTGTGTAATATATATATATATATATAATTAGTAATGTTCGGGGGACCAGGTAGATCGCAGGACACAGGCTTTTCACAAAACAAGGGGTTTATTAAACTTAAAGTGGGGGGCCGTTTAAGAATCGTAAAGTTACCGAGATAAAGAATCGTACAAGTTACCGAGATAAAGAATCGTACAAGTTACCGAGATAAAGAATCGTACAAGTTACCGAGTTAAAGAATCGTACAAGTTACCGAGATAAAGAATCGTACAAGTTACCGAGATATAGAATCGTACAAGTTACCGAGATAAAGAATCGTACAAGTTACCGAGATAAAGAATCGTACAAGTTACTGAGATAAAGAATCGTACAAGTTACCGAGATAAAGAATCGTACAAGTTACCGAGATAAAGAATCGTACAAGTTACCGAGATATAGAATCATACAAGTTACCGAGTTAAAGAATCATACAAGTTACCGAGATAAAGAATCGTACAAGTTACCGAGATAAAGAATCGTACAAGTTACCGAGATAAAGAATCGTACAAGTTACCGAGATAAAGAATCATACAAGTTACCGAGATATAGAATCGTACAAGTTACCGAGATAAAGAATCGTACAAGTTACTGAGATAAAGAATCGTACAAGTTACCGAGATAAAGAATCATACAAGTTACCGAGATATAGAATCGTACAAGTTACCGAGATAAAGAATCGTACAAGTTACCGAGATAAAGAATCGTACAAGTTACTGAGATAAAGAATCGTACAAGTTACCGAGATAAAGAATCGTACAAGTTACCGAGATATAGAATCGTACAAGTTACCGAGATAAAGAATCGTACAAGTTACAGAGATAAAGAATCGTACAAGTTACCGAGATAAAGAATCGTACAAGTTACCGAGATAAAGAATCGTACAAGTTACCGAGTTAAAGAATCGTACAAGTTACCGAGATAAAGAATCGTACAAGTTACCGAGATAAAGAATCGTACAAGTTACCGAGATAAAGAATCGTACAAGTTACCGAGATAAAGAATCGTACAAGTTACCGAGTTAAAGAATCGTACAAGTTACCGAGATAAAGAATCGTACAAGTTACCGAGATAAAGAATCGTACAAGTTACCGAGATAAAGAATCGTACAAGTTACCGAGATAAAGAATCGTACAAGTTACCGAGATAAAGAATCGTACAAGTTACCGAGATATAGAATCATACAAGTTACCGAGTTAAAGAATCGTACAAGTTACCGAGATAAAGAATCGTACAAGTTACCGAGATAAAGAATCGTACAAGTTACCGAGTTAAAGAATCGTACAAGTTACCGAGATAAAGAATCGTACAAGTTACCGAGATAAAGAATCATACAAGTTACCGAGATATAGAATCGTACAAGTTACCGAGATAAAGAATCATACAAGTTACCGAGATAAAGAATCGTACAAGTTACCGAGATAAAGAATCATACAAGTTACCGAGATAAAGAATCGTACAAGTTACCGAGATAAAGAATCGTACAAGTTACCGAGATATAGAATCATACAAGTTACCGAGTTAAAGAATCGTACAAGTTACCGAGATAAAGAATCATACAAGTTACCGAGATAAAGAATCATACAAGTTACCGAGATAAAGAATCGTACAAGTTACCGAGATAAAGAATCATACAAGTTACCGAGTTAAAGAATCGTACAAGTTACCGAGATAAAGAATCATACAAGTTACCGAGATAAAGAATCGTACAAGTTACCGAGATAAAGAATCATACAAGTTACCGAGTTAAAGAATCGTACAAGTTACCGAGATAAAGAATCATACAAGTTACCGAGATAAAGAATCGTACAAGTTACCGAGATATAGAATCATACAAGTTACCGAGATATAGAATCGTACAAGTTACCGAGATAAAGAATCATACAAGTTACCGAGATAAAGAATCATACAAGTTACCGAGATATAGAATCATACAAGTTACCGAGATATAGAATCGTACAAGTTACCGAGATAAAGAATCGTACAAGTTACCGAGATATAGAATCGTACAAGTTACCGAGATATAGAATCGTACAAGTTACCGAGATAAAGAATCGTACAAGTTACCGAGATATAGAATCATACAAGTTACCGAGATATAGAATCATACAAGTTACCGAGATATAGAATCATACAAGTTACCGAGATAAAGAATCGCACAAGTTACCGAGATAAAGAATCGTACAAGTTACCGAGATAAAGAATCGTACAAGTTACCGAGATATAGAATCATACAAGTTACCGAGATATAGAATCATACAAGTTACCGAGATAAAGAATCGCACAAGTTACCGAGATAAAGAATCGTACAAGTTACCGAGATAAAGAATCGTACAAGTTACCGAGATAAAGAATCGTACAAGTTACCGAGATATAGAATCATACAAGTTACCGAGATATAGAATCATACAAGTTACCGAGATAAAGAATCGTACAAGTTACCGAGATAAAGAATCACACAAGTTACCGAGATATAGAATCGTACAAGTTACCGAGATAAAGAATCGTACAAGTTACCGAGATAAAGAATCACACAAGTTACCGAGATATAGAATCGTACAAGTTACCGAGATAAAGAATCATACAAGTTACCGAGATATAGAATCGTACAAGTTACCGAGATATAGAATCGTACAAGTTACCGAGATAAAGAATCATACAAGTTACCGAGATATAGAATCGTACAAGTTACCGAGATATAGAATCATACAAGTTACCGAGATAAAGAATCATACAAGTTACCGAGATATAGAATCGTACAAGTTACCGAGATATAGAATCATACAAGTTACCGAGATAAAGAATCGTACAAGTTACCGAGATAAAGAATCGTACAAGTTACCGAGATATAGAATCACACAAGTTACCGAGATATAGAATCGTACAAGTTACCGAGATAAAGAATCGTACAAGTTACCGAGATAAAGAATCACACAAGTTACCGAGATAAAGAATCATATCCATTTTTAGAACACAGTACACTGATAGAACTGCGAGTCCCACCAGTAGTTATAACACATTTCCTATGATCCAATTGATTATAACTCTGATCATACTGATCAAAAAGGAAGGAAAGTGTTAAATTCTCAATGGGTGACAATGTAAAAGCCTGTACAGTACATTCATTAACCATGAATGATATTTCTAGAATGATTGCAGTCACTGTAGCGTTTGTGGTGACACCTCACGTGTGAAGCAATCATGGTTTATGTACACGCGCATGCCCTACACACATTTATTCACATGCAGATATCAGGGTTGGTGGGGATGGTTTTAGTTTTTATTTTATACATTTTTTCACTTAACAAGCCCCTATGTGATAGTTTGTTGAAGTGACAGGTTCTCTTTATTGCATATGGGGTCTGGTATATGATTATAGGAGTATAGGATTGTGCTCAGTGACCTGGGTAGCAGGTGTTCTGTCAGATCAAGCAATCTATAGGAGCAGCCAATATTGCGACTTTCGGTGATGCACAAACAGTTGTGTAAAGGAAAAGCGTGTTTTTGTGTGTGTTTTCTGCATTCTGATGGGCCAACTTCACAGGTAAGATTGCCAGCCATCAGATTTGTCCGTAGTCTTTACAGTGCATAATGAGGCTCCTTTTACACTTGTGTGACTTATCATGCAACTTGGGACTACAAAGTCGCATGACAAGTCGTACCCCAAGATTTCCAATGAGTACCATTCATATCTGCGGGTCTTCCAGTCACAGCGACTTCATAGTAGTTACTGCACTACTTTGGTCCGATTTTGATGCAACTTGAGGCAGAGACCTCAAGATTACATAAATATTCCTTCAAGTCACATCAAAAATCGCATCAAAGTCACGGTAAAAATTGTGGCAAAAATTGCATGACTTTCAAGTCGCACAAGTGTGAAAGGAGCCCAACGATTGGATTTTACTACCGTGGATACTTCGCCCGCACACGGAAGTAAACTACAATCATTTTTCCTGTGCATGCGCTGTAAAGAGAACGGAAAAATCTGATGTCTAGCAATGGTAACTGTGTAGTTGGCCCGTCACATGCACAAAAATCCGCTTTTCATTTACACAGCTTTATGTGTCACCAAAATTGATGACGCGGCTGATCTGACAGAATAATAGGATTGTGATTGTAGCAAGGAACTAAATGCAAGTAAACCTCCCCCAGGAGCTGCCAACCTTCTGAGAAGAATCATTCTTTTCATTCTAATCATTGAAGAAGGTTGAGTCAGAGCTTCAGTTCTCTGCTTGTCAGGAGACTCAGCGAGTGACCCGAAGATCCGAAGAATCCATTCATTTCACTGAGGAGTTCGAAATGAACCGATTCAGTTAAAAGATCCGGACTTCCCATCACTACTCCCCTCCTCCACACCCATCTACCACTTCCTGTCTTGTTTTTAAAACACACTTCCTCTAACAGGAGGGTTCATCAATTTTATTCCCTTAAAGAGACCGCAAACCAAATAGAGGGGAGACATAGCGTCCTTCCAGGACCCAGCCACGGCGTCCTGTACATATCACCCCCCTGTGCCCCAACGCCAAGGAGGTGGAGGCAACAGTGGAGCTCAAACAATGGACTCGGGAGAGGGCATCTGCATTTTGATGCAGTCTCCCGGGCCTATGCTCCACTACAAACTTAAATTCCTGGAGTGCCAGGAACCACCGGGTAACCCTGGCATTAGTCCCCTTTCCTTGTCTCAGCCAAGGGGCATGATTAGAAATCAACCTAAACTTCCTCCCCAAAAGGTAATATCTGAGGGATTCCAGAGCCCACTTAATGGCCAGACACTCTCGTTCAATTATGGCGTAGTTTTTCTCCGCTGGTGTTAACTTCCTGCTGAGGAAGACTATCGGGTGTTCCTCGCCATGAATAACCTGTGACAACACCGCTCCCAATCCTACATCGGAAGCGTCAGTCTGGACAACAAACTCTTTTGAAAAATTAGGTGTTACCAGGACAGGGTGTTGGCACAGCGCCGACTTGAGCTCCAAAAAAGCCTTCTCAGCGTCTGAAATTCACTCCACCATGGCCGATTTTCGACCCTTAGTCAGATCGGTCAACGGAGCCGCCAACGTGGCAAAGTTGGGTACAAACCTCCTGTAGTATCCCACCATGCCCAGGAATGCACGTACCTGCTTTTTTGTGAGGGGGCGGGGCCAATTCTATATAGCCTCTATCTTGTTGACCTGCGGTTTCACTACCCCTCTACCCACGATATAACCCAGGTATTTCACCTCCTCCATTCCCAAAGCACATTTTTCAGGGTTTATTGTAAACCCATCCTTCCAAAGAGAGTCCAGCACTGCCTGAACTTTGGGCAAATGTGATTCCCAGTCTTTGCTAAAAATGACTATCCTCAAAGTATACTGAGGCATACTTCCGGTGAGGTCGTAAAATCCTATCCATTGCTCTCTGGAACGTGGCTGGAGCAGTTTGCAATCCAAAAGGCATTCTTTTGTACTGAAAACTCCCCTCTGGGGTAGAAAAAGCAGTTTTCTCTCTGGCAGCCTTAGTCAACGGGATTTGCCAATACCCCTTGGTAAGGTCTAACGTAGTGATATACCTGGCTGGACCTAGTCTCTCGATAAGCTCATCTACCCGGGGCATGGGGTAGGCATCAAACCGGGAAACTTCATTAAGTTTCCGGAAATCATTGCAGAATCGCAGAGTCCTGTTGGGCTTCGGTACCAACACAATCGGGCTCGACCACTCACTCTGCGATTCCTCAATAATCCCTAGGTCTAGCATCTTCTTTACTTCCTCTGAGACGGCCTTCCTTTGAGCCTCTGGAATGCGGTAGGGCCGGACAAAAACTTTGACTCCGGGCTCTGTGATAATATCATGCTCTATGACACTAGTGAGCCCTGGCAAGTCTAAAAATGTTTCTTTATTTCTCTGCAAGAACTCCTTTGCCTGCTGACTTTGGGTTTTAGACAGGGTATTTGCTACTTGGACACTCTCCACCCCAACCCGAGGCTCAAGTTTTGTACTAGCCAGGGAGGTCACTGGTGCCCTGTCTGTCCAGGGCTTTAACAAGTTTACATGATATATCTGGTAGGGTTTCCTCTTGCCTGGCTGGTGGACTCTATAATTTACCTCTCCCACTTTTTCTACAACCTCGAAAGGGCCTTGCCATCTGGCCAAGAATTTACTTTCCACAGTGGGAATCAACACTGCTACTCGATCCCCCACTTGGAAGTTCCTAATTTTGGCTGCCCTATTATAGACCCGTCGTTGAGCCTCCTGGGCTTTTTGTAAATGTTCCTTAACTAGCGGCATCACAGTTCGGATCCTCTCCTGCATTTGAGAGACATATTCAAGAACACTCTTATGCTGAATTGGTTCACTTTCCCATTCTTCTTTAACAAAGTCCAGTAATCCACGAGGTCTCCGCCCATATACCAATTCAAAGGGCGAAAACCCAGTGGAGGCCTGGGGCACTTCTCGGATAGCAAACAGGAGAGCTGGTAACAGGCAGTCCCAGTCTTTCCCATCCCTTTGTACCACTCTCTTGAGCATAGACTTAAGGGTCTTATTAAAACGTTCTACCAATCCATCTGTTTGGGGATGGTAGACCGATGTGCGCAGCTGTTTAATCCAGAACAGTTTGCATACATCAGCCATAACCTTCGACATAAACGGGGTGCCCTGGTCTGTGAGTATTTCCTTGGGAAAACCTGTCCGTGTAAACAACTGGAATAGTTCCCGGGCAATAGCCTTAGAGGAGGTATTCCGCAGGGGTAGCGCCTCAGGATATCGAGTGGCATAGTCGACGATCACTAGTATGTAAGAATGACCTCCAGCCGACTTTACCAAGGGACCCACTATATCCATGGCTATCCTCTCGAATGGGACCTCAATTATGGGCAGAGGGACCAACGGGCTCCGGAAATGGGTCGCCGGAGCGGTCAACTGACAGGTGGAACAAGAGGTACAGTATCTCCCTACCTCTGCTTTCAAGCCTGGCCAGTAAAACCAGTCAGCGATCCGTGCCTCCGTCTTTTCAACTCCCAGATGTCCCCCTAAAACATCATCATGGGCCAGGTCCAGGACCTTGCGTCTATACTGTTGGGGTACCAATAATTGTTCTACCACATTTTCTCTCACTTTAGTAACCCGATAAAGAAATTCATTACATATTGCAAAATGTGGCCACCGCTCATTAGCACCTGGCTCTTGGGGCTCCCCATTTATTACTACAACCTGTTCCCGTGCCCTAGCCAAAGTGGGGTCCTGCATCTTGGCATCCTCATCCTCTTCCCCCAGCATTACCTGAAGCAGAGAAGGTTCCCCCCCTCAGTATTCAGGTAGGTCTGTGAACCCCACATTTTGACATCCTTAACAGTGTCAGCACTACTTTCATCACCCTTAACTAAATCTTTAGTATTTTTATCAACTGGGTCCATATTACGAACATGCGGCATCTCAGGGTTATTACCCTCAACAACAGGAACAGAGGGACTAGTTTCTTCCCAGTCTCTGGACCTTTCAGATAGTTCTCCTTGTCCCCACAGTTTTGCAAATAACGGACAGTCTCGTCCTATGATAACGTCATGTACCAAGTTCTTTACCACACCCAACTCTTGAGTACCAGTGCCACATGCTGTGGAGATGGACACCGAGATGAGAGGGTACTCTCTAGTGTCCCCATGAATGCACACAACCTGTAAAATTTTTCTTACTGGACCGATCTTCCCAATTACTCTAGGGTGAACCAGGGTTACCATGCTTCCAGAGTCCAGCAAAGCCCGTGCAGGGTGGTGATTCACTTGGACTTCACACTCAAATTTTCCCTCTCCAAGGTCAAGATGTGTTATACACGCTTTATGGGCATAAAAAGACCCCCTCCGAAGAACCCCGCATTCCATGGGTTCTTCCTGCAATGGGCAGTGGGCCTGGGTATGACCCCAGGCATGACATCGCCAACATTGTACATCCCCTCCTCTCCGAACAGGAACAGGTCGCTGAGGGGGTAACGGGTGTGACTCTTGGCCTTCCGGGGTGTTGGTTCCAGGGCTCCTGGGGATATCCTTTCGCAGGGCGGCAGTTGGTCGGAAAGGCCGTGGCAGACTGGGCCCTTGACGCTTGGTAGGGCCAGGCAGATCCTCCACCACTGTATATCGTTCCACCATCTCGACAAGGAGGTTCACTGTTTTGGGGTCTCCATGGCTGACCCACCGTTGAAGGTCGTCTGGCAGTGACCTTAAGTATCGGTCCAGCACGACCCGCTCCACAATTTGGGGCCAGACAACACTTCGGGCTGCAGCCATTTTTTTACTAGTTGCACCAGGTCATGCATTTGAGACCGGGGTGGCCGATCTGGACGATACTTCCATTGGTGCACTCGTTGGGCCCGGACAGCCGTAGTCACCCCCAACCGAGCCAGTATTTCTGCCTTTAACTTTTGATAATCTTTTGCGTCTTCTGGTGGTAGGTCGAAATAGGCTTTTTGAGGATCTCCGGTGAGGAAAGGAGCAATTAAGCCGGCCCACTGGTCCTGGGGCCACCCTTCTCTATCTGCCGTTCTCTCAAATGTAGCCAGAAATGCCTCTACGTCATCACTCGTGGACAATTTCTGCAAAAAATGGCTTGCCCTTATGGTCACCTGGTTGCCAGGGGCAACGGCCACTTGTTCACAGCTCTGAGAAAGCTGTTGCATTGCTTCTTTTAAGGCAGCCATCTGAGCCTGCATAACTCCTTGCAGGGTCAATTGCTGGGCTGCTAAGCGCTGATTAGCTTCCTCATGGCGAGTCTGCGCTTGCATATTAGCCAAGGACAGCTGTTTAATTAGCTCCTCCATTGTTTCAGCTTTCAACAGTTGTGCAGGTTTAACCCAGGACATAAATTCACTGTACTGTCCCTTTTAAATGTCAGTTTAAATCCAATGCAAAGAAAAAAAAAATAGCAAGAAAAACGCCTGTTACTTTGTCCTTCCCGCATTCTCCACCAATTGTAATGTTCGGGGGACCAGGTAGATCGCAGGACACAGGCTTTTCACACAACAAGGGGTTTATTAAACTTAAACAGCTTTACAGCAGCCAAAAACAAAAGGAAAAGGTTTTTAGTCTCACCGACTTGCAAAGTCCAGAATAGCTGTCCCTATCAAACAGTGCTTGATCTTTTATGGCAGGTAGCTTCCCCTGCCAGGAGGCTTCCAAGCAGGACACTGCTGTCCACTTCTGTTGCTGCAAGCCAAAACAAACACCATCCACCACCCACCATCCACCATGTCTTCTTCACTCCTCCACACCCATCTACCACTTCCTGTCTTGTTTTTAAAACACACTTCCTCTAACAGGAGGGTTAATCAATTTTATTCCTTTAAAGAGACCACAAACCAAATAGAGGAGAAACATAGCGTCCTTCCAGGACCCAGCCACGGCGTCCTGTACAATATATATATATATATATATATATATATAATCACCCCCCCACACACACACCTGTATATATGCCAGTCCCCCCACATTTATTTGAAATTATTATTTATTCAACAAAGGAGAAAAACGCCACTAAAAACAAGTAGCATTACACATAAAAAATTGGATGTATACTAGAATTACATAACATATATTAGAGGTGCACGATTAATCGCAAAACGATCACGATCTCGATTCACCCCACCACGCGATCTAAGTTTTGGGTGACCCGCAATTTTCTTTTAGTGCTGCCGGTTCCGTGTAACCAGCGTGGAACGCAAATGGCGGATATCGGAACTGACGTCAGTCATTGGAGCGCCGCTGCCTGGTTGTGGGCGGGTACAGTGGCCGGGAAACAGCAGTGTGAGTGCGCACTGCTATACACAGTAGTAGGGGTGCAACGGATCGTCACCGATCCGTAATCCGAACGGGTCACCCCACTCAGATCAGCACATGCTGCATTCCACGGTCTCGGCCTTAGGAAAGGCCGCTGCTTCAGCCTAGCTCTGAAGCGGCGGCCATCTTTCTTCACCCAGGCTGTTTACACTGTGATTGCTCCGACGGAGCGATCACTTGTAAACAAACCGGCATCATGTCATGGTGCTGGTTCCTCTCTCCCCTCTCTGTACTAATCTGTACAGTGGAGGGGAGAGATCCAGAGATGGAAGCAGCCATCCCTCCATACTCTGCCAATAGCCTGCCAATACTCTAGCAATACGCTGCAATACCCTGCCTGCCAATACTCTGCGATACCCTGCCAATACTCTGCGATACCCTGCCAATACTCTAGCAATACGCTGCAATACCCTGCCTGCCAATACTCTGCGATACTCTGCGATACCCTGCCAATACTCTGCGATACCCTGCCAATACTCTAGCAATACTCTGCCTGCCAATACTCAGCGATACCCTGCCTGTAAATTTTTCAAATAAAACTGTTTTTTGAGAATCGTGAGAGAATCGTGATCTTCATTCTAAGCAAAAGAATGGTGCTTCTCATTTTTCCCAGATTCGAGCAGCTCTAACATATACACATAGAACAATGAATGATCAGGTCTATTGCAAGAGATGATCTTTACAAAAAGTAGCCCAACGTTTCGGGGTGTATATAAACAGTTGACCTCTTCTTCAGGGGTAATTCATGGTCAAATCAAGTAGATCTGTAGTAAGAAGAAAAAAAAAATAAAAATACAAGTTGTCATGTCAGTCACGTACATAGATACAATGTTAATAGGCAATCCTGTGTACATTACAATATAATACACGGACACAATCATATTTCACACAGCAACAAATACATATAAATATACAGACATTACTGACCATATGTGTAGATGTGAACTTCATAGAACATCCAACAAGAAGGTTGATCTGCCCCACCGAGGTCAGAGGGCCCGAGGGATGAGGAGAAATCCAAATATGTAACCAGGACAGGGAGGTTATTGGGGAGAAAACGTACCCCACCCCCACCCCCCAACCCCATGGATCTCGTGTTCCTGTCAATCAATCCGGAATCCCGGCCACCATATGACATCACAGAGGGCACCACCACACGGGCCCGCCTCCACGCTCCAATTGGGTGTCCAAACTGGCTAGGTGGAAAGACACAAACAAACACGTATCATATAAGTGCCCCCCCCAGGCATCCCCCCCCCCCCATCAACATTGGGGTAATATGAAGAAAATCTGTGATTACATACAAACTGAGCTGAAAAGACCGACCCTCACCGCTGATACAAGATATATTAGATAATCATATATAAATAAGTGCAGCGCTTAAAGGCACCTATATCTATAAGTGAAAGAAACAAACAGATGGTATTAATAAAAAGTCCACTCAAATCCAAAATAGTCCCAAAATGAATCTCTATAGATCTCAAAGTGGTGCATCGGGGACTTTTTGAAGTTGTCAGATGGCATTCGTGGCAGAATAACTGGCAACCTTCTCAGACCTCAGAACCTCTTGAGAGTGGATTACAGGCAGATGAAAGAAGGTAGGTACTCTTACCAGATGAGTTGGACACATCCACCTTATAGTAGTGTGTCGTACGAGCTTATGGGGGGGCTCCAGCCACACACCCCAATCCACCAGCCGAATGATGTTTTCCCCTCGGGATTCCTTACGATCTCCAGATGGAAAAGTTGGATGAAGTTTCTGAACCGTGAATCGCTGTAGGACTTGGTGCCAGAAATCTCATAAGGATTCATCATAGGGGGGGACAAAGCATAAAAAACGCCTCGCATGGTGAAATACAACCAATGATGGTTTATTGAAAAAAATTCAAATTAAAACAAAACTAATAGTCTATAAAAATCACGTGATACATAAGAACAAAATATTTGTAATGTGGGGAGCAGAAAAATGCTGGCCCTACGCGTTTCGACCTCTAAGTCATCAACAGGGGCATAGCCTGACTCCCCCACATTGCTGCAATATATATATATATATATATATCTCACAACTACATTATAATGCCTCGATTCTATTTTAATAATGTATTTATTATATTAGTCGAGGCCGGGCCCACCGATCTCAGCTCCGAGCCTCGCTTTCAAGTCCGGGAAATGACGTCGGAGGTAAATAGAACCTAACGACGTCACATCCGGGACTGATCCAAGCCTCACTTTCGTGGTCCAGGAAATGACGTCGGAGGTAAATAAAATCATCAGCGTCATATCCGAGACTGGTACTTAGCCTCATTTACAGGGAATGGCGTCGCCATACCAGAGAGTAATCTGTGTACTGTCGTTCTGCCCCCCCATCGTACAAACAAAAAAACAACACTATAAAGCATATCACTGCCTAAATAGACGTCACCTCCTGAGTACTCCATATACTATCTGCGTTCCAGAACTGGAACACAAACTGTAATTAACCCCATAAAGAATATAGTGCAACCAGAATTATTTCATCCCATTTCTGTTCCTAAAAATAAATAAAAAATAAAATAAAATAAAAAACAACAAATAAAATAAAAATAGAAATAAAAATAAAAGTAAAAAAAAAAATAAAGTAAAAAAATATATTGTGTACTTAATCACCTGTCCGTGCAAAATGCAGTATGTGGGGCGCACTAAAAGGGAATTTTCTGTTTTGCATAAACGAACATATTGCAAAAATTAAAAAAGGGTACAACAAACATACTGTACCCCGTCATTACCTGGAACATCATCAAAGGGACCCTACGGCGCGTGCACAAAGCCAGCCCGCGTCACTCACTGGCGACGCTGATCCAACATGGTCGCTCGCATAACGCGAGCAGACCGCCGGGACAAAGGAGGGTCGGGCCCACCCATAGGGCGGTCACCGGCCTCCCCTGCACCGAGTGACGCCATCGGTGAAAAGGAAAGACCCGGAAATGAAAGAAATGAAGCACAGACCACAAGGATTTTTCTTCGAAAACTCGTCCGGTATCCCCCACCTCCAAGGGGGAGGAAAAGCCCTGACCACACCGCCGCCGGGCAGCATCAACCATAAATTGTCGAAAAAAATAAATAAAATAAATAAATAAATAAAAATAAATAAATACTGCTTGCAGAGGGAAATTTATTTTTTATTTATATTTATTGGAAGATGCATTCGACTTACAGCAGAAGCCCCACCTTGATAGAGGTGGGCTGAAAAAATTTTTTTTAAAAGAATTTTTCTTTAAATACAAAAATCCATTATCATTTGGAACTCCTGATGCTGAACTCCCATTTTTGGGGTCCCTAGGGAACCAGACCGATCTAAGGAGGGTCGTTCACAGGAGAGGCTCCCATTCTGAGTCATTTATTTAAGTCCCCGCCTCTTATCCCTGCATGTAGCCTATCCAATATTAGAAACAATATCTTAGGAGTGATGCCGTTATGTACATTACTGACATGTCTCCCCAGAGGAAGACCGGGATTACGTGTCTGTACTGACAGAATATGTCGGTACGCGCGGCGCCAAGATTGCTGTATCGTCTTCCCTACGTAAAAGCATTGACAGTCACACAGCAATAAGTACACCACCCCCCGCTGTCTGACAGTTTGCATAATGTCTAGGGCGGTACCGCTCACCGCTGGGAAGTGCGATATTTCGTGCCGTATTCATGTAATGCCAATATCTACACCCACCACAGGTGAAAGTACCGGGGTATTTACAGGGACCCCGACCACCCAGGCTCCTAAACTCACTAGAAACTAGATGGTTCCTCAGAGATCTTGCCCGCTTAAAGGTAAAAGTGGGTTTCTTGCTCACAAACGGACCAATAGTTGGGACATTTTCTTAACCACATCAATACCGGGGCCTATTCTGGCACTCCCCTCCTATATTCTGGCACTCCCCTCCTATATTCTGGCACTCCTCTCCTATATTCTGGCACTCCTCTCCTACACGTACAAATCATAATTTGTTTGCTAGAAAATTACTCAGAACCCCCAAACATTATATTTATATATTTTTTTTTTTTTTAGCAGACACCCTAGGGAATTAAATGGCGGTCATTGCAACTTTTTATCTCGCGCAGTATTTGCGCAACAATTTTTCAAACGTGTTTTTTTGGGGAAAAAAAACATTTCATGATTTTTAAAAATAACAAAAAGTTAGCCCAATTTTTTTTGGTATAATGTGAAAGATGATGTTACGCCGAGTAAATAGATGCCTAACATGTCACGCTTTAAAATTGCGCGCACTCATGGACGCCAAACTTCAGTACTTAAAAATCTCCATAGCCGACGCTTAAAATTTTGTACAGGTTACATATTGAGAGTTACAGAGGAGGTCTGAGCTATAATTGTTGCTTGCGCTCTGACGCACGTGGCGATACCTCACATGTGTAGTTTGAATGGCGTTTACATATGTGGGCGGGACTAACGTGTGTGTTCGCTTCTGAGCGCGAGCTACTGGGGACAGGGGCATTTTTAAAAAAACACATTTTTTTTATTTATTTTTTATTTTACTTTATTTTTATTTATTTTTTTTACTTTATTTTTCAACTTTTTTTTGATCACTTTTATTCCTATTACAAGGAATGTAAACATCCCTTGTAATAGGAATCTATGTGACGGGTCCTCTTTATGGAGAGATATGGGGTCAGTAAGACCTCCCACATCTCTCCTCCAGGCTGGAAAGCATGAGATCGGGAAAAACATGTCACCGATCCCATGCTGACAGCCGCGATCGCGGCTTTGTTTAGTTCCGGGAACCCGGGCGTGACGTCATAACATCGCGCCCCGGGGCCTCCAACAGTCATAGAGATGACTGGTGACCATCTGATCACTGGAAATCTCTATCGTCATCATCTGGCACTGGATGATTCTTTCTCCAGGTCTCCGATGGCACGGGAGAGTCGGGAGAAGCACCGGATGGCGGGGATGTCCCCTCCCATCACCTGTAAGAACGATCAAGCGGCGGAACTGCCGCTATGATCATTCTTATGGTGCACAGAATCGCTGGCTGAAAAACAAGGATATCTGAATGATGCCGGTGGCTGCTGGTATCATTCAGATATTCCCACTGAAAGTCCAGGACGTCATATGACGGCCGTGTGGCGGGAAGTGGTTACGTTTGTCCTGTTGGTTGGAAAATCTTGTGATAATAGAAATCGGCTTTGTTCTTTTGTTTTTTGATGAGGGGTTTTGTAACGGATCTTTCCTAGGTCTCTGTATGGCCCTGTTGTATGGTCTTTTTAAGGCAAGTTTTCGAGTATCCTCGTACAAGTAATCTGTCCCTCAAAGCATTGGCCTCCTTTCTAAATAATAAATCATCCGTACAGTTTCTGCGTACTCCCAGATATTGGCTAAAGGGGATGGATGTCACCAATGCTTTGGGGTGGGAACTATTCGCGTGCAAGATAGTATTCCCACTTGTAGGTCTCCTATAGAAGCTACTGCTTATGTGGCCCATGGTGTCCCTGTTGGCGTTTACGTCCAAAAAGGTTACAGAAGATTCATTCCATGACATTGTGAATGTCGGGTTGAAGCCGTTTGTATTTAAATGACTAAGGAATGACGCCAATTGTTCAGCAGGACCATCCCATATGAGAAAGACGTCATCAATGAACCTAAGCCAGAGACTGACCCTGCCCATAAAAGGGGCAAGATCCTCTGACTGCCCTATTGACCGCTCCCACTCCCCCAGGTACAGGTTAGCGTACGAGGGGGCCACACGAAGTCCCCATCGCGACCCCCTGCACCTGGAGGAAGTGTGAGCCGTCAAAGGTAAAGTGGCTGCGTTGTAAGATATATTCCAGGGAGCCCAACAAAAATTCAACCATTTTTCCATCATACCTGCCACCCCGAAGGATGGCACGCTTGATGTTTGCTAAGCCAGTGTCATGTGGTATGGAGCTGTATAGTGCCTCCACATCGATTGATACCAATATCGACGTGGAGGGAATACACAGACCATCCAATACCTGCAACAAGTGAAGAGTATCACGTAAATAGCTTGGAATATTGATTACAAGAGGACGTAAATATCCATCCACAAAGGCACTGAGATTTTCAGATAGTGACCCATTGCCCGGTACAATGGGTCTACCTGTAGGGCACTGGATACTCTTGTGCAGCTTAGGTAACGAATAAAACATGGCAATTTTAGGTTGTTCAATTCTAATAAACTCCCATTCGGACTTAGTGATAATGTGCTGATTAAAGGCCCCGATCCACCAAGGAATAAAATTCCCGGTTGAATCTTACGATTTTATTCGCACTGATTTTGCGATACCATTGTTTGTTGTCCAGTATTTTCATCTTGACATATCCCGTATTATCCATGATAACGATGTGGCCCCCCTTGTCAGAGGGCTTTATCGTTATGTCTGTACGGTCCTTCAGTGTTTTCAGAGCAACTTTTTTGCCTCTGCTGAAAAATGATTATCCGCACCCATGTTGGTGGTCTTCATTGTACATATCTCAGTGCCTACTAGTTTTTACGGATGCCAATAGGTTTGAATTGGAACTTAAAGAAGGAAACTTGTCTGATTTATTTTTAAATGTAGGCATGGGAGGAGGCTCCGACTGATCAAAGCGACCCAGCAAATGCTCCAGGTCGATCTTAGACATGTGCATTTTGTTTCGTTCTGAATCGAAATTCCGACGAATTTTCATTATTCGGACATTTGGATGCATCCGAATTACCGAATTACAATGCTAACGAATTCAACTGAATTTGGACTAAATTCGAATCAAATTCGAAAAACTACATTTTGCGACCAGAATTTGGGGCCCTGTATCTCGGGGTCACTTATAGCTAGAAACACCAAATTTGGTATGCAAACACAATAGAACTAGCACTACAACATCTCCAAATTTGGTGTTTCTAGCACCAAGTTACCACGAGATACATGGCCCTAAATTTGGGTCGCAAAATATTTTCGAATGCGGTTGAAATCATTTTGAATCCGGTAGAAATATTTTTGAATTTGGTTGAAATATTTTCGAATGCGACCGATATTTCGAATTTGGTAGAAAACGAAATGAAATCCGAAAACAAATTTAACGAATTTAATGAATATAACTAAACTAAATTGATTAATGTACAAATTAAAACCAAACTAAACTATTTTTTTTCCTTTTGCACATGTCTAGTCGATCTGATCAATCAAATCCGGAGCCTCGTTTTCCTCCAACAAACTGACAAGCGCATCAAGAGCTTTGAGCTCGTCAGAGTGGAAATTCGGGCTCAGCGGGTATTTCCCTGGAATAGAATTGTTTGAGGATCAGTTTGCGAGAGAATAACTGCAAATCCTCGAATTGCCTCGAATTTATTCAAGTCCTGGTTCGGGGCAAAAGCTCAAGCCCCGAGAGAGAGAACTTTTACTTCAATATCTGACAACACATAAGTAGATAAATTGACCACATTTCAATCCAAATTAGAATGAGTAGAAGAAGGTTGAGGTTTGCTTACCTCGTCTGTATTTCATTGCGACTCCATGCTGGTAGCTCCCATCACAGAGTGATCATCCCGTGTAACGTAAGGTGGTGCTTTGTTACCTATAACAGACATTCCGGGAAAGAGTAAGTTTGTATCTGATTGGGGTCTCATTGGCCCTGTATTTCTCATCATTGGGGTATTCCCCTGTATCATTGGGGGGGTACCCGGGTTCACCCCCACATTCAGCATTTCACTAACTCGTTTGTTTTGTGATTTGTCACTCACATCACTATTGTTGGGTTTTCTCTTGGACTTTCTGAACCTGTTTGTTGTAGATTGTCCTCTAGAGGAAAACGAGGAGCGTGATGATGCCTCTGATAATTCTGGGTCATTGTTGGAAGATCTTTGCCTTAAACTTTCATTTTTGCTTTTATTTGAATGTTTTTTCCAGTTGTATGCCTTTTATTTTCCCGCAAAAGCGGCCTGATCCCTCAATATTTTTTTTTCTCTTTTTTTCACCAAGATGCCTGTACTGAACTGCTCTAGACGGACATTTCGATCGTTCTCCATCTGTGCATAGGAAGCTTGTGTTTTACAGGGAATGAATCGTACATAGAGAGTTTCAAGTTCCCTATCAATTTGTTCTATCAACCTTTTGTACTCCTGTATCAACAAGGACATCATGTCCGCAGAGCAGGCCGATAAGTTCTTTTCCCGCGCTTCCTTAAAAGATGGTTCTAGGTGTTCCATGGTAGGAAAGATTTGAATTCGTAAACCAAACGGATTAATATTGCGTGTTAAATACTTCTCGAAGTAATGCGCATGCCAATTATTTCATGATTTTTTTTTTTTCCAATAACCTTCTCGGTCTGGTTCCCTAGGGACTCCAAAAATGGGAGTTCAGCATCAGGAGTTCCAAATGATAATGGATTTTTGTATTTAAAGATAATAATAATAATTTTTTCACATGTGGGAGTTGCCAAGTCTGCCTAGAAATGTCTACTTCCTTAGATTTTCATCCCCCCATCAAGGTATTTTTATATCTCTTACCAGCCAGGATCTGCCTGTATTGCATAGAAAATCATTTTGTATTTAAAGAAAAATTCTTTCAAAAAAAGCACCTTGTACTTTTGTACCCTCTTACCATTTCACACAGGGGGGAGGCCGGGATGTGGGGGTCCCCTTGTTAAAGGGGGCTTCCAGATTCCGATAAGCCCCCCTGCCCACAGACCCCCACAACCACCGGCCAGTGTTGTTGGAATGAGGCCCTTGTCCTCATCAACATGGGGACAAGGTGCTTTGAAGGGCTACCTCAAAGCACCCTCCCAATGTTGAGGGCATGTGGCCTGGTATGGTTCAGGAGGGGGGGCACTCTCTCGTCCCCCCTCTTTTCCTGCGGCCTGCCATGACGCATTCTCAGAGAAGGGTCTGGTATGGATTTCACAGCAGGGCCCGTTCCTGTGCCCACCCAGAGTAACTGTGAGGACTTATAGTGTTCTGCCATTTTTTTTTTTTGGTGCGGGTTCCCCTTAATATCCATACCAGACCTGAAGGGCCTGGTATGGAATTTCGGGGACCCCACACATTTTTTTTCTTAATTTTTTTTTTCTTAATGCTAATGACTAGGGATGAGCCGAACACCCCCCGGTTCGGTTTGCACCAGAACTTTCGAACCCCATTGAAGTCTATGGGACTCAAACATTCAAAATAAAGAGTGCTTATTTTAACGGCTAATATGCAAGATGTTGTCCTAAAAAGGGGTTGGGGACCTGGCTCCTGCCCCAGGGGACATGGGTCAATGCCTAAAAAGTTTTGAAAAATGGCTGTTTTTTCGGGAGCACTGATTTTAACCACTTTCAGACCGGACCAATTTGCTGGTCAAAGACCAGACCACTTTTTGCGATTCGGCACTGCGTCGCTTTAACTGACAATTACGCGGTCGTGCGACGTGGCTCCCAAACAAAATTGACGTCCTTTTTTTCCCACAAATAGAGCTTTCTTTTGGTGGTATTTGATCACCCCTGCGGTTTTTATTTTTTGCGCTATAAACAAAAATAGAGCGACAATTTTGAAAAAAACGCATTATTTTTTACTTTTTGTTATAATAAATATCCCCCAAAAATATATAAAAAAACATTTTTTTCCCTCAATTTAGGCCGATACGTATTCTTCTACATATTTTTGGTAAAAAAAAATCGCAATAAGCGATTATTGATTGGTTTGCGCAAAAGTTATAGCGTTTACAAAATAGGGATAGTTTTATAGCATTTTTATTAATAATTTTTTATTATTTTTTTTTTTACTAGTAATGGCGATCTGCGATTTTTATTGTGACTGCGACATTGTCGGGGACCCATCGGACATTTTTGACACATTTTTGGGACCATTGTCATTTATACAGCAATCAGTGCTATATAAATGCAGTGATTCCTGTGTAAATGACACTGGCAGTGAAAGGGTTAACCAGTGGGTGGCAGTGTAGGGGTTAAGTGTTCCTAGGGGTGTGTTACTAACTGTGGGGGGGTTGGGCTTTCATTTAGTGTACACTGATCTCTGCTCCAATCACATGGAGCAGAGATCAGCGTCACTAGTTGCTAGGCAGAATGAGAAAATGTTGTTTATACAGCATTTCCTCCATTCCGCCGCTCCGTGAGACGATCGCGGGGATGCCCGCGGCGATCGAGTCCGCGGGTCCCGTGACCGGACTCACGGGGGTCTCGACCAGCGCGGGAGCGCGCCGCCGGCGGCGCGCTCCCGATGGCACGGCGGCAACGAATATTGGACGTACATGTACGCCAATATGCCTGCCCGTGCCATGCTGTCGACGTACATCGTCGTGCGCTGGTCGGGAAGTGGTTAATGATGATTAAAGTGAAAAAAAAGTGAAATATTCCTTTAAATATGGTGCCTGGGGGGTGTCTGTAGTATGCCTGTGAAGTGCCACGTGTTTCCCGTGTTTAGAACAGTCCCTGCACAAAATGACATTTAACGGAAATAACACCATTTAAAACTGCTTGCGGTTTTAATGTTATATCTGGTTCCTGCAATATGGATGAAAATCATTGAGAAAAATGGCATGGGTAGCCCTCCCTGCCCATTACCAGCCCCTTTGGGTCTTGTACGCATATTAAGGGGAACCCCGTACCCATATTAAAAAAAGGAAATGCGTGTGGCCCCCAGGCCCTATATACTCAGAACAGCAGTATACAGGCGGTGCAAACAAGACAGGGACTGTGTAGGTTTGTTGTGTTAAGTAGAATCTGTTTGTAATTTTGAACTGGTACAATTTTAAAGTGTAGCTCCAGTCAAAAAAACTATTTTTAAGCTTTTTGGAAAACATAGGGAAGGGTTATCACCCCTGTATAATTTGTTTTGTCGTCCATCTTTTTTCATCTCACTTGCTGTTGTCTCCTTGCGTTTGCAAGTAGGAGATGTTTGTAAGTTGGATGTTTGAAAGTAGGGGCCTGCCCTATATGCTCTGCAGAAAAGGCAGAACAAGGTGTTGGTGTTGCCACAACATTGTAAGCCCTCAAAATGACTCTTGCTGGGCGTTGGAGCGCCCTGCTGTGAACGATTATATCAAGAATTGTAATTACATGCCATTGTTGAACAGTGGTAGAAAAATTGACCTTTGGTGGTTGTGGTGCTGGTGCCACAACACTATAAGTCCTCACAGTTACTCTGGGTGGGCACAGGAACGGGCCCTGCTGTGAAATATTATATCAAGAATTGTAATTACATGCCCCTGTTAAACAGGGGCTGAAAAAGTGGGCATTGGGCACTGCTTGCTGGTGCCACAACACTGCAACCTTTCCCATATACTCTAGTTGGAGTGCAGGAATGAGCCTTGCTGCAAAGCATTGCATAAAAAATTGTAATTACACGCCCCTGTTAAACAGGGGCTGAAAAATTGGGCTGGTGGCATCACCCAGAACCAGAAATGTTTTTCCAAGATATCAGAGGAGGAGGAAGAGGATAGACAGTCAACATAACAGGACAGTCACTCAGCATCAGCATAGGCAGTCTTGAAGGGATGTGACATTTAAAAAAAAAATGATTTGGTTACATCAGCTTCAGGTGCTTGGTAGCTGGTGGTGATCCAAGACTGATTCATCTTTATGAAGGTCAGTCGATCAACTGAGTCGGTGGACAGGCACACCCTGTGATCGGTTACAAAGCCACCAGCAGCACTGAAGGTGAGTTCCGAAAGAATGCTGGATGCAGGACAGACCAGTAGCTCAATTGCATACTGTGCAAGCTCTGGCCAGTGATCCATCCTCAGGACCCAGTAAGCCAGAGGATTTTTGGTGGGAAAGGTGTCCAAGTCTGACCTTGCCCCTAGGTATTCCTGCACCATGTAAATTAGACGCTGGCGATGGGTGCTGGAACCAATCATACCTTGGGGCTGCAGACTAAATAATTGTCTGAAAGCATAGATCAGATGGCCACCTTTCCCCACCGCTCCTTCTGGCGCCTCAGCCTCAGCAACAAGTTGTCCAGGACCAAGAGTTTGTAACCTCCCAGTCTCTGGGAACGCGTTGCACAGACCTTTCTGCAAGGCCTCCCGAAGATGTCTCATCCTCTGCTCCCTCTGCAATGGCAAGATAAGGTCCGCAACCTTACTCTTGTACTGTGGATCAAGGAGAGTGGCCAGCCAGTAATGGTCCCTCTCCTTGATCCGAAGAATACGAGGATCCTTCTGCAGGATTTGCAGGATCAGGGAGGCCATGCAGCGTAGGTTAGCTGAGGCATTCGGTCCGGAATCCTCTGGATCACTAAGGACAACATGATTCGCAGCTACCTCCTCCCAGCCACGTACAAGTCCACGGGTTTCTTGGTACTATAAATCATCCCTACAAGACTGCTGCTGTTGAGTGCCAGGCTCCACCTCCATGCTGACACAATCATCCTCCTCCTGTGTGATTGGTGGGACAGCAGGAACACTGTCTGAATAAAGGGGGCCTTGAGAGGCACGTCCTCCTCTTCCTGCCTCTGTTCTGCCTCAAGTACCCTGTCCATTATTCCATGCAGCGTATGCCACAACAGGTGGAGAAGAGGTACAGTGTCACTGATGCATGCACTGTCACTGCTCACCATCCTTGTAGCCTCCTCAAACGGTGACAGGACAGTGCATGCATCCCTGATCATGCCCCACTGGCGTGGTGAGAAAAAACTGAGCTCCCCTGACCCTGTCCTGGTGCCGTAGTTTCACAGGTACTCATTGATGGCTCTCTGCTGCGTGTGCAGCCGCTGCAGCATGGCCAACGTTGAGTTCCACCTGGTGGGCATGTCACATATAAGGTGGTTCTTGGGCAGGTTCAACTCCTTTTGGAGCTCAGCCAGCCGAGCACAGGCATTAAATGATCGGCGGAAATGCACACAGACTTTCCTGGCCTGCTTCAGGACATCCTGTAAGCCAGGGTACCTTCCCAAGAACCGCTGCTCCACCAGGTTAAGGACGTGAGCCACACAGGGCACATGGGTCAGTTGTCCCTGTCGGAGGGCGGAGAGGAGGGGGTGGAGGAGAGAGGTGTGTCACAACCAGTAGTAGCATTTTGGAGGCATGGTGGTGGAACAACCTCCAACACTACTGCACCTTGTCCTGCATCCTTCCCAGCTGCCAGAAGAGTGACCCAATGGGCCGTGAAAGACAGGTAACGTCCCTGTCCATGCCTGCTGGACCATGAGTCAGCGGTAATATGCACCTTACTGCTGACTGCCCTGTCCAGCGAGGCAAGGACATTGCCTTCCACATGCCGGTAGAGAGCCGGAATCGCCTTCCGTGAGAAAAAGTGGCATTTGGGAACCTTCCACTGAGGAACCGCACATTGTACAAACTCACGGAAGGGGGCCGAGTCTACTAGCAATTTAGCCAAGCTAGCATTCAACCGCTGGGTATGTGGATGGCTGGGAGTGAACTTCTTTCTACGGTCCAGCAGGGAGCCCCCATGGCCTGTTGGGGGGAGTTGAGGACTGAGGGTGAGAACCACTGTGATAAGGAACCCCCTTCCATAGCTCTCTGTAACACTGCCAAGTACTATAAAGAGAAGAACTATAATATGAAAACATATATATATATATATATATATATATATATATATTTCTTTTTTTTAAGCAGAGGCCCTACAGAATAAAATGGTGGTTGATACCATTTTTTTATGTCTCACGGTATTTACACTGCAATTTTTGAAACACAAATTGTTTGGGAAAAATACACTTTAATGAATTTTAATGCAAATAACACAATCGATAAGCCAAGTTTTGCTATAATATAAAAGATAATGTTATGCTGAGTAAATAGATACCAAACACATCAAGCTTTCAAATTGCACACGATCGTAAAATGGCGCCAAACTACGATACTTCATCTCCATAGGCAACAATTTAATGTTTTTTTTACAGGTTACCAGTTTAGAGTTACAGAGGAGATCTGGTGATAGAATTATCGCTCTCACTATAACGTTTGTGGTGACATCTCACATGTGTGGGAAATCACCATTTACATATGTGGGTGTGACTTACATAAGCGTGTGAGCACAGGGGGTGGGGACACTTAAAATAATATGTATTATTATTATTATATATTTTTTTAAACTGTCCCTTTATTTCTGTATTAATTTTTTTATCAATTTTATTGCTATGACAAGAAATCCCTTGTGGTAGAAATAAGACATGACAGGTCCTCTTTATGGAGAGATGTTGGGTCTATAAGACCTCAGATCTCTCCTCTACCCTGGAAAGTATGAGATAAAAAAATCATTGATCTCTGCTTTCCAGGAAAAAATGGCGGTGTTTACATCTGCCAGAACAGGAAGTGACATCACAATGTCACTTCCAGCCTCCCAGGATCATAGAGATGGCCGGGGACTATCCAGTCCACAGCCAGCTCTATGGAAAACGGGGAGGAATTGTCGGATGGAGTACCGGGCTCCCCGATCACACAGGAGAGCCTGGAGAGGCAGTGGGAGGGGGAGGGGGAGATGTCCCCTTCCACTGCCTGTAAAAGCAATCCAGCAGCTAATCAGTCACTAGGATGACTTTTACATGACAGGAAATCACCGTCTGGAAAGAAAGATACCGGGATGGTGACTGTAGCTGCAGCTACAACCCCTGAAAGTCCAGGATGTCATATGACGTCCTACAGGTGGGAAGTGGTAATGCGGTGGATGGTGCACGGTACTGCAGAGTGTGAGACCCGGAGCAACCAATCAGAGGGTGTGACTGCAGGCAGCACTGTGATGTATATTAGTGATCAGCATGTTCCCCGCTCTGAAAGCTTGTGGGTCGGTCCGCGCAATGGAACTGCTGTAATGCTAAAACCAATAGGAGAAAAGCAGCCAGAAACTGCCGGCCCTACTTGCCACCACCCTAAGGTGGGGTAGAAGTGTAGAACAAAGATATGATGCAGGAGGTTTTGCTGCTGTTTCTTAAGCTTGTAAAACAATATATATATATATATGTGATGTTCCTTCTAGCTGACAATTTTTACAAGGGAAAAATACTTTCTGCTAGGCTAGAAAAAACTTCATAAATGGTGACTTATCCCAAGACTCCATGTGTCCTTATCTTATTTTAAAAAAGAAAAGAAGAAAACAATATATATATTCTAAAAAACGTATATTTATATTTGTGTTAGAGCCTCGGCCTGCATTTGATTATTGTCCACAAAATGTTCCCCCCTCTCACCCTCTTCCCGTCTATTCTACATATTACCAGACTAATGTATGACGTGTCTCTGTAGAATATCGTCTTCTCTGGTGGGGGAGGGGGAGGAGGGGGAGACCGGGGCTCCCTCAGAGAGATTTCCTCTCACTTCCTGTCCTGGTGACAATGGGACACAGACATATAAAAACCTGACAGGGGCTCCAAACCTTCCCCTTCCTTATTATACTAAACAGATCATTCTTATATCAGTCTGTGTTCCTGGTGGAGAGTTCCCTCATTTCCTGTCTAGATAAATGTCACCGGGACAGGAAATGAGGAGAAATCTCTCTAATGGGGCCCCGGATAGAAGGAAAAACCTGACAGGCTGCCACCCCACACAGAGGGATCACATGTGGGGGAGGGGTGGGGAGGAGAGAGAGGAGGGGGAGGGGCGGGAGGAGAGAGAGGAGAGGGGACCCCATCCATTCACTCACAGTGACCGTACCCCACCCCCCATGTCTGATCATGGTCATGGATCATTTTTACATTTTGTAGATTTGCACTACAGTCCATATAACATGGTTTCCTATGGAAGACGTTCTGTAGGGCAAATCTGCAAAATGCAAAAAAGCACTAAAAATGCCATCGATGTGAATCAGGCCTAAAGCTGGACACACACTATACAATCTTCTGTAGATTTACCAGAACCGTATAATATGAGGTCACACCTAAACACTTTTCATTTCTATCCAATCAGGAAGGCCCTTGTACTACGTAGTTGAAGGGAAATCTAAAGGAAATCAAACAAAAGTTGTATAGTGTGTATCCGGCTTTACTCCAGTAATTGGACAGATATTCTACCCAATCACAGCCATCAATAAGAAATCTCACATTTATTTATAGTAGAAACACCTTCCGGAGACTGAAGCCCCGCCTACTGCTATATACTATTGGATGAATAGTAAAGGGTAACTCCACTTTTGTGGGGGGATATCAAATAAAGAAAAAACAATCCAGCGCATACAATCGGGACACAAGTCATATTGTAATTGGATGTTATTAAAAATGACCTTTCCTTTTCAATCTGTAATTTCCTGTAAATACAATATGGCCACCTGGAGGCGCTGTGTACACAGAGAGTGTACTGACCACACCCCCCAGACACATAATTTCCTGCTTGTGTGATTGGCTGACTGATTTCCCCAGAAGTCGGCACTAAGATACAAGTCAGATTTCAGGCATCCCCTGCAACACAAATGTCATTTCTGGAAGAGATACTTCCAATAGGAAATCACATCTAAAGGGATGCAGACCCCGCCCCTTTCCTCATTAGAGCCCTGCAGGTGCACAGCTGACTGATCATTATGAAACCCCGCCCATTAGACCCACTCAGGACAGAGGCAGAGAGGAACAAACAGGGATTTTTTCAGAATAATAAAAGGTGGGAATCTACAAGAAAGGTTGTTCTGATCCTTACAATGTACAGAGATCACCCCGAGGGGAATGTTTATTTCTCAACAAAAGTGGAGTTACACTTTAAATGAATTCCAATGCTTTGTGTGACATCACCAGACTGTGGGCGGAGTTCTCACATCTCCCGCCTCCCCCCACATATCTTTATACAACCTCCCCATACACATATCCCAGCATGGAGGGGCTCAGTGAAGGTGGTGGTGAAGGTGTGGAGATGTTGGATCGGGTCACACAGATCATAAAAGGAGATCCGCCCGGCCTCATAATCCAGATCTATCCTGACTCTGTTACTGGAGGGATTGGGGGGTAAGAGGATCTCTTTCCTGTCATGTCTCACCCAATACTGATTATTATCCCTCTCCAATCCCCAGGACTTCTTATTACATCCAATCCATGACTCCCCCCCTCCCCTCTCTATACTGGGGTAACACATCCCGACTCTCCACCAATCTGCCCCCCCGACATCCACTTCCCAGTAATGTCTCCCTGAGGAGAACCTCTGACTGCTCATCACCTGATGATAATTCTGGAATCTCTCCGGTGTTTCTGGGTGATTCTGTTTTCTATCTGACTTGGATACAGTTTTCCTGTCATCTGATATCTGTAGAATATTATGAGCTGTGTTTCCATCCAGTAATATGTCTGCAGCTCCCTGTATATAGGAGTATACATTTACCTCGGTTATTATATCAGATAAACCTGTGTGTAAGACCCCCGCCACACCCAGACCCCCTCCATCATGGAGGAGCTCCTCATGTCTCTCTCGCTCCTCATTATCTCCATCCTCAGTATCACACAAGTCACCTGTGTCTGATTCCTGTAAGACAGTCAGTGGATCCGTCACGTTACACAGCTCCTCAATGTGACGCAACTTCCTGGACAGCTCCTCCTTCTTTATTTCCAGATCCCGGATGGAGATGGAGATCCGCTCTGCCCTCCCGGAGATGTCCCTCAGGACTCTCTTCTCCAGCTCTTCCAGACGTCTCCTGAGATCTCTAAACAGGGCAGTGACTCTCTCGGTGTCACCGGCTGCTTCTTCTTCTACTTTCCTCCGGTGTTCCTGAAGACTCTGGACTCTTTCCTCCGTCTCCTCTCTCTTTGTCAGAAGATTCTGCAGAACATTCCTCAGTGTCTCCTTCTTCTTCTCAGAAGCCTCATCCAGTGACTTCATCTTATGTCCTGTGTGTCCTCCAATCATACAACAAGATATACAGATACAGGTCTCATCCTCAGTGCAGTAATACTCCAGGATCTTCTTATGGACGGGGCATTTCCTGCTCTCCATGGACAAGGTGGGGTCACATAAGACGTGTTCTGGGGACTTTTTGTGGACTCTCAGGTGTTTATCACACAGATAGGCCTCACAGTGCAGACAGGATCTAACAGCAGGTACAGGAGAGTCCACACAGGAAGTACAGAAGACCCCGGACTTCTCTCGGTCTGGCTGAGTGGACAGGAAAGTCTCTGCTATGTTACGTAGTTTCATGTTCTTCTGCAGTGCAGGCCGATCCGGAAACTTCTCTCTACATTCAGGACAGGAATATCCTCCAGACCCCCCCTGTGTATCCAGCACACGATCAATACAGACCCGGCAGAAGTTGTGACCACATCTCAGGATTACAGGATCGTTATAAATGTTCAGACAGACAGAACATTCCATCTCGGCTCTCAGATCACCAGACGCCATCGCTGACAGCAGAAGAGAAACGAGACTGAAAGTCTCTGACACCGGAGAGGAATGTGGATGGGGGAGGGGTGACTTCCTCCTACACAGGGTGAGGCTGGATGAATATTATAGACACGGAGATCAGAGTACAGAAGGGAGGAGATTCGTTTTGCAGTAGTAATGAGAATTATACCTCCAACATTAGAAGAGAGAAAGAGGGGAAGACGGATGTGGAGAAGCATTGAGATGAAAAGTGGAGATGAGTACATCATGATGAAAAGGGATTTGGTTGTATAAAGTCTGAGCTTACACTATACACGGCATATACTGCAGCCTTTGTACCCCAAAAATATGTCTTCATTATTGTGCCAACACCCCGACATGCAGAGAACGAGGCCTAATGTACACGGGAGGCTGAGGAAACCTCTTCTGAGAGATTTTTATTGACAGCATGAAACCGGCATCTAAAAACGCCAGTTAAGATGCGTTTAGACATGTTTGCATCTAGGAGCGTTTATTAAAGACGACATCATAAGACCCTCCCAAAGCACAAAAAACGTTATTATTTAACTATCTGAGTGAGTGGCAGCAGCTGAGAGAGCGGCAGTGTACTTGTATCTACCTCAATTGCGGTGCTTTTACTATGGATCCCATAATGAGGATATGTCAGGAAATTAAAAAAGCCAGATATTAAATTCCATGCAACTATGTTTAGTCGGGGGTCAAGCTCAATGGTGGGGTCATCTGGTTCAAATCTAACAACATATAGTTCTGTTGTGGACATTTGTAGTAATGTATGTTGTCAGACGCCCCCCAGTGTCAGTTTTGCTGTAATACGCTCATGTGAGGGTATTCGCACATACAGACATTGATGGAAGACCATTGGCTGTGGAAACCTTTCCTTGGACACGACAGATCTGTTTGTTCTTTTAAGAATGTTTATTTATGTCTCACCAAGGGACTGGCCACTCCATGGCGACCGCATTTAAACTCCTAAGTAAGCAGTTCTGTGTACATGGGAACCATAGTATAACCATTATGGATGGCCAAACTGTTGGCCCGGCGGTCGTTTCGTGGCGAATTTTGCGTGTTCGCGATTATGCCGCTGTTCGCGACTATTGCCGCTGTTCGCCCGGCGGACATATGTGTTTACAGTGTGAAAGAACTTTGACCTATGATGACACATCCATCATGGGGTACAGGACAGCCAATTGAGACATTTCAGCACATGGACAATTGGACATTCCCCCTACCTTATAAATAGACTGATCTGGCGGCCATTTTACATTCTGTCTAATGTCAGTGTAGGGACAGGACGCTGTGTGCAGCAGGGAGAGACTGTAGTGACACAAATCACTAGCCATTAGGTCCACAAAAGTCCTTTTAAGGACTGGTATAGGTGTAGTACAGTATATAGGGTTTAGTGCACTGCTGTGCTGGTGATTGCAGCTGTCTTTTGTCAGTGTAGGGACAGGACGCTGTGTGAAGCAGGGACAGTCAGTTTAATCACTAGCTAGCTATTACTCTTACACAAAGGTCCTTTTAAGGGCTGGTATAGGTGTACTATATATAGGGTGCTGGTGCAGGGCTGTGCTGCAGATTACTGCTCGTTTCTGCAGCTGTCTTTTATCAGTGTAGGGACTGAGGGGCAGTCTGCAAATCACTAGCCACTAGGTCCACAAAGGGCCTTTTAAGGACTAGTATAGGTGTACTATTTGGTGTGCAGTATATAGGTGTGTATAGGTGTGTAATACACGTATAAAATACTTGCACATATAGAAAGCATAGTATAGTGCATTTCTACTGTGCAGCATTGTGACTGCTGAGCGGTTCTGCAGCGATACTACAAAGAGTGACAAATGCAATAAAAAAAAAGTATTATAACTGGTGTGATAGACCAGTGGCCCCCAAAAACAACAGATTGAAGCGGGGTGTTATATACCTTCTTCCACATACATACTGCACTTCTCTAGAGACTTTTGTCACCGGGTCATTTAAAAAATGACAGGCAGAGGAAAAACAAGATGGTACAAGACCCCACAAGTGTTGCATAAGATTTTCCCGACAGTGCCAGACCACTGCTGGCGCTGTGGAACAGAAGAGGGTTCCCTTCTCCATATCTGGTGGTCCTGCCCCCAGATCCAGCCATATTGGCAGAAAATACATGAAGTGACTACAGCAATTTCCTCGCTCCCGTTGGAATTCACACCAGGACAATACCTGTTACACTTTTCCAAAATCCCGCAGAAGAAGTATCTCAAGTCAGTAGCTATACACTTAATCAATGCCGCTAGGCTGTGTATTCCGGTACATTGGAGGTCCCCACAACCACCGTCGCTGAAGGAATGGACCTTTAGAGTTGACCGCATAGCGGCAATGGAGGAACTTATCCTCACTGCACATGACAAAATCACTAACTTCTCAGGTGTCTGGGAGTCTTGGAGAACTTTTAAGAGCTCTCAATCCTATCAGGGTTTATTATAACAGACTATATAACTGATTGCCATTGAACAACTTCCCTATAGTGGGATCTTTCTGGGGAGCCGACAGACCTAGTGACTGCAACAGGTGGACGGTAGACAGAGGGGGAAGTGAGCGGGACCCCACCCCTCTTCCCCATCCTGTTTCCCCCACCCTATACCCCCCCCCCCGTTACCCTTCTCTATCTTCTCTTTTCTTCTACTTGCCACAATCTGAACCCTACAACTGACGGACAGGGTGCTTGGTCAGGGTACTACTACCTGAAGCCGTGCCCCATGTCCATGAATACAGAAGTGGACAAGTGGGTGAATCCAACCCAACACACCAATGCCCCAACAGATGGCCCCGGAATAGTTGCCAAAATAATAATAAACAAACTCATTTGACAGTTATGATACCATGCTGGTGTAATCTTTTGCCTGGAATAATTTGTCTTGAAACCTATCACTCATTTGGTCATATTGTTATTTTGTTACATTTTGCTGTACTTTTTTCTGAAAACTAATAAAATCTTTATGGAAAAAAAAAAATGACAGGCAGAGGAAGAGGCAGGCCCTTCCGCAGGAGTGGTAGGGGTAGGGCAGGAGCAACAGGCTTGAGCCAAAGTGGCAAATTGCAGAAGGTGCGTTCAATTACTTTAAAGGACGCACCAGGCTTGGTTGAGTGACTCACTCAGCCTTACTCTTCTGCACCCTCCTCATCCTCTCAATCTGCACCTTCTTCTTCACTCTCTGCTGTGTGCACCCCCAAAGACACTACCACCAACACCACCACCACCACATACCTTCCGCTTGAGTCACAGGAATTATTTTCCAATCCATCACAAGACATTTCCGATGCGCAGCCACTCTTGGCATTGGATCAGGAAGAGGAGGAAGCAACAACCGCCACTCAGCAGTCTGACGACAGTAGCCAGATCAGCCCAAGGAGGAGGTTGGTCCCCGGTGTTGCTGCCTACTCCGAGATCTCTACTTATAGTGGTGGGGAAGGTGACATTGATGATGACATGTCTAGTGATGTCACGTGAGTGCCCACAAGAGGAAGAGGAGGGGAGTTCAGAGGGAGATATGGACCAGCAGATAGGGAGGGATTTGGTGCCCAGCAGCGACTTGCTGGTATCAGTGCTGCTGTCAGTGCTCTCTCTCAGTTCTGGTGTCAGTGCTCTCTCTCGATCTCGGTGCTGGTGTGGTCCCAGTGCTCTCTATCACGGTGCTGTGTCAGTGCTCTCTATCACGGTGCTGGTGTCAGTGCTCTCTATCTCAGTGCTGGTGTCAGTGCTCTATGTCAGGGTGCTGGTGTCAGTGCTCTTTATCACGGTGCTGGTGTCAGTGCTCTTTATCACGGTGCTGGTGTCAGTGCTCTATTTCACGGTGCTGGTGTCAGTGCTCTATTTCACGGTGCTGGTGTCAGTGCTCTATATCACGGTGCTGATGTCAGTGCTCTATATCATGGTGCTGATGTCAGTGCTCTCTATCTCGGTGCTGGTGTCAGTGCTCTCTATCACGGTGCTGTTGTCAGTGCTCTCTATCACGGTGCTGGTGTCAGTGCTCTCTATCACGGTGCTGGTGTCAGTGCTCTCTATCTCGGTGCTGGTGTCAGTGCTCTCTATCTCGGTGCTGGTGTCAGTGCTCTCTATCTCGGTGCTGGTGTCAGTGCTCTCTATCTCGGTGCTGGTGTCAGTGCTCTCTATCATGGTGCTGGTGTCAGTGATCTCTATCACGGTGCTGGTGATCATCTCCTGCACCCTCTTCATAGCCTACCCTGACCTTTCCTCTCCTCCATTGCCTTCATGTGCTGAGTTCTGAATTGTCAAAATTTCACAGATAAAAAAAGAATGCTTGTAGTTATCGATCCCAGATTCACTTCATACATGTGTTATATCAGTGTCCATGTGGTGGGACTATGTGTGCACAGCTAGTAAGTATTTTGTGGCTGAAAATATGACCTGGAGGTTTTTAAGGTTCACCTGCCATTGAAGTCAATGGGGCCCGCCACAAACTTTGCGGTTTGCAAACTTTTGTCCGAGTTCGCAGTTCGCATTACGTCCCGTCGGAAGTTCGTCCATCTCTATTAACCATACAAAATTATGGCCCTCTGAGCCATGATAGAATACGGCTCCCATCATTGGTAGCAGTGGGAGTGTGCACACAATCGTGTTCAGAGCCATGTGATTGCCGCATGTCACTACTGCATTTCTATTTGAATATATACATGTGTGTGTGATTGGTTCTTTTGAATGAATACAAGCGTCTGATTGGCTGATTCTGAAGCCACCGCCTTATTTTGTTATCCATGTTTTTAGTATAAATAAAGGGAGCCTGGCTATTCTCTGGAGGATTCTGCTAATCTCAAGGTGATACCGGCGTCTGTCTGTGTTACTTCTGGAGAAATACAAAGCGCACTTTCCCGCCATTATATAAGAGGGCTGTTTTTGTGCTTTTAAGGGCAAAGAAATGATTTGCTTATTGGGAGAAGCTTAAAATTTCCCTGACATTTATGGCGGGCCAGAAAGGAAGCCAACAGATCTTCCTAATTCAGCGGACCTCGAGGGGGAAGAGACCTCCAGAACCAGACCAGCAAAGGCCGGCCTATGATAAGACAACCATACTTCAAGATTTCTCAACATTTTTGCTGCTCTGTGTTCGGGATCTTGATTCTCTGTGCTCTGTATGAGGTAAGAGCTGCCAGGCGAAGAGTCTTATTTTTTTTGTCGCTTTCTGTATAATGACGGGACTTTTATTGTAGGTTATATTTTTGTCTTTGTAAGTAGGTCTATTAATTGGGGGAGCACCTATATTTATATCCTCTATAGGTCCCATTTAATACAAACCTAAAGTGAATGTTGTGTGTGACTGAGCAGGCTGTGTACCTGTATGTTGTGTAATATGTATATGAGAAATAGAAATGGATGAATTGTGATTATTACCTTTGTATGGGACCAAGACACACGTCCCCAGAAGTCTATGGGACTCGAACATTCGACATAAAAAGTGCTAATTTTAATGGCTAATATGCAAATACTGTCCTAAAAAGGGTTTGGGGACCTGGGTCCTGCCCCAGGGCCTGCCCTATATGCTCTGTAGAAATGGGGGCCTAAGGTGTTGGTGTTTCCACAACATTGTAAGCCCTCAAAGTGACTCTTGGTGGGTGCTGGAGCGCCCTGCTGTGAACGATTATATCAAGAATTGTAATTACATGCCATTGTTGAACAGTGGTAGAAAAATTGGGCCTTTGGTGGTTGTGGTGGTGGTGCTGGTGCCACAACACTATAAGTCCTCACAATTACTCTCGGTGGGGGCAGGAATGGTGCTGTAAAATATTATATCAAGAATTGTAATTACATGCGCCTGTTAAACAGGGGCTGAAAAATTGGGCCTTAGGCACTGGTGCTGGTGCCACAACACTGCAACCTCTCCCAAATACTCTATTTGGAGTGCAGGAATGAGCCCTGCTGCAAAGCATTGCATCAAAAATTGCATTGCATGCCTCTGTTAAACAGGGGCTGAAAAATTGGGCCTTAGGCACTGGTGCTGGTGCCACGACACTGCAACCTCTCCCATATACTCTAGTTGTAGTGCAGGAATGAGCCCTGCTGCAAAGCATTGCATCAAAAATTGTAATTACATGCCCCTGTTAAACAGGGGCTACAAAATTGGGCTGGTGGCATCACCCAGAACCAAAAATGTTCTTCCAAGATATCAGCGGGATCATTGAGGAGGAAGAGGATAGTCAGTCAACATAACAGGACAGTCATTCAGCATCAGCATCAGCATAAGCAGTCTTGAAGGGATGTGACATTTCAAAAAAAAATATTTGGTTACATCAGCTTTAGGTGCTTGGTAGCTGGTGGTGATCCAAGACTGATTCATCTTTATCAAGGTCAGTCGATCAACAGAGTCGGTGGACAGGCACACCCAGTGATCAGTTACAAAGCCACCAGCAGCACTGAAGGTGCGTTCTGAAAGAACGCTGGATGCAGGACAGGCCAGTAGCTCAATTGCATACTGTGCAAGCTCTGGCCAGTGATCCATCCTCAGGACCCAGTAAGCCAGAAGATTTTTGGTGGGAAAGGTGTCCAAGTCTAACCTTAGCCGTGAAAGATAGGTAACATCCCTGTCCAAGCCTGCTAGACCATGAGTCAGCGGTAATATGCACCTTACCGCTGACCGCCCTGTCCAGCGAGGCAAGGACATTGCCTTCCACATGCCGGTAGAGAGCCGGAATAGCCTTCCGTGAGAAAAAGTGGCGTTTGGGGACCTGCCACTGAGGAACCGCACATTGCACAAACTCACGGAAGGGGCCAAGTCTACCAACTGAAAAGACAGCAGTTGAAGTGCTAGCAATTTAGCCAAGCTAGCATTCAACCGCTGGGCATGTGGATGGCTGGGAGTGAACTTCATTCTACGGTCCAGCAACTGGGGCAGGGAAATTTGCCTGCTACAATCGGACATGGGTGTACTGCTAGCAGAGTGCCCACAAGTACTTGGCTGTGACACACCTAATTCTACACCTTCATTCTTCTCAGTGCAGGTTTCAGAGAGGACTGAAGGTCTAGTGGGGTTGGAGATCCTAGCTGATGAGGAGCAAGGAGAGGTCCGCTTTGTTCTTAGGTGTGGGTCTTTAAGGTACGCTTGCCAACGAGCTGCATGGCAGGTCAACATATGTTTGGTCAAGCATGTGGTGCCCAAGCGCCTGATGTTTTGACCACACGATACACGCTTGAGACATATGTTGCAAATAGCAGTGGTGCGATCTGATGCGCTCATCTCAAAAAAGGCCCACACCAAAGAACTTTTAGAATAACGCACAGAGGCAGCGCCCTGCACAGGCGGAGCTCTGTGATGTGATTCAGTCAGTGTGCTGCCCATAAGCTGGCCCCGAAGGGCATCCTGCCTCATTGGAGATGTGCCTCCTCCTCCTCTCTCCTACCAGGCACCCACGTGGAGTCAGTGACCTCATTATCCCCTCCCTCTTCATCACTGGAGCAAACCTGGCAGTATGCTGCAGCTTGTGGAACATGACTGCAAGATTGCTGTCCTTGAGCATCCCCTCTCTCTCCGCTCACGCTACTGCCTTCCTCTAGCTGAGTATCATCATCAGAGCCTTCAAAACGCTGGGCATCCTCCTGGAGCATGTACCCAACACTGTGCTCAAACAGTTCGGGGGACTCCTCAGGAGGACATGGTGGGTGTATGGAAGGAGTCACTGATGACATTGAGACAAGGGAAGAGGATGCATTGGCAGCTGCTTTGCTAGTACCCTGAGCCTGGGTGAGAGAGGATGAGGAGGATGAAGAGGGCTTGTCATCCACTCTACCAAGTCTTCGGCATGATGCTGCTCAACGCGTACAGCTGCCGAAAATAAGGACAAGCGTGTCCCATGGCCACGCGCTGATGACGATGCACCGCGTCCACGACCAGCACTGTTGTCTCTAGACACAGAGCCTGCTTGCGCTCTTTTATTGGCTCATGGCTGTCTGCCTCTCCTTGTTGGCCTTCCAGACATAGTAATGGCCTGCAGGGAGATGGGAAAACCAGCAATTGGGTAGTGTATATTGTGCTGGAGGCACACAACACCCACTGTAAAGGCTGCAGATGCCTGTATGATAGAACACCAGCAATAAAGGGTAGATACAGGTGTATACTGGGCTGTGCTGGAGGCACACAACACCCACTAACTCCTGCAGATGCCTGAGAAAATAATAGAACACACTGTCCCTGTCTATCTTGCTCTTTCCCTGCACGCCGGAAAAACACTGCACAAGGCCGCTGCGCTGGCAGCCTTATATAGAGTGGGGCGTGTATCCTGCCTGTGGCCAATCATGGCTCTCCTCGCTGCCGGCGCTGTGATTGACCAAGCATGCGGGGTCACAGTGCATGCTTGGCCAATCATGAGCCAGCAATGCACTGCGATGGCGCAGTGCATTGTGGGCTGTGAGCGCTACAGGAATTTGGCACAAAACGGCCCACATGCGTTCGACTCGAACACCAAGCTCATCCCTATTGGTCTCATGGTTTAGTCTTCTCATGTTTGTATGTGGTAACAAGAATATGTTTGAACCCACCGTGACAGCCCTCTTATGTGTCGCGGGTGTTGTATTTTAATAGGAACGTTAAAGTAAGGGTTACAGAGGATTTAGTTATTATCGGTTTTGAGGAATGTCGGTGACAATTTACCAATCTACACGAATGTTGTGTTGTTTACCATTCTTTGCAGGTTAAATCCGAAGGACGGAGTAATAACTTTTGTTTATAAGTATCTTTTTGGGTCCAAGGAGTTTCTGAAAGTGTATGTACATAGAGAGCGGGTGTATGTAGATAGCTGTACACATATATAAATACACGCCTGAGAAGGTAAAAGTATCATAGGCTATTTCACTGTTTTCATTATTTTTTTGCACCATTCTAAACCCTGTGCGTCTTCCTCCAGTATGAAAAGAGGAAGAAAAAGGGGGATGATAATGGTGAGAATGACAATTTTCAAACCAATAATACTAACCGCTCTAATTCTAGCCAAGTTTGTGACCTAGTAGGACGACTGTCTTTCTTTGATGGAATTTGAATCAGCAACCAGCAGTCGGGTGAAGGACTCTCCCATAAGAACCTTTTTGTCAATGGTTCCAGGTATTACACCCCAGATGGTAAGCCACGCACAGGTTATGGAGTGACCACAGTCATTACGTTTCCACATGTCTGGGTTATTTCCATATGAGGTTTGTTTGGAGGTCAACCTTGTACTTTCCTCAGCAGCTGTCACCTATATTCTCAGCTTATGGGGTGGGGGCAATTACTGTAACATGAACTTCAACAGGTCCACCACGGGGATCATGAGTCCCTCCTGGACCCTGACGCAATAACCAGTTTACATTCTTTCCAACCAGGTGACTGGGTCATTGTAAAGAAACTTGATGGACGAGACAACTGGATCCACACCAGCCACTACAAGAAGCTGTTCAACTACACCAAAGGATGAGGAGTATCTTTCTTTATATTTTTTAGTTTAGTATATTTTGACAAGGGTAACGATGGAAAGCAGCACAACTTATTGTTTAAATTGTATTCTCCAACTAGCTGAGAAAGTGAACAGGACCATTTGCTGGGTCTACTCCGCATCTCCACCGAGCTTTAGTACCCCAGTGATGACGGCGGTACATGATATATGTGATGTTCATATTGGTGTGAGGAGTTTGACAAACTAGTAGAATCCAAACAGACACTTGTCAATAGAATTTAATGATACATTTCTAGAGGGTAAAATGAATTATAATTATAACAATCGCTCTGGTTCTTGCCAGCTTTGGTATCGGGACAACTAGGTAGCCCACAAGTGTGCTTCAACTTTAGTTTGGTATTAATGTGGATCTACAGCTTATAAGGTAATTCCCCTAATGCAAGAGGTTCCTGTGTGCTGGTGAAACTCGTCCCAGCATTTTCCGATAACTTTGTCCAACCGTGTGTGTGCAACACCAATTTCAGACAAAATCCGTCCAAAGAAATCTGATGGATTTTGTGGTTGGAATGTGCGATCGTGTGTATGAGGCATTAGGCGGAGCACTGTGATGCACAATATTTCTTAGGGCCCTTTCATACCTAAGGCAGTGGCCTGCAGTGGGACTCACTTTGGACGGCACTAAACTGTATAAACAGACCAAAATCAAGGCAACCTATGGGTGTAGTTCACATTATTGCAGTGCAGTTCAGTCAGCAAAAGCATGCTACATTTTTCAGCACCGCAAATGCGCAAAAATGCAACTGCAACTATTGGTGTGTGGATAATCTTTCTACACAAATGCATACAAATGCACTACAACGCACCACAGTGCAGATAGAAGCCCAGGGAAAAGAAGAAGAAGGAAGGGACCTCACAGGACAAATACAGATAGAAAAGCGTGCGTCACCTGCATGTAAAACGCACATCAAATGCATTTATACAGAAAAACGTGCAGTAGATGTGCAGTTTCTAGTGTGAATGGGTCCTTATGGACCTTGACAGGCAGTGACCACGGGAGTGGTGGGAAGCCGTGCGGCAGCTCCGGGCCCCATCCGTTGCTTAGCAATGGAGTAAATGTTTTTTCCTGAGAACGTGCTGGCCGGGCGTGGCTGAGCTGCCTCGCTCTCTGAGCTCCTGTGCTGGGTATGTGACGCCTCAAGACTTGTATTACTAGCAAACCGGTTCCTCCACTATGTTTATTTATCTTCTCCTTTTCCAGTGCTGCTAGCCTTGGCGGGTTTTAATTCCTATTCAGCTGTCAGTCCTACTGCAGTCTTGCTGCCTTCCCTCATTGTTAGGCTACTTCCACACTGAGGGAGGCGCTTTACAGGCACTACAGCACTAAAAATAGCTCCTGTATTGCACCTGTAAAGAGCCTCTAGAGACCTAAGTTCAGTCCAGGAACAGAAGGAAGAGGATTTCTTGGACAAAAAATTGGTTGCTTTATTAATTGTGATCAATTATGTCATATGCCTTTGCTGCGGGAGCTCCAGGAGAATAATCCAGATGATTTTCAGAATTATCTCCGGATGATGGACCCCTGCTTTCACCAACTCTTGGAATTGTTGACCCCCTATATTAAGAAGCAGGATACATGCATGAGGCTTTAATTTTATTTTTTGGATGAATAATGATTTGATTATTTATATTTTCTATATTTTTGGATGCATAGAATGCACTTTTTGGTTAAGTTCTAAGTTAAGTTAAGTTCTATTGGCAGGTAGCATGTCTAATTGTAAAGGAAATGTGTAGGTTCTGTATATAATTGTATTCTATTGTGTATGTATTGCACACTGCCTTCACTGTGCACACGGCACTAATAATGTCTTCATTACATGTTTGCATTCTTTCGAGTCCTGATTAGAATTAGCCTGCCTATGTTACGCCCCTTGTTACCATAAATGTACAATTGTAATATTAATGTGATACCTCCGTAATCATGTGTATAAAAACCTTCAATTGCATCATAATAACAGAACAGTTATTTGGAAAGATGCGGAGTGTATCCTTTGTGTCTGTTCCCTCCTGCAGTAGTTATTATTAACCACTTCAATACCGGGCACTTAAACACCTTCCTGCCCAGACCAATTTTCAGCTTTCAGCGCTGTCACACTTTGAATGACAATTGCGCGGTCATGCTACACTGTACCCAAATGAAATTTTTATCATTTTTTTCCCACAAATAGAGCTTTCTTTTGGTGGTATTTGATCACCTCTGGGATTTTTATTTTTTGCTAAACAAATAAAAAAATACCGAAAATTTTGAAAAAAAAAATGTTTTTTTTTTTGTTTCAGTTTCAAAACTTTGCAAATAAGTACATTTTCTCCTTCACTGATGGGCACTGATGGGGTTACACTGATGGGCAATGATAAGGCGGCACTGATGGGCACTGATGAGGTGGCACCAATGAAGTGGCACTGATGAGGTGGCATTGATGGACACCGATATGTGGCACTGATAGGCGGCACTGATGGGTGGCACTGATGGGCGACACGGATGGGCACTGATAGGTGGCACAAATTGGCACGGATTGGCATGGATAGGTGGCACAGGTGGGCATGGGTTAGGCGGCACAGGTGGGCATGGGTAGGCGGCACAGGTGGGCATGGGTAGGCAGCACAGGTGGGCATGGGTAGGCACTGATAGGCGGCACAGATGGGAACTGATAGGCGGCATTGTATTATAATATATTATACTAATGGATGCCAATCAGTGCCAATCAATAATGCATGCCAATCAGTGATGCCCATTGTGGGCACTGATTGGCATCCATTATGGGCACTGATTGGCATCCATTGTGGCACTGATTGCAATCCCTGGTGGTCTAGGGTGGCATACCTTTGTCCTTGGCATCCCTGGTGGTCTAGTGACGTCCCTGGTGGTCCAGTGTGGGCATCCTCGGGGGGGCTGTGCTGATAATCGATCAGCACAGACCCCCCCTGTCAGAGGAGCAGCCGATCGGCTCTCCTCTACTCGCGTCTGACAGACGCGAGTGAGGAAAAGCCAATCACCGGCTTTTCCTATTTACACTGTGATCAGCCGTGATTGGACACGGCTGATCACGTGGTAAAGAGTCTCCGTCGGAGACTCTTTACCGAGATCGTAGTTGCCGGGTGTCAGACTGACATCCCGCAACAACGATCGCCGCGATGCGCGCCCCCGGGGGCGCGCAGCGGCTCATAATCCTGATCACGTCATATGACGTCCGGTCAGGATTATGAAACCACTTTGCCGCCACCTATTTGCTATAGGGCGGGCGGCAAGTGGTTAATTTGGAACCACTAATCAATATGAGGATAGGAGTTGCCTATCTATAAATTTCCAGGTCAGATGACGAGCTTTGCCTAGGAGGGGATTTACAGGTGACCCTGAGAATCCGAAACGAGGAGCTGGAGAGGATCCGGGAATTTCTGATAATCAGCCGGCGGAGGTAAGTATTTTGCTTACATTTGAGTTATCAGACTTCCTTGATCGGAAGGCATTGTTGGGACAAAGGGAACCTATTTTACTCCCCTTAATCTAAATGTATTGATTGGGGGTTATATGTTATGTTGTCCCCGCCTACTGTCCATCGGAGTGTTATAGAGAAAGGGAAGAATAGTGCTGATCACAGGTATATGTAGTACATCTGATAGATAAAGTAGTTCAGAGACAAGAGGGTATAGACACACGTAGAGAAGACTGGCCAGTCATTATGGGCATTCAATTAAGTAAGAGAATGAAGGGAAAGAGACCCTCAAAAATGCCCAGCGCAAGAGGAGCGCTATATATGAACCGAAGGTGCGGTTCCCCTATACTGAGCCCCTAGATTAATGGTTAAAGTGGACAGGAATCTGAAATGGGTAGGCACTGATAGCGGACACCGATAGAAGGCACTGATAGCGGACACCGATAGAAGGCACTGATAGCGGACACCGATAGAAGGCACTGATAGCGGACACCGATAGAAGGCACTGATAGTGGACACTGATAGAAGGCACTGATACCGGACACTGATAGAAGGCACTGATACCGGACACTGATAGAAGGCACTGATACCGGACACTGATAGAAGGCACTGATAGGTGCAACTGATAGAAGGCACTGATAGGTGCAACTGATAGAAGGCACTGATAGCGGAAACTGATAGAAGGAACTGATAGCGGAAACTGATAACGGAAACTGATAGAAAGCACTGATAGCGGACACTGATATAAGGCACTGATAGTGGAAACTTATAGAAGGCACTGATAGCGGACACTGATAGAAGGCACTGATAAAAGGCACTGATATAAGGCAGTGATAGGGGACACAGAGAAGGCACTGATAGCGGAAACTGATAGAAAGCACTGATAGCGGACACTGATAGAAGGCACTGATATAAGGCAGTGATAGGGGACACAGAGAAGGCACTGATAGCGGAAACTGATAGAAAGCACTGATAGCGGACACTGATAGAAGGCACTGATAGTGGAAGCTTATAGAAGGCACTGATAGGGGACACTGATATAAGGCACTGATAGCGGGCACTGATAGCGGATACTGATATAAGGCACTGATAGCGGACACTGATAGAAGGCACTGATAGCGGGCACTGATAGCGGACACTGATAGCGGATGCTGATAGAAGGCACTGATAGGAGACACTGATAGGATTTACTGCTGAGCACTGAAGGGAGGTACTGATAGGGGGTACTGAGAAGGTACTGATAGAAGGCACTGATAGGGGACACCAATGGGAGCCACTGTTGGGCACTGATAGATGGCACTGATTATTTGGGCCCTGGTTAATGGCAGTCCTTTCCTAACAGACACAGCGTGGGAGGAAAGGGCTGCAGATAACCGGACAGTCTGTTTACATGTGATCAGCTGACATCACATGGTAAAGGGCCGCTGTGATTGCGCTGGATGCACATCCCGGGGGTCATGCGGGAAGCACGGTTTCGGGAGGATGTTCAGGGACACCGTAATAAAATTGGGGGCCCGGAGCTCGGATGGAAGGGGCCCCATCATGGTTTCTTGCACCGGGGCCCTGAAGGTTCTAGTTACGCCCCCCCGGTGTATATTCTCTCTATATGATGACTGGAGACACTTCTATATTATTATCTCATCCTTGGATTTCATTTTATAGGCTCATCACTTCTCTTATCAATGTAGATTTTGCTGCAGGTTCAGCAGATCATTCCGGGGAAATCGCAGCACATGATTTATCCATTTATCTCGGAATGTCCCACGTTGGTGCGGGGCGTGATCAGTGCGAGCGCCTCTCATCATACTGTACTAACATCGGGAACTTTCATCTCAATTTTATTTCATAGAAACCAAATCAACTTCACTTTCCTATTACAGAAAACAGCCGAGTCCTTTTCACCGAGATCGATCGTTATCTGACCCCTCCCCCGCCACACACCAATCATATTTCCCCAATGGATGTTTCCTCGTATTTCTGTACACAGAACCCGTCCCTACAAGAAATATTCATCAACAAAGAGATTTCTACCGGAGAAACCAGAAATACAACATTTTACAGATCTATATCTTCTTTACTGTGTTATATCTCCGACATGTCCCCTCCCCCACAGTCACACAATATTATTATACATGTATATAGCTCTGACATATACCGCAGTGCTGTACAGAGAACACTGAGCCAATTACATCAGAATCTGTACAGAGGAGCTTACACTCTAATGTCCCCTCCCCCCACAGTCACATCAGTCTCTGTACAGAGGAGCTTACACTCTAATGTCCCCTCCCCCCACAGTCACATCAATCTCTGTACAGAGGAGCTTACACTCTAATGTCCCCTCCCCCCACAGTCACATCAATCTCTGTACAGAGGAGCTTACACTCTAATGTCTCCTCCCCCCCACAGTCACATCAGTCTCTGTACAGAGGAGCTTACACTCTAATGTCCCCTCCCCCCACAGTCACATCAATCTCTGTACAGAGGAGCTTACACTCTAATGTCCCCTCCCCCCCACAGTCACATCAGTCTCTGTACAGAGGAGCTTACACTCTAATGTCCCCTCCCTCAGAGTCACATCAGTCTATGTACAGAGCAGCTTACACTCTAATGTCCCTCCCCCCACAGTCACATCAGTCTCTGTACAGAGGGGCTTACATTCTAATGTCCCCTCCCCCCACAGTCACATCAGTCTCTGTACAGAAGAGCTTACACTCTAATGTCCCCTCCCCCACATTCACATCAGTCTCTGTACAGAGGAGCTTACACTCTAATGTCCCCTCCCCCCACAGTCACATCAGTCTCTGTACAGAGGAGCTTACACTCTAATGTCCCCTCCCCCACAGTCACATCAGTCTCTGTAGCAGAGAGGTTGTGTGTGCTGCAGTTCTCCTCTCCAGACACCAGGGGGCAGGTGAGTTCCCTGGCCCCAGCGAGGATGGGAGATTCTGGGGATGACCCGGGTGATGGTCCCCCTGGGGGATACAGGGACTAAGAATCGTAAACAACTAGAGAAACATCTATCTGTGTGAGCAGGATGCATGAAGGGTGACAATTAACACGAGACAGAAAGGGACATTTTCATGTTAAGTTGTGGGATGAATTTGGGGTCAGGCACTACAACTATTAGAGTCAAAACAGAATACTTTATATGTTGTCAGAGAGGGAAGATGGGATGAGCACTATGGCTGCCCGTCTGATCATAGAATCATAGAAGCTAGAGTATGTGAAGTACGGGATTACAATACATGGGATGCAAAGGATATCAGAACAAAATAAAGAAAGCAGAACTGAAGCAGGGAAATATTAAAGAGTTATAAGAAAGTGAGAGAATGATATGGCTGGCGGGGTCCACTGCGCATCGACGTCATGTTTACAGCGGCGGAAGTTCGGCGTCCTCGTGGCGTACTTATACCGGCTGCTTGGTTGTAGATCTCCGACGATTGAAGGGCTCGGTCCGACGCTCGCGGCTGCCAAGCCTGGCTGGCATGGCGGGCAGCTGGTGATGCTTCCCTTGCCCTTCCCTGTATCGGCTACATGGCGTAGGGGGTAGGTCTAGGGCGGCGCCCTCTGCATGGGTTCTCTTCCCTGAGCAGGTTCCTATACTTAGGTCTTATCTTTCTTCTGCAGTCTTTTGCTACATTCCCCTTCAAACACACACATTATGTTTTTTTTTACCTCCACTCAAGTATTCTTACGCACCCTTACATCTGTATTTCTTTTATTCTAGAACTATTCTTCCCTTTTGCTACTTTTCTAATTTCACTCACCTGATCTCACTTCTGTAATTCTCATCACCTAAGTTTTTCCAATTCACATCCCTTTATCCAACCTTTCCTTGCACTTTTTATTATATCATTTTATGATGATTATTCATTTTTTCTTCCATATTCATTTTCATTCTCCTTTTTTTTATTTTCATTCCTTTCCCCTTTCTTTTCTCAACACCACTTATTCTCCCCACATTCCCTTATCACATTTAGATTTTTTGATTGATTCACTTTTAGATGTTCCATCAGCACCCATCACTCCATTTTCAAACACTGAATCTGTGTCTCATCCTACACTTGGACCTGCTTGGGTTGCCATTCGTGCGTTTGGTTGTTGCTTTGATCCTGCCCCCTCAACCCCGGTCTGTGGCATCTATGGCTTGGCCTGACTACCGGTGTCCTGCACCACCTCTGCGCAGGTATATATGCAAATTTATGGATCAAGGATACATGTGGGTTTCTCCACATTGTATATTTGTCCAGCTTTTTCCCTAGATATTTCCAAATATGGTTGTTTTCTTTATCCATAGGCTACCTTCATGGTTCTGCTCCTGATGAGTGATAAAAAGGTCACGAAACGCGTAGAGCTGTCAACTCCCATGTTGTATACACATCTTTTAACAAAGAATGAACGTTCCATCTTTGATTCATTCCGATTTTTGTCTTTATTTATTTTTAGGTGACACTTCAGAGTGCCACATATCCATAGATAACTGGTATTTATTTTATGTGAAGATTCTCATGTATGTACTATCAAGTCCTTGTTGGAATGTATATTTTGATGAAATTCTAACTATTAATTTATGATTATGTGTAAAAATATGTGCAATATATGACTATTTGAACTTATTAAAACCTGTTTTTTATTTAATCAGATTTTCTTGCTTCCCTGTGCCTCATTTAAAGTCCCGCCCGTTGCTCTCCTTTTTTTCTAGAATTGAACCCGGGATGGAGGAGGGGTTTTGAACGGCCCCTACATATACCTCATTTAAAGTCCCAAACATTGTTGCTCCCCATTTTTAACAATGATATGCCTGTGTTGTGTACAAATGGGACAAATGTAAGTGATTTTAGAGAGATATTGGTGTATGTGTGTGAATGCTGGAACCTTTAGTTCTCTCTCTTGTGTGTGTCATGTATACAGATGTGACCCCCTCCTTTGCTCTCTCATGAAATAATGGAGCTGGGATGAGAGGTCGGTGATAAGCTGGAAGGACACCGTGTGCCAATTTCAGTTTTTTTAGACAAAACATTTATAACAAAATGTGTCGGGTTAATTAATCTAATGATAAACAATGTGATCACAATTATTTTGAATCTGTTTTCTGTAAGTGAAGGTTATATTTAACCGCGTATTACACAAATGAAATATCCTTTGATAGTGGAAACAGTGCATTTCAAACAGGGAATTTACGTAAAACGTCCTCCTTCAAGGAAATATATCTGTGGATATATATTAGAATTAGGATGTGATATTGAGATTATCACTTGAGTATTCATTTCTGATATGAGTTTAACAATTTTATTAATAATATGGATATATTGTAACTGGTTCAGACAACCTTTGGTTGGAAATTAAATCCAGGTTATTGGGGAAATTAGTAAAATGGGATTCGTTTCGATTAACCAATTGCCGACCGCTGCGCACCGATGTGCGTCGGCAGAATAGCACGGGCAGGCATATTGGCGTTCCTGTACGTCCATGCCTTCCCGCGGGTGGGGGGCTCGATCGGGCCCCCCCCCCCGGTGCCTGCAGCGGTCGGAATCCGTTCAGGAGTGATCCGAGATGAGGGGGCGGCCATTCATTCATGGCCACCCCCTCGCGATCGCTCTTGACGAATGAAATCCTTCCTCTGGATCACTTCCTCTCCTGTAATGTAAACACAGGCAGAGGAAGTGATGTAATCTCTCTTCGTGTCGGTCTTTTTCGTTCCGGCACCGAGAAGAGAGGATCAGTGAGTTGCATTGGTGTCATTTGTGACTGCAATAACTGTTAGGGCAGTTAGGGTTAGCCCCCTTTAGGTCTAGGGTACCCCCTAACCCCCCCAATAAAGGTTTAACCCTGTGATCACCCCCCGTCGCCAGTGTCACTAAACGATCGTTTTTCTGATCGCTGTATTAATGTCACAGGTGACGCTAGTTAGGCAGGTAGGTATTTAGGATCGCTGCAGCTTTTTATAGCATCAGGGACCCCAATATACTACGCGCATAAAGGTTTTAACCCCCTGATTGCCCCTAGTTAACTCTTTCACCAGTGATCACCATATAACTGTTACGGGTGACGCTGGTTAGTTAGTTATTTTTTTATAGTTTCAGGGCACCCGCCATTTATTACCTATTAAAGGTTTAACCCCCTGATCACCCGGTGGGTGATATAAGGTAGGTTTTAGGGTCAGATAGGGTCTGCGTTGCCCCAGGCAGCGTCAGGTTAGTGCCAGTACCGCTAACACCCATGCACGCAGCATACACCTCCCTTAGTATAGTATCTGAACAGATCAATATCTGATCTGATCAGGTCTATACTAGCATCCCCAGCAGTTTAGGTTTTCCAAAAATGCATTGTTAGCGGGATCAGCCCAGATACCTGATAGCACATGCGTTTAGCCCCTCCGCCCAGCTCACCCAAGTGCAGTATCGATCGATCACTGTCACTTACAAAACACAACACACATAACTGGAGAGTTCACAAAGTCAGGCCTGATCCCTGCGATCGCTAAAAGTTTTTTTGGTAGCGTTTTGATACAGTCGCTGACAGCCAGGAGCTCTTTTACCTGTGAGTCTCACTAGTTGTACCCCTAAATTTAGAGCCCAAAATGGCAAAGCGAAGGTACACTAGTGAAGAGGCCTACACGTTTCTGAGCATGACAGATGAAGAGGAAGTCACTCATCTGTCAGATTCAGGCTCAGAATACGATCCTGTAGAGGACAGCGGCTCCATGACAGATAGCTCTGACGACGGAGATGAGGTCCCTGCCGAGGTCAGGCGTACCCGATCCTGAACTTCTTCTGGTGTTGAGGTGCAGGAACCGCAGGTCCCTCGTATGGAGCAGAGACGTACTAGAGCCGCTATTCCTTCTGGTGAACTGGCAAGCACCAGCGGTCTAGTACACCCTGGTAGTACATCCAGCACTGCAGTATCACGTGGTGACGTGGCGAGTCCCATAACTGCAGTTCAAGCTGGCGAGGTGGCAAGCACAAGTAGTGTCCCACTGTCACCAAGAAGAAGACAAAGACGGGCCTGTCGTGCCCATAGTGCCCTTCCTGCAGAATTCGCCAATCCTGATTGGGTGCCCACCACTTCTGCAGAACCAGTACTTCCCCCATTCACTGGCCAACCCGGCATTCAGGTGGAAACAGTTGATTTTACGACACTTGATTTTTACTCACTGTTTTTCGCAGAAGATCTCTATAGATCTATGGTGGACCAAAGCAATTTGTACGCAGGTCAACACATCGGCGCTATTCCTCGGTCCGCCCTTGAAAGACAATGGAAACCAATTACAGTTTCCGAATTTAAGATCTTTCTGGGCCTCTCCCTCAACATGGGCATAACCAGAAAGAGTGAGTTGCGGTCATATTGGTCCACTGACCCAATTCACCATATGCGTGTGTTCTCTGCTTCCATGTCCAGGGCACGATACGAGATGATTTTGCGGTTCATGCACTTCAACGACAATGAACTCTGTCGTCCTCATGGAGACCCTGCATACGATCTGCTCTACAAAATTCGGCCCCTCATAAACCACTTCAACCAACGTTTCGCAGACTTGTTTACTCCCCATCAAGTTGTCTGCGTTGATGAGTCCCTGATTATGTTTTCTTGTCATTCAAACAGTACATTCCCAACAAGCGTTCCAGATACGGGGTCAAGGTGTATAAGCTCTGTGACAGGGCCACAGGCTACACATGTAGTTTTATGGTTTATGAGGGCAAAGATAGTCACGTCACGGAGAACTGCCCTGACTACATAGGAAGCGCTGGCAAGATTGTGTGGGACTTGGTGTCACCCTTATTCGGAAAGGGGTACCATTTATATGTGGACAATTATTACACGAGCGTGCCACTGTTTAGTCATTTGTTTGATCAGTAGATTGGAGCATGTGGCACCGTGCGACCTAATTGCCGGGGCTTTCCCCAGCGGCTTGTAGATTCCCGTCTTAGACTGGGGGAGAGAGCCTGCTTGCGGAGTAATAATTTGCTCGCTATGAAGTGGAGGGATAATGAGAATGTTTTCGTTCTTACCTCTCTTCATGAAGACACGACGGTCCAAATTCCTATGGCGACTGGTATTGTGGAGAAACCCCTCTGTGTCCACAAATATAACCAAAATATGGGAGGGGTGGACCTCAACGACCAGTTGTTGGCGCCGTACCTAGTTGTCCGTAAGGCCAGACACTGGTACAAAAAAGTGTCTGTTTGTTTATTTCAATTGGCTATGCTGAATGCTTATGTGCTACACAAAGCTTCAGGATGGACTGGATCCTTCCTTACATTCCAGGAAGAGATCGTCAGAGCCCTTCTGTATCCAGACGGTGCTCCACCTCACCTTCCCCAACTAAATGCAGTAAGCCGGCTGCATGAGAGGCATTATCCTTATGTCCTCCCGAGTACCCCTACCCAACGAGCCCCCCAAAGAAAATGTTGTGTCTGCAAAAAGCGCGGATATAGGCGTGACACCTGTCATTATTGTCCCCTCTGTCCTGACAATCCTGGTCTTTGCATTGGTGAATGTTTTGAACGCTACCATACACTAGTTGAGTTTTAGAGTAGGGTACAGCATTGCACAGGCTAGGCACACGTTCACAGGGTCTCCCAAGATGCCATCGCATTTTGAGAGACCCAAACCGCTGGAACCATTACAACAGTTAGAACTGTTACAGTTACATAAAAAAGTGTAAAAATAAAATAAAAAAGTAAAAAAATAAAAAAACAAAAAAAAATATAAAATAAACAAAAAATATTTGTAATTTTATTGTTCTCTCTCTCCCTATTGTTCTGCTCCTTTGTGCTGTATTCTATTCTGCAATGTTTTATTGTTAACCATTTTTTGTTTTCAGGTACGCCATTCAGCTGCAGTGCGGATTTATTTATCTTGACAGCAACATCGTTTGCTCCCACAATACATAAAGCCACGACTCCAGCGCTGTTGGAGGTGATTTCACCACCACAGTTAAAAAAAAGAGCCTATATGCCAAAGCATGGGGGCAGAAGGTTCGGAGGAGCGATTTGCTCTTAACTTTTGCGGGAGGATGTCCCCATGCTTCGGCATATATACATTTTAGGCACAGGTTGCGTTAAAAAATGTTTTATTTTTTGCTTTTTTGTATTTGCTTTGCAGGTATAGTAAGTCCTACTGTTATACTGTAATGTTACTTTGTTTTATTGTTAACCATCATTTGCTTAGCAGGTACACCATTCAGCTGCATTGCGGATTCATTTATCTTGACAGCAACAGCGTTTGCTCCCACTATACATAAAGCCGTGGCTCCAGCGCTGTCGGAGGTGATTTCACCACCACAGTTAAAAAAAAGAGCATATATGCCGAAGCATGGGAGCAGCAGGGGCGGAGGAGCGATTTGCTCTTACCTTTTTCGGGAGGATGCCCCCATGCTTCGGCATAGATACATTTTAGGCACAGGTTGTGTTAAAAAAATGCTTTATTTTTTGCATTTTTGTATTTGCTTTGCAGGTATGGTAAGTCCTACTGTTATACTGTAATGTTACTTTGTTTTATTGTTAACCATCATTTGCTTAGCAGGTACACCATTCAGCTGCATTGCGAATTTATCTATCTTGACAGCAACAGCGTTTGCTCCCACTATACATAAAGCCGTGACTCCAGCGCTGTCGGAGGTGATTTCACCACCACAGTTAAAAAAAGAGCATATATGCCGAAGCATGGGGGCAGCAGGGATGGAGGAGCGATTTGCTCCTAACTTTTGTGGGAGGATGCCCCCATGCTTCGGCATATATAAATGGTGCATGTATGCCCACCATTAGAAGTGGGTGGATGAAGGGAGGTATTCTAATGGTGGGCATACCCACTAATCAATATTTTTTTTTCGTTCAGCCCAGAGGCTGCATGAAAAAAAATTACAATATATGCCCATCCAGTTCCAGCAACGTACTGGTATGTTGCTGGACTTTGAGTGCTTATACCAGAATGATGCCTGCAGGTTTAGGTATCATCTTGGTATCATTCTTTTCAGCCAACGGCCGGCTTTCATGTAAAAGCATTCCTAGTGGCTAAATAGCCTCTAGACTGCTTTTACAAGCAGTGGGAGGGAATGTCCCCCTCCACCATCTTCCATGGTTTTCTCAGGCTCTCCTGTCCCAACAGGGAACCTGAGAATGCAGCCGGTGGTTCTGCCAGCTGACCATAGAGCTGATCAGAGACCAGAATGGCTCCAATTATCTCTATGGCCTAAGAAACTGGAAGCTGCAAGCTTTTCATGACTTAGATTTCGCCAGATGTAAACAGCGCCATTGGGAAATTGGGAAAGCATTTTATCACACCGATCTTGGTGTGGTCAGATGCTTTGAGGACAGAGGAGAGATCTAGGGTCTGATAGACCCTCATTTTTTTTCAAAAAAAGAGTACCTGTCACTACCTATTGCTATCATAGGGGATATTTACATTCCCTGAGATAACAATAAAAATGATTAAAAAAAATATAAATCAAAGGAACCGTTTAAAAATAAAATAAAAAAGCAAAATAAATAAATAAAAAAGCAAAATAAAAAAGCAAAAAAAACAAAAAAACACACCCCTGCCCCCCCTGCTAAGGTGCAACGTTGAACGCAAGCGTCGGTCTGGCGTCATATGTAAACAGCAATTGCACCATGCATGTGAGGTATCACCGCGAAGGTCAGATCGAGGGTACTAATTTTAGCAGTAGACCTCCTCCGTAAATCTAAAGTGGTCACCTGTAAAGGCATTTAAAGGCTTTTAAAAATGTATGTAGTTTGTCGCCACTGCACGTTTCTGCGCAATTTTAAAGCATGTCTTGTTTCATATCCATGTACTCGGCCTAAGATCATCTTTTTTATTTCATCAAACATTTGGGCAATATAGTGATTTTTAGTGCATTAAAATAAAAAAAAAGTGTTTTTTCCCCAAAAAATGCGTTTGAAAAATCGCTGCGCAAATACCATGTGAAAAAAATAAAAATGAAACACCCACCATTTTAAATCTGTAGGGCCTTTGCTTTAAAAAAAATACTTCATGTTTGGGGGTTCAAAGTAATTTTCTTGCAAAAAAAAAATTTTTTTTCATGTAAACAAAAAGTGTCAGAAAGGGCTTTGTCTTCAAGTGGGTAGAAGAGTGGGTGATGTGTGACATAAGCTTCTAAATGTTGTGCATAAAATGCCAGGACAGTTCAAATACCCCCCAAATGACCCCATTTTAGAAAGTAGACACCCCAAGCTATTTGCTGAGAGGCATGTCGAGTCCATGGAATATTTTATATTTTGACACAAGTTGCGGAAAAAATACATTATTATTATTTATTTTTTTTTGCACAAAGTTGTCATTAAATGATATATTGCTCACACATGCCATAGTTATATGTGAAATTACACCCCAAAATACATTCTGTTGCTTCTCCTGAGTACGGGGATACCACAAGTGTAAGACCTTTTGGGAGCCTAACCGCGTACGGTACCCCAAAATCCAAGCACCACCTTCAGGCTTTCTAAGGGTGTAAATTTTTGATTTCATTCCTCACTGCTTATCACAGTTTCGGAGGCCATGGAATGTTCAGATAGCACAAAATCCCCCCAAGTGACCCCATTTTGGAAAGGAGACACCCCAAGCTATTTGCTGAGAGGTATGGCGAGTATTCTGCAGACCTTGATTTTTGTCACAAAGTTTTGAAAATTGAAAAAAAGAAAAAAAAATGTAAATTTTTCTTTTTTTTCTTCATTTTTCAAAATCAAATGAGAGCTGCAAAATACTCGCCATGCCTCTCGGCAAATAGCTTGGGGTGTCTACTTTCCAAAATAGTGTCATTTGGGGGGGTTTTGTGCTATTTTGGCATTTTATTGCCTTCAAAACTGTGATAGGTAGTGAGGAGTGAAATCAAAAATTTACGCCGTTAGAAATCCTGAGGGCAGTGATTGGTTTTCGGGGCCCCGTACGCGGCTACACTCCCAAAAAGTCCCACACATGTGGTATCCCCGTACTCAGGAGAAGCAGCAGAATTTATTTTGGGGTGTAATTCCACATATGCCCATGGAATGTGTGAGCAATATATAATTTAGTGACAACTTTTGGCAAAAAAAAAAAAAGTTTGTAATTTTCCCGCAATTTGTGGCAAAATATAAAATATTCCATGGTCTCAACATGCCTCTCAGAAAATAGCTTGGGGTGTCTACTTTCTAAAATGGGGTCATTTGTGGGGGTTTTGTGCCATCTTGGCATTTTATGGCCTTCAAAACTGTGATAGGTAGTGAGGAGTGAAATCAAAAATGTATGCCCTTAGAAATCCTGAAGGCGGCGCTTGGCTTTCGGGGGCCCCGTACGCGGCTAGGCTCCCAAAAAGTCGACCACATGTGGTATCCCCGTACTCAGGAGAAGCAGCAGAATGTATTTTGGGGTGCAATTCCACATATAACCATGGCATGTGTGAGCAATATATCATTTAGTGACAACTTTTTGTAAAAAAACTTTTTTTTTTGTCAATATTCAATCGCTTGGGGCAAAAAAATAAAATATTCAATGGGCTCAACATCCTCCATCCTCCATGCCTCTTATCAATTTCCTTGGGGTGTCTACTTTCCAAAATGGGGTCATTTGGGGGGGTTTGTACTACCCTGCCATTTTAGCACCTCAAGAAATGAGATAGTCAGTCATAAACTAAAAGCTGCGTAAATTCCAGAAAATGTACCTTAGTTTGTAGATGTGACAACTTTTGCGCAAACCAATAAATATACAATTATTGACTTTTTTTTTTACCAAAGACATGTGGCTGAATACATTTTGGCCTAAATGTATGACTAAAATTGAGTTTATTGGATTTTTGTAATAACAAAAAGTAGAAAATATCATTTTTTTTCAAAATTTACGCACTTTTTACATTTATATCGCAAAAAATAAAAATCGCAGAGTCAGTCAAATACCTTTAAAAGAAAGCTCTATTTGTGGGAAAAAAAGGACGCAAATTTTGTTTGGGTACAACATTGCATGACCGCGCAATTACCAGTTAAAGCAGCGCAGTGCCAAATTGTAAAAAGACCTCTGGTCATTGACCAGCCAAATGGTCCGGTCTGAAAGTGGTTGAGAGATAAGGACTTACAATGAGGGAACGCAGCAAAACCGCGGCAGGACTGACAGCTGAATGGATAGAAATGAAAGCCGCCAAGGCTAGCGGCACTGGAAAGGAGAAGATAAATGAACATAGTGGAGGAACCGGTTTGCTAGTAATACAAGTCTTGAGGCGTCACATACCCAGCACAGGAGCTCAGAGAGCGAGGCAGCTCAGCCACGCCCGGCCAGCACATTCTCAGGAAAAACATTTACTGCATTGCTAAGCAACGGGTGGGGCCCGGAGCGGCCGCACGGCCTCCCACCACTCCCGTGGTCACTGCCTGTCAAGGTCCATAAGGACCCATTCACACTAGAAACTGCACATCTACTGCACGTTTTTCTGTATAAATGCATTTGATGTGCGTTTTACATACAGGTGACGCACGCTTTTCTATCTGTATTTGTCCTGTGAGGTCCCTTCCTTCTTCTTTCCCCTGGGCTTCTATGTGCACTGTGGTGCGTTGTAGTGCATTTGTATGCATTTGTGTAGAAAGATTATCCGCACACCAATAGTTGCAGTTGCATTTTTGCGCATTTGCGGTGCAGAGAAATGCAGCATGCTCTACTTTTGCTGACTGCACTGAACTGCACTGCAATAATGTGAACTACACCCATAGGTTGCCTTGATTTTGGACTGTTTGTGTAGTTGGAGTGCCGTCCAAAATGCGTCCCACTGCAGCTAACTGCGTTAGGTGTGAAAGGGCCCTAAGAAATATCGTGCAGCACGGCGCTCCGCCTAATGCCTCATACACACAATCGCACATTCCGACAACAAAATACATGTTTTTTTTCCGACGGATGTTGGCTCAAACTTGTCTTGCATACACACGGTCACACAAAGTTGGTTGGAAATTCCGAACGTCAAGAACGCGGTGACGTACAACACGTACGACAAGCCGAGAAAAATGAAGTTCAATAGCCAGTGTGGCTCTTCTGCTTGATTCCGAGCATGCGTGGCACTTTGTGTGTCAGAATTGTGTACACACGATCAGGATTTATGTGAACAGATTTTGTTGTCGGATAATTTGAGAACCAGATCTCAAATTTTGTGCAACAGAAATTCCGATGGAAACTGTCCGATGGCGCCTACACACGGTCCGAATTTCCAACAAAAGGCTCCCATCGAACATTTTCCATCGGAATATCCGACCGTGTGTACGGGGCATAAGAGAATCAGCAGACCAACAGAGAGGAAAACTCGGCACAGCGGCACTGCCCAGGGGAAAGAGAAGAAATATAACCAGGAGGCAGATGTGCTACATGCTGAGTAAGAAGCTGTGCTCTTTATGCACATATTGCCCCCAACCCTGGCACCAGGGTACCCAGTTTCCAGGGGATTTACCACCAATGTTCTGGGTCTTCCAACCCAGGAGGGGCCCAGAACCTGGGGGGAGGTGCGGTAGGGGAGATCTGGTCTCCACTGCTTAACTTTCAGACTTTCCCATGGAAGGTGGCCTGGAGTGACCAAAATAAAGAACACTGGGGGCTAAGGGGAGTCTCTTTTATCTCTGCTATGGGGGGTAGTCCCAGAAGTTACCAGTGGAGGATTAACCCATTGTGTGCTGATGTGAGGTGGGCCAGGAAAAGGGTGATAGAGGGCATCCCTGACAAGTTCCTCCCAACTTTTTGAGATGGGAATGAGGGATACCTACCAGCAAAAGTATACAGGAATAGGACACACCCATGGCCATGCCCCCTTAAAGGAGAAGCGTACAAAAAAACAAGGTTTCTTAACCCACAAGTGCTTTTTTTACCACTACTATTCCTTTATATTGGCTTTTGGAGTTTACAAATGTAGCAATTTAGAAATAAGATGAAAGGTTTAGTGCTGGAAAACACTTTTTGATAGATAAAAAGTGCATTTTATATACAACTATAGAGATCAGAGCAAAATGAGGGACAATTGAGGAAGAATGAGGGACAGAGGGACAAATCGGGGACGGTCCCTCCAATATAGAGACAGTTGGGTCTATGTATGTGGATAGTGTCTAAAATATATCCTGAAGTAATCAAATCTGCAGTTGGGGAAGAGTATGAAGTCAGATATGGCCCCCGAAAAGCCAATATTCTTCATCACCAAAAATAACCATTGTAGACGATGTTATGGAAAGTCTTTCTCAGCATCTAACGTGATAATATCAGTATCTGTGTCTGGGGGAGTTTTAGTAAATCCCAGGGCCAGGATTACCTCTCGTATATTTAGAGTGGCTGATCTCCCTCTTACAACAACCAGCCTGTGCCGGATGTATAAAAGATGGCAACAATGTGGCTAGCCGGGGGGTTACTATTTTATATATAATCTTAGTGTCCATATTTATTAAAGATATGGGCCTATATGAGCCCGGTTGGGTTGGGTCCTTTCTTGGCTATTAGTTTAATAGAGGCCTGGAAGCCAGTGGGGGGAGGGTAGGGACCTCCTTTCCACATTGTATTGTATACTCTCATTAATGTATTGGGAATAAAACCTTGTGACAACCTAAAGAATTCTGCTGTATTCCCGTCTGGGTCAGGGGCCTTATTATTTTCTCGTAGGGTTGAATGAATGAATGAATGAATGAATGAAATACTTATATAGCGCATAATGCGAACTGAATCGCCACCTTTTCTCCAAGCCAAACCCGAACACTTTAGCGACACACGGGATTTATTTTTTGTAGTAGACACTATAGGATTGTAAAAGGTCTGGGACAGCTTTGGGTGCCCCAAGGAGAGTAGTAATGGGGCGTGCTCAGTGCGCCGCGGCAAAGAGTGGGTGTGGCTCAGCCGCTGTCAGCAACAATTTGTATTGGACGGAACAATCTAATACAAGAACGACCCTAAAAAGCCACAATCCTATTGGCTCCGATGTTAATGCTAACAAGCCTACACAATTTACAAAGTGCCGGAAATGGATGGCAAGCTTGTTAATGATTGGCTATCACATCCACTGCGTACCGTCACTTTCCACTCTTGGGATATTCATTAATACATACATTAAGCTCGGGTTCACACTGATCTGCGGGAATGAAGCTGTGTGAGTTCAGCTGAACTCGTACCATTTCACTCCCGCGTGTCAGTCCAGATTTCAGCCGCGATTTCACCGACACCTGTGCGGGTTTCTGCACCGATGTCAATGGAAATCGCAACCTGAAATCACAAAAAGTGGTACAGAAACTCATTTTTGAAATCAGTGCGGTGCCGCAAATGCAGCGTCACACCGATTAGGACGGTGACATTGCCGGCAATTGGCGCCGATTTGACACGTCAGATCCCACCGGTGTGAACCTGGGCTAAAGGGAATTTACTGGAGCAGCTGTGCATGGCGACCAATCAGCTTCTAGCTTTCATTTCCAAAGCTTAACAAACAAGCTAGAAGCTGACTGGTTACTATGCACAGCTGCCCCTCCCCCGTTCTGCGTAGCAGCAAGCAAGCGTATTACAACAATTGTCGGCATTTATTGTAGCATTTAGAATGCATTCAGTTGTCACATAACCTGGAAATGTTACAAACACCAAAAGGACTTATTTCATAAACAGCAATACAGAATATACAGTAATAAGCGATGATTCTATGCACACGCACAGAAGACCATCAGATGTAGCTGATGACCATGTAAGGTACAGTCTGATTGGCTGCTATGGATGACAACACTTGGCACATGGCCACTTGACTTAGTAAATAATCCTGAGACTCACAAAGCAATCTAATACAAGAGTACTGTGCGGCTTTATATGTGCAATCCTCTGGACCTCGTTCAGGTGTGTCCAGCCCATAGCAGGCACTCACCTGGGAGACTTCATACAAAGAAGGGCCCGGAGTAATGCCGATGGTATTCGGTGGAGGGCCAGCATGACAGGGGTTAATGGGGCGGAACCAGGGATAGGGAGACAGTGGAGGGGCTGGCTGACGTGCGGGGATGGAGCGGCACAGCTTATTTGGGAAGAGAGGAGGAGGAGGGGCCAGTCTGCACGAGGAGCCGAGAGGGTAAGGAGCTTCTTCCTTCCCTGCGCCCCCCCCCCACACCGTTCGGTGTGAGGAGTGAGCACCGTCCTTCCTTCCCAGCTGTGTCTATATGAAAAAAGAGGGCGGCTGTCCCGGCAGGCATGGCGGACGTGGATCGGCTCCTACAGTGGGCTGCGGCGGTGGTGTACGGCACCGATTGGCTGCATGCCCAAGTTGTGGAGCTACTCACGGGTGCCGGAGAAGGGGGGCTGTCCCTGCACCCCCTGCTGTACCACGGGCTAGGAGGTCCAGGCCACCGGAGCGCCTCAGCCCGGAGGTGTCACCCAGAGTCCAGCGCTGAATTAGGAGCCCCATGGAGCAGGCCTCCAGGGACCCTCTGGCACCCGCACACAAACGCCAATCTCATGTGGGGTGGCCAGGCCTGAGAGGAATCCACTACCCCGGTGGGACTCACGGGATGGGGTAGGGGGGGGTCGTCCGCAGCCCATTCCTCCTGGGGGGGGTCAGAGGCGCAGTGCGGCACCTGGGTCAGCCTCTATGGCCACCCGGGTGGCTCAGCAGGGGGGAGAGCTCTGGCCACGTGAGCCAGCCTGATGCCTGGAATGACTGGTGTCCCTCCCATCTGGGAGAGGGCTAGCAGATGGCAGTGGTGCAGTTGGGGGCATCCGGGCTCGGCCTGTGAGAAGCATGGGGATCGCGGTGCCATCCCTACCGACCGGAGCGAGTGCCCATCGTGTCAGTGGTGCGTAACAGCCTGGGCCCTCCTGGAGATTGGAAGGGAGTGACAGCACGGACGGTCTTCAGGTGTTACGGGCCGAGTGTTGGAGAAATCGGGAGGATTTATGTATCAGTCCCGCCCCTGCCCAAACAAATGAATGATTGGACCAGGGCTATATACACAAACTGCCTGCACTCCAGTCCCTGGCCCGCCTTCTTTCCAGAACATTTCTTAGAAGGTAAAGGGAATCTTTCAGGGCAGAGTACAGGTGGTCACACCCCCCTCTATTCTACTCCTCCTCCCAAACCAAATTATACAACCAGGCCTAAACAAACAGGGTACGGCACTGGGAATTGACATAACACTTACCTACTAGCACCCACCTAAAGGTGCTGGGCGCTACATAAATATCAATGAACAGGAAGAGGGAGGGGGAGGGGAAGCCTAGTTTCATATTATGTCTATGAAGACATTAAAAAAATCTATGGTGCAACAAAAGCCAAAAACTGAAACTCCTGCAAAAAGATGGCTCAAGGAGGTCAACCAAAGCCTTTCTTTTCTACTGCAGGCTATAAACAATTCCAAATAAAAATAGCACACACCGCTATAGTATAGTATAAAAACTCAGTCAAAGCTAGTAAATTCAGTGCAAAGTAGAGATGTTCACTTAAAACACACACCAAGGAATTGGAGCAGTTTGAACTCTGGGATGATTTACAGGCTAAACAGTATAAAATCCTTAAACTGCGCCTCTACCAACCAAAATCACCCTTTTACACCTCGCCCAAAAGCAGAGCCATTCTACCCATAACACAAAATAAAGCAGACACAAAATGGTAGTTGCAACAAACATAAAGCCACGGCCGCCCGGCGACCACAAGAAAATGGCCGACAAAAGCTGGGCCGCATGGCAGATAGATAAATGGCAGACGAAAGCCGGGTGCCATTAACACATGAAATGCAGTTGTTGATCCCGCCAAAAACAGACTTCTTCACTAGAAAACCAAAATCTTTCTCCACAAAGTCTGACTACACAATTGAGAATGCACACTTGAACACTAAAGCCCCGTACACACTATCAGATTGTCTGCTGAGTTTTTCCTTCAGATTTACCAAAACCATATAATATGAGGTCAAACCTTAGGAGTTTCAATGTGTCTGCAATCAGGCCGGCCCTTCTACTACATGGTTTTGGTAAATCTGAAGGAAAAACTCAGCAGACAATCTGATAGTGTGTACGGGGCTTTACAGACATTTTAGGCTACATACTACTAGGGACCTTGGCCAACCAAACAATAGTGATGGACGAACTCCCGACGGGACGTTTCGCGAACACGGCCGATAGTTCGCGAACCGTAACGTTCGCGGCGGACCCCATTGACTTCAATGGGAGGCAAACTTTACAAATCTACAGGTCATATTTGCAGCCACAAAATACTTACTTGCTGTGCAAACATAGTCCCACCACATGGCCAATGACATAACACATGTATGAGGTGAATCTGGGATCGACAACTACAAGCATTCTTTTTTTATATGTGAAATTCTGACAATTCAGGACTCGGGAGGCAATGGAGGAGAGGGAAGGTTAGGGTAGGCAAAGAAGAGGGTGCAGGAGATGATCACCAGCACCGAGACATAGAGCACTGACACCAGCACCGTGATAGAGTCATCTGACACCAGCACCGTGATAGAGAGCACTGACATCAGCAGCGTGACATAAAACACTGACACCTGCACCGTGATATACAGCACTGACACCTGCACCGTAAGCAGCCCCAGGAGGAAGTCAGCATAGCACAGGGATGGTGGGAGCCCCTCATAATGAGCATAGCACAGGGATGGTGGGAGCCCCTCATAATATGCACAGCAGAGGTACAGCCCCAGGAGGAAGTCAGCACAGCACAGGGATGGTGGGAGCCCCTCATAATGAGCATAGCACAGGGATGGTGGGAGCCCCTCATAATATGCACAGCAGAGGTACAGCCCCAGGAGGAAGTCAGCACAGCACAGCACAGGGATGGTGGGAGTCCCTCATAATAAGCAGCCCCAGGAGGAAGTCAGCATAGCACAGGGATGGTGGGAGCCCCTCATAATAAGCAGCCCCAGGAGGAAGTCAGCACAGCACAGGGATGGTGGGAACCCCTCATAATGAGCAGCCCCAGGAGGAAGTCAGCATAGCACAGGTGTCAGGGAAATGGGTGCATCCCTGTGCACAGCCTCGCAAGGTACGGTCGTGTTAACGCGCGTCAGAGGCACTCAGAGGCGCAATGTGATTCTAAAACGAATGCCCGGTATTACGTCTGAGCAAGCACACGTACGTGATGGTGGTACGAACGCATAATGTTACAACGTCGCAGGCGTACGAACGTGATGGCGCGCAAACGACGTGACCTAGGCGCCTTACCTATTTAAACGTTAGTCTGACAGTGTTGCATCGCTGGATTATCGTCAGCTTCTCCTGTATACCTGTGTCCGTGATTTCTGCTGTCTGATCTCCCGTGTACCGACCCGGCTTGTTTGACCTGCTCTTGTTGTTCTCCTGGCTCCTACTACTGGCATGTACCCGACGTCCCTTGTCTGCTCCCGGCATCCGATCCTGGCTCGGCTTGGACTCCAATACTCCGGTCTTCAGCTCAGGCAACCTTTGCTACTGTGGGCACTGCATCCCTGTGTCATCTTCAAGGTTGTGCTGCACTTGGCCGCAAGGGGAGCCCTCTCAGCATCTCGGCCTCCCTCCAGACTTCTGACAGTATAATCCAGCCATGTCAGAGGCCGACAGAGGTGACTCCCCAATGGAGGCCATTCTACAAAAAGTCATGGCCCTTACCCTAGTTATTCAGGAACTCCAAGAAGGATATCTCTGGCTGAAGGAACATCTGCAGCACCCACCAGTCACCCATCTCCTCCGGTCAAGCTTCTACTACTGTAATTGTGACTTCTCCAGAACCACGAGTTCCAGCACCAGAGCGCTTTCATGAGGATCGAAGAAAATTCAGATCCTTCAAAAATTCGTGTTATTTATACTTTTTCTTGCAACCTCAGACTTTTGCTTCTGAAGAGATCAAAGTGGGTTTTACCATTTTACTATTAAGTGACGATCCTCAGACATGTGCCCATGGCTTTTTGGAGCGTCATTAACACTTTGGACCAGTTCTTCGAAGCTATGACACGTCTATATGATGACCCCTTACGGACAGCAACAGCTGAAGCGACTTTGTACTCCCTTCGCCAGGGTCAGCGGCCTGCGGAAGATTATACGGTGGAATTCCGCACATGGTCTACAGATTCTGGTTGGAATGAAGCGGCATTGAAATATCAGTATCGGGTGGGGTTGTCTGAAGACCTCAAGGATGAGCTAGCCAGATTAGAGGTTCCCCCAACACTTGAGGACCTTATCCAACTAACTATCCAGCTTGACAGGCGTCTACGGGAACGCCAGTCTGAACGTGCTCAGGTTCTCTGTCCCATCCAGGCTCCACCTTCGGTCTGCCCAACTTCTTTTCAGAATGGCGTGTTCCATCCCACTTTAACCTCTGAAGAGAGACTTCGTCGCCGACAGGCGAACCTTTGTTTCTATTGTGGGGAATCAGGATATTTCATAAACAACTGCCCCACAAGACCAAGTAAACCAATCCTCAGTACTCCCTTTCACCTTCAAGTAACAAAGTCGGCTTCAGCCCATATCACCCTTCCTGTCACATTGATGGTGGCAGGCACAAGAGTTCATCTACAGGCAATACTTGACTCCGGGGCCTGTAGTTGTTTCCTGGATTTGGCCTTAGCTAAGAGTCTTGCTCTTCCACTTAATCTCAAAAAACAGAGATTGACTGTTCGTCTGGCCGATGGCTCCTTACCTAGCACTGGCTATGTCACAGGGAAACAATACCCATCCTAACGACCACCGATTCGGGTCATCGGGAGTTTCTTAAGTTTGATGTCCTAAGTTCTCCCATGTTTCCCCATCATCCTAGGGATTCCATGGCTACAGGCACACAATCCTCGGATTGATTGGCTCAAGTAGGAGATATCCTTCACATCCGCCTATTGCCAGCAACATTATCTGGACTCTGAATCAAGAGACTTGTCTTGTTGTCTGACCGTACAACCCATACCCAGTCCAGTTAATAATATATACCAGCAGTTTACCAGGAATTTAAAGATGTGTTTGACAAAAAGAAGGCAGATACCTTACCTCCACACCGTCCCTATGATTGCCCCATCGAGTTATTACCTTGGGCTCCCATTCCTTTTGGTCGGATATTTCCCCTTTCTGAAACTGAATTTGAGGCCCTGAGACAATATATAGATGAAAACCTGGCAAAAGGATTCATTCGTCCCTCTTCATCCCCTGCCGGTGCAGGCATCTTCTTCGTGGAAAAAAAGGACAAGACTTTGAGACCATGTGTGGACTACAGGGAATTAAATAATATCACCCTTAAAAACCGTTACCCACTTCCGCTCATCCCTGAACTCTTCCAAAGATTCCACACTTCACGTATCTTCACCAAACTTGACTTATGTGGAGCTTACAACCTTGTCCGTATCCGGGAGGGGGACGAGTGGAAGACGGCATTTAGAACAAGATTTGGACATTTCGAGTATTTAGTCATGCCACTTGGATTGTGCAATGCCCCGGAAACTTTTCAGCATTTCATTAATGACATCTTCCGGGAGCATTTAGACCACTTCGTTGTCGCCTATCTTGACGACATCCTTATTTTTTCGACCACTCTGGAACTTCACAGAGTGCACATAAAGAAGGTACTATGCATTCTTAGAACACATGGATTATTCGTTAAGGCCGAGAAGTGCAATTTCGAAAAGGAATCCATTCAATTCTTGGGACTCATCATCAACACAGGTGGAATTACCATGGACCCCCAAAAGGTGAAGTCTATCCTTGACTGGCCCGCTCCTTCTGACAAGAAGGGTGTTGAGAGATTTATTGGTTTTGCAAACTTTTACCGAAGGTTCATAAGGAACTTCTCCACCATTGTAGCGCCCATTACTCAGACCACTCGTCAACATACCAAGTTCCATTGGTCCATAGCAGCGCAGTCCACCTTTGACCAGCTCAAGACCCTCTTCACTACCGCACCAATCCTGAAGTATCCAGATCCCGCCTTACCCTACGTGCTGGAAGTTGACGCCTCAGAGGTGGCCACAGGAGCGATTCTATCCCAACATCGAGGCTCCAAGGCATTACTGCATCCCTTAGCTTTTTTCTCACGAAAGATGAGTTCCCCAGAGAAGAACTACGATGTGGGGGATCGGGAACTTCTAGCGATTAAAACCGCTCTCGAAGAATGGAGGTATCTCCTGGAAGGTACCGCTCACCCCATCCTAATTTTTACTGATCATAAGAACTTGGAGTACCTCCGCACGGCCAATCGTTTGAGACCCCGACAGGCCCGATGGGCTCTATTGTTCTCGAGGTTTAATTTACATATAACCTATCGCCCAGGATCAAAGAATAGCAAAGCGGATGCTTTGTCCCGAATGTTCTCAGATAGTGATGGCCGAACAGTTCGCCCAGCGGTCGTTTCGCGGCGAATTTTGGCTGTTCGCGGTCCGCCAGTTCGGCGGACTATTGGCGTCGTTCGCCCGGCGGACTTCCGTGTTTTTACTGTGTAAAGGAACTTTGACCTGATGACACATCCATCATGGGGTACAGGACAGCCAATTGAGACATTACATCACAAGGTCACTTGGACATTCCCCCTAACCTATAAATACACCCGATCCGGCGGCCATTTTACATTCTTTCTTCTGTCACTATAGGGAAAGGTTGCTGTGTGGAGTAGGGAGAGATAAATCTATAGCTATTTGGTACACAAAAGTTCTTTTCAGGACTGGTATAGGTGTTAGGTGTATATAGGTTTGCTGTGCTACTGATTCTTGCAGCAGCCTGAGTATCTTTTGTCAGTTTAGAGAAAGGGACAGGGCGCTGTGTGCTGCTATTTTAGGGACAGCCAGATTAGTCATCATCATCATCATCATCATCATCATCATTAGCTGTTACTATCAGGTCCACAAAAGAGCTATTCGAGTGACCAGTAATTGTTCCAGTCTCCTCTTTTCTGCCACTTTGTATAGGGACAGGAAGGAAGCAGTGTGTCAGGCAGTGAGGGTCAGTTTAAAGAGTTGCTGTTACTATTAGTTCCACAAAGGTTCTTTTCAGGACTGGTATCAGTGGTATGGTAATAGGCTTGTACACGTATAATATTCTTTCTTCCAAATATAGAAATAATATTATACTTGACTGCTGCCCTTCTGCTGCAGTCTGCTAATCATTCACAACTCACTTGTTCCACAAAGCTCTTTATCAGGACTGGTAACTTGGTCTGTGTAGGGTGCTACAGTACATAGGGTTGGTTGCGGTACAGTCTGCTGTTCTGTAAGGACCGCTATCGGTCCACAATACATAGGGTTGAGGTGCACCACTGCTGACCGCTGCCCTATACTGCAGCAGTCCTTCATTGGTATAGGGACTAACGTACAGTCTGCTAATCACTAACACACAACCTGCTTGGTCCACAAAAGTTCTTATAAGGACTGGTAACTTGGTCTAGGGTTCTACAGTACATAGGGTTGAGTGAGGTACAGTCTGCTATTCTATAAGGACTGTTATCGGTCCACAATAGATAGGGTTGAGGTGCACCACTGCTGACCGCTGCCCTATACTGCAGCAGTCCTTCATTGGTATAGGGACTGACGTACAGTCTGCTAATCACTAACACACAACCTGCTTGGTCCACAAAAGTTCTTATAAGGACTGGTAACTTGGTCTAGGGTTCTACAGTACATAGGGTTGAGTGAGGTACAGTCTGCTATTCTATAAGGACTGTTATCGGTCCACAATAGATAGGGTTGAGGTGCACCACTGCTGACCGCTGCCCTATACTGCAGCAGTCCTTCATTGGTATAGGGACTGACGTACAGTCTGCTAATCACAAACACACAACCTGCTTGGTCCACAAAAGTTCTTATAAGGACTGGTAACTTGGTCTAGGGTGCTACAGTACATAGGGTTGAGTGCGGTACAGTCTGCTGTTCTGTAAGGACCGCTATTGGTCCACAATACATAGGGTTGAGGTGCACCACTGCTGACCGCTGCCCTATACTGCAGCAGTCCTTCATTGGTATAGGGACTGACGTACAGTCTGCTAATCACTAACACACAACCTGCTTGGTCCACAAAAGTTCTTATAAGGACTGGTAACTTGGTCTAGGGCTCTACAGTACATAGGGTTGAGTGAGGTACAGTCTGCTATTCTATAAGGACTGGTATCGGTCCACAATACATAGGGTTGAGGTGCACTACTGCTGGCTGCTGCCCTATACTGCAGCAGTCCTTCATCGGTATAGGGACTAAGAGTTTTGTCACAGGGTGATTTAAAAAATGACAGGCAGAGGAAGAGGCAGGGGTGGTAGGGGAAGGGCAGGAGCACCAGCCTTGAGCCAAAGTGGGAAGTTGCAGAAGGTGCGTTCAATTACTTTAAAGGACGCACCAGACTTGGTTGAGTGGCTCACTCAGCCTTACTCTTCTGCACCCTCCTCATCCTCTCGATCTGCACCCTCTTCTTCACTCTCTGCTATGTGCACCCCCAAAGACACTACCACCAACAGCACCACCACCACCACATACCTTCCGCTTGAGTCACAGGAATTATTTTCCGATCCATATCAAGACATTTCTGATACGCAGCCACTCTTGGTATTGGATCAGGAAGAGGAGGTAGCAACAACCGCTACTCAGCAGTCTGACGACAGTACCCAGATCAGCCCAAGGAGGAGGTTGGTCCCCGGTGTTGCTGCCTACTCCGAGATCTCTACTTATAGGGGTGATGAAGGTGACGTTGATGATGACATGTCTAGTGATGTCACGTGGGTGCCCACAAGAGAGGAAGAGGAGGGGAGTTCAGAGGGAAATATGGACCAGCAGATAGGGAGGAGAAGCAGGAATAACTTACATTGCACAGGAGGGACAAAGCAGACTGCTAATGTATCAGGAGCGAGTCATCGACCATGTACGGTCACATCTGGCGCTCCCAGGGCACCGGCACATGGCTCCGCAGTGTGGGCTTTTTTTAACGTGTCCGCTGCTGACAATAGCGTTGCCATCTGCAATCTTTGCAGTCAACGCATTAGTCGCGGTAAGCCCAACACTCACCTAGGGACGACCGCCTTAAGAAGGCACATGAGCAGCCATCACCGAGCCCAGTGGGAGCAACGAAACACACAAAGCCACACTGCAGGCTCTCACCGTCCAGCCTCGTCTTCTACTTCTCCTTCTCCTCTCTCCTCACAATTGTCCTCCACTCCACCTTCCATCACGCCAAGCTCACGTTTTTCTGCAAAAAGGCAGGCTTCCGTGGGCTTAATGTTCGAGCGTAAAAAAATGATGACGCCGGATAACCCTCTTGCCCAACGGTTGACGGCTGGCTTGTCAGAACTCATAGACCGCCAACTACTGCCATATAAACTGGTGGACTCGGAGGCCTTTTCGCAAATTTGTGGCCATTGGAACACCACAATGGAAGGTCCCAGGAAGGAAGTATTTCTCAGAGAAGGGCATCCCAGAGCTATATGGCCATGTTCAGCGGCAAGTGAATGTATCTCTGGCACACAGTGTCGGTGCCAAGATACATCTGACCACAGACACGTGGTCTAGCAAACACGGGCAGGGAAGGTATATCACTTTTACTGCCCACTGGGTGAACCTTCTGACGGCCGTCAAGCATGTAACCCGTGGCACCCGTGTAGATTTGGTTTTACCGCCACGGATTGCATGCAGGCCTGACTCTTCTTCTCCTCCTCCTCCTACTCCATCCTCCTCCCTCTCCTCCTCAGCTGCCTCCTCCTTTTCCGCTGCTAGCGTCTCTTCCGCTGCACCGCCCAAGCACCCCAGAACCTATTCCACATGCCAGGTGAGACGTTGCCATGCCGTACTGCGTCTGTTGTGCCTGGAAGCCAAGAGCCACACTGGCCCGGCACTCCTTTCAGCTTTGCGTTCACAGGCAGATCAGTGGCTAACACCGCTCAATTTGACAGTTGGTAAAGTGGTGTGTGACAACGGTGCCAATCTGCTTAGCGCATTGAAACAGGGCAAAATCACGCACCCCAGATGATGACCTGTAGGTCGAAACGCGCCGGGAGGACTCTGCCACTGCCTATTTTCCTCTGATACGTTTTATTGACTACTATGGAAATGTGAGTTTGAATATTTTTTATTAAAGCAATTTAAAAAAAAAAACGTTATTATGCTATGTCGGCTCCATTTTTCAATTTTTTATGCCTGAACTGTTGTCGGAGCTGTACATATACACGAAAACAGTGATTACACGCAGTCGTCCATATTGAATGAACCGTGTGTGGTGGGATTTGAACGTTGAATCCAGGATTGCATTAGCCGGGACTACAAGCCATTATTGACCCTTGAGGCATAAGTCTACTTGGGTCACGTCCATCTGGTAAGCCTGCGCTTCTTAAGGTGGTGGGAGCTTCACAGGGTGGAACAACATTTGGTCATATTAATGTGGGACCTCTGTGGACACTGAAGTTCATTGGGACTTACACTTTGCACGTTCTGACTTCATTATTCAATGGACTTTATCACTTTTATTATTTATATCTTTATGTGTTTACATTGATGTTTCTTTTTATATTCTCTGTCGTCACTTAATAGTGTTTGGGTCGCATTATTATACAGTGTGACCTCTTTTGGTTATTTTTCACTGAGATATATACTCATATGTCCAGTTGTATTGATATATAGGTTTTGATTGTCACCACACTCACTACCTGGTTTTTCAATCATATGTTATAATTATCCCCACATTTGGGGTCACGTTGTGTTCATCTGTTATAGACGTGTGCACATATCGGTGTTTACTGTTCTCTTGTTTCACTTTAAGAGTTATATATATACAAGTTGGGCGCTTACACTTTATACCCTTGACAAAATCACGCACGTGCCATGCATGGCACACGTCTTAAACTTGGTCGTGCAGCGATTCCTTGTCAAATACCCTGGGGTCCAGGACATCTTGCGGCAGGCAAGGAAAATCTCGGCCCATTTCAGAAGATCTTACACGGCCATGGCTCGCCTTGCTGACATTCAGCGGCGACACAATCTGCCGGTCAGACGTCTTATTTGCGATTGCCCGACGTGATGGAACTCAACCTTCTATATGCTTGATAGGCTGCTCCAGCAGAAACGTGCAGTTAACGTCTACCTGTATGAACTCTGCGGCAGAAACGGTTCTGGGGAGCTGGTTTTTTTTTCACCACGCCAGTGGCTGCTCATGCGCAATGCATGCAGACTTCTGCGGCCATTTGAGGAGATCACCAAACTGGTCAGTCGCAGCCATGGCGCCATCAGTGACATGGTACCTTATGCCTTCTTTATGGAGCGTGCATTGCATCGTGTCATTGATCAGGCTGTGGAGGAGCAGGAGCGGGAAGATGAGGAAGTCGCAATGCTGGATGAATTCCCGGGGGGGGGCTACTCTATCTGAGACAAGTCAACAACAGGAGTCTGAAGAGGAGTCAGAGGAGGATGGTGCCGGGGCGGATGAGGAGGAGCAAGAAGAGCATGCTTTAAACCTTTCTGGGATCCCTGTTGTGCGTGGATGGGGAGAGGAGAATGAAGAGGACGACATTATCCTGGATGATGAGCAGGAGCCAGGCCACCACACCGCTTCCACTTTAGTGCAAATGGGGGCCTTCATGCTCCAGTGTTTTAATAGGGACCCCCGTATAAAAAGCATAAGGGTCAAGGACCAGTACTGGGTGGCAACGTACTTAGACCCCCGGTACAAACACAAAATGGCGGAAATGTTACCGCCGTCGCAGAGGGCTGTCAGAATGCAGCACTTCCAGGCCTTGCTTTGAGAAATGCTGCATTCTGCTTTTGCGTGCGCTGGCAGAGGAGGAATTCCCACTCCCAGAGAAGGATTTGCGGGTACCAATCCAACAGCGCCTGCAAGAAGAGGCTGGTTTGAAGATGTGTTGGTGACTTCGGATATGAGGTCATTCTTTCAGCTGACCCATCGACAGGTGTCATCCGGATCCAGCATCAGGGAACGCCTAGACCGTCAGGTGTCCGACTACATCGGGTTAACGGCCGATGTGGACGCTCTGAGGAGTGATGAACCCCTGGACTACTGGGTGGGCAGGCTTGACCTCTGGCCAGAGCTTGCCCAATTTGCAATCGAACTGTTGGCTTGCCCCTCATCCAGTGTCCTGTCCGAAAGGACGTTCAGCACAGCAGGGGTGATCGTGACCGATAAGCGTACTCGCCTAGCTCAAGACAGTGTTAACTACCTCACATATTTAAAAATCAATGAGGCATGGATCTCGGAGGAATTCAACACATGTGACCAGTAGACCATGTATATGTCTATAAACTATTTTTTTAATCAAGTACACAGACCTTCTTTCTTCATTTGGCTCACTTCCTTGTCCCAAAAAAGCACACCGTACTATATGCCCCTACCCTCCTCTTTGAAGAGGTTGAGCGGTGTCATATTTCTACTGGGGCTGCTTATGAGGGGATCACACCATCCCTGTGCTGTGCTGAGTTTCTCCTGGGCCTGCTTATTATGAGGGGATCACACCATCCCTGTGCTGTGCTGACTTCCTCCTGGGCCTGCTTATTATGAGGGGATCACACCATCCCTGTGCTGTGCTGACTTCCTCCTGGGGGTTCTTATTATGAGGGGATCACACCATCCCTGTGCTGTGCTGACTTCCTCCTGGGCCTGCTTATTATGAGGGGATCACACCATCCCTGTGCTGTGCTGACTTCCTCCTGGGGGTTCTTATTATGAGGGGATCACACCATCCCTGTGCTGTGCTGAGTTTCTCCTGGGGGTTCTTATTATGAGGGGATCACACCATCCCTGTGCTGTGCTGACTTCCTCCTGGGGGTTCTTATTATGAGGGGATCACACCATCCCTGTGCTGTGCTGACTTACTCCTGGGGCTGCTTACGGTGCTGCTGTCAGTGCTGTATATCACGGTGCTGATGTCAGTGCTTAATGTCACGCTTCTGATGTCAGTGCTCTCTATCACGCTGCTGCTGTCAATGCTGTATGTCACGGTGCTGGTTTTTAATGCTTTATGTCACGCTGCTGATGTCAGTGCCCTCTATCACGGTGCTGCTCTCAGTGCTGTATATCACGGTGCTGATGTCAGTGCTTAATGTCACGCTTCTGATGTCAGTGCTCTCTATCACGGTGTTGCTGTCAATGCTGTATGTCACGGTGCTGGTGTTAATGCTTTATGTCACGCTGCTGATGTCAGTGCTCTCTATCATGGTGCTGTTGTCAGATGCCTCTATCACGGTGCAGGTGTCATTGCTGTATGTCACGCTGCTGGTGATCATCTCCTGCACCCTCTTCTTTGCCTACCCTGGTCCCTGACCTTCCGTCTGCTCCATTGCCTTCATGCGCTGCACAGTCCAGAATTGTCAGAACAATTTCCCATATAAAAAAAGAATGCTTGTAGTTATCGATTCCAAATTCACCTCATACATGTATTATGTCATTGGCCATGTGGTGGGACTATGTTTGCTCAGCTAATAATTATTTTGTGGCTGCAAATTTGACCTAAAGGTTTGCGAAGTTCGCCTCCCATTGAAGTCAATGGGGCCCGCCGCGAACTTTCGGTTTCGCGAACTATCGGCCGCGTTCGCGGTCCGTGTTCGCAAAATGTCCCGTCGGAAGTTCGGACCATCACTATTCCCAGATACTCCTGAAGGAATTTCACCCAGTACAATTTTGTCCCCCCAAAATGTCCTACTAATCCAACCAGATCTAAGATCTTCAATTGAGCAGGCCTCTAGCCAGTGTACGGAAGCTGAAGTTTCTTCCCTGAGAAGTCAAGAAGGGCTTCTATGGCACCAAGATAACATTTTTGTTCCCCAGCAAGCCAGGTTACTGGTATTGAAAACTTTTCACGACCATCAACTAGCTGGCCACTTTGGAGTCCAGAAGACAATTGACCTTGTGCAGCAGTCCTTATGGTGGCCTACCCTAAGATCAGACTGTAAAAAATATGTTGACTCCTGTACAACCTGCCAGCGTAACAAGGGGTCTAACGCCAGATCCTGGGGCTTGTTAAGGCCGCTGCCGGTCCCGGAAAAACCTTGGAAGGAAATCTCCATGGATTTTATCGTAGAGTTACCTCTCTCAGAAGGGTTTACGACCATCTTGGTGGTGGTAGACCGTCTATCCAAAATGGCGCATTTTTTGCCAATGAAAGGAACTCCCTCTGCCTTGGACACAGCAAAAACTTTTATAAAGGAAATTGTCCGATTACACGGAATACCTGATAACATTGTATCAGATAGAGGGGTACAATTTACCTCCAGGTTTTGGAAAAATCTCTGTAAGTTACTTTCAATTGGAATATGTTTATCCACGGCCTATCACCCACAGAGTAACGGTCAAACTGAAAGAACCAACCAGACGCTTGAACAATATTTACGATGCTTCTGTTCCTTTTCCCAGGATGATTGGGTCTCCTTGCTACCTTGTGCAGAATTTGCATACAACAACTCAGTGCACGCCTCTACCAACCAATCACCTTTCTGGGCGAATTACGGATTCCATCCTTCATTCTTGCCTAACACCATTCAAGGGAATCTCATTCAAGCAAACTACCAAATGCTTCAGGATACCATGAAGAAGGCTCAGGAAGAGTATAAGGCCGCGTACACACGGGCGGACTGTTGGCTCAACTTTGTCCACTGAACAGTGTTTCAGCGGACAGTCCGCTCGTGTGTGGGGCTTCAGCGGACAGTTTCAGCGGACAGTTTGACGAACAAAGTTTTTCGGAAATTCCGAAAAACTGTCCGCTGAAACTTGGTTTGAGCGAACAGTCCGCCCGTGTGTAGGCCACTTTCGAAATGAGCAAACTGTTCCCGCTCGGAGGGAAGTCTGCTCATTTCGAGCGCGTGTGCAGGTAGGCGGGGCCCGCGACGGAGACGTCGCGGGCTCCGCCGCCTGGAATGGACTTAAAGGGGAACCCCAACGCCGAAAAAAATCGGCGTGGGGGTCCCCCCAAAGTCCACAACAGACCCTTGTCCGAGCACGCTACCCGGCCGGCCAGGAAAGGGGGGCGAGCGAGCGCGCCCCCCCTCCTGAGCCGTACCAGGCCGCGTGCCCTCAACATGGGGGGTGCCTTGGGGAAGGGGGGGCCGCGCGGCCCCCCCACCCCAAAGCACCTTGTCCCCATGTTGATGAGGACAAGGGCCTCTTCCCGACAACCCTGGCCGTTGGTTGTCGGGGTCTGCGGGCGGGGGGCTTATCGGAATCCGGGAGCCCCCTTTAATAAGGGGGCCCCCGGATACCGGCCCCCCACCCTATGTGAATGAGTATGGGGTACAATGTACCCCTACCCATTCACCTGTAAAATAAAAGTACCCAAAAAAAAAAACACAACACACGAGATAAAATATTTTATTGCACAGCTCCGGGGGTCTTCCGTCTTCGGGGGTCTTCTCGCCGGACTCCTCCGCTATCTTCTTGTAGCTCTTTTGCTAGCGGAGGAGTCCGGCTTTCTTCCTCCCCACCGCCGGCCTCTTCTCCCGACTTCGGGGGTCTTGTCCCCCTCTTCGGTTCTTCTGCCGGGCCACCGCGCCTTCTTATAGCTCTTTTGCAGGCGGTGGCCCGGTCTTCTGTCGCCGCCTTCCGTTCTTCTGTCGCCGCCTTCCGTTCTTCTGCCGGGCCACCGCGCCTTCTTATAGCTCTTTTAGAGGCGGTGGCCCGGTCTTCTGTCGCCGCTGTCGCCGCCGCCTTCCGTTCTTGTTCTTCTTCTTGTTCTTCTTGTTCTTCTCCAGGAGATGTTGACACGTCGCTCTCTCCGGCTGGAATGCCAGAGCCGCGCTGAGCGGCCACTTATATAGTGACAATGGGGCGGTGTCACATGGTATGTCACATGGGTTGGTCACATGGTGACCCCGCCCCCTTACGATGTCATAGTCCCCATGTGACATCAACCCATGTGACCAACCCATGTGACATATACCATGTGACACCGCCCCATTGTCACTATATAAGTGGCCGCTCAGCGCGGCTCTGGCATTCCGGCCGGAGAGAGCGCCGCGTCAACATCTCCTGGAGAAGAACAAGAAGAAGAACAAGAACGGAAGGCAGCGGCGACAGCGGCGACAGAAGACCGGGCCACCGCCTCTAAAAGAGCTATAAGAAGGCGCGGTGGCCCGGCAGAAGAACGGAAGGCGGCGACAGAAGACCGGGCCACCGCCTGCAAAAGAGCTATAAGAAGGCACGGTGGCCCGGCAGAAGAACCGAAGAGGGGGACAAGACCCCCGAAGACGGAAGACCCCCGGAGCTGTGCAATAAAATATTTTATCTCGTGTGTTGTGGTTTTTTTTGGGGTACTTTTATTTTACAGGTGAATGGGTAGGGGAAAATTGTACCCCATACTCATTCACATAGGGTGGGGGGCCGGTATCCGGGGGCCCCCTTATTAAAGGGGGCTCCCGGATTCCGATAAGCCCCCCGCCCGCAGACCCCGACAACCAACGGCCAGGGTTGTCGGGAAGAGGCCCTTGTCCTCATCAACATGGGGACATGGTGCTTTGGGGTGGGGGGGCCGCGCGGCCCCCCCTTCCCCAAGGCACCCCCCATGTTGAGGGCACGCGGCCTGGTACGGCTCAGGAGGGGGGGCGCGCTCGCTCGCCCCCCTTTCCTGGCCGGCCGGGTAGCGTGCTCGGACAAGGGTCTGTTGTGGACTTTGGGGGGACCCCCACGCCGATTTTTTTCGGCGTTGGGGTTCCCCTTTAAGTCCATTCCAGGCGGCGGAGCCCGCGACGTCTCCGTCGCGGGCCCCGCCTACCTGCACACGCGCTCGAAATGAGCGGACTGTTGCCTCGTGTGTGGGCGAGTCCGCTCATTTCAAAAGTTGCGCGGACTTAGTACGACGAACAAAGTTTGCCGTATTTGTCCGCTCAAAAAGTGCCGTGTGTGGGCGTGTTCGTTCATTCAAAAGTTTGAGCGGACTGTTTGACGAACTTAGTTTCGGCAGACAGTCCCCGCGTGTGTACGCCGCCTAAGAGACAATATGATAAGAGAAAGAGAGTTAACCCTACCTTTAAGATAGGGGACAAGGTGTGGCTCTTAGCAGTAAATCTTAAACTGCCATGTCCATCCCGGAAATTGGGACCCAAGTTCCTGGGCCCTTTCGAGATTAAACGTGAAATTAACCCCGTAGCATTTGAACTTGTTTTGCCTGAATCTTTCAGAATCCATCCAGTATTTCATGTTTCTCTTCTTAAACGTGTCATTTCCAGTCCATTTCCAGTTCAGGGGGAGAAGAAGTGCCCCCTCCTCCGGTTCAGGTTGGAGATGAAACTGAATTCGAAGTAGAATCTATCCTTGACGGTCGTCGGAGAGGTAGTGGAAGTGGAAGTGGAAGTGGAAGGGGAATTCTACTGAAGAAAACTCTTGGGAACCTACAAGTTATGTACATGCTCCTAGACTTATACGCAGGTTTCGCAGCCGTCATCCTGAAAAATTGGCTCGTTTAGGCATCCGGAGGCTGCCCCTTGGGGGGCACTGTCAGGGAAATAGGCGCATCCCTGTGCGCAACCTCGCAATGTACGGTCGTGTTAACGCGCGTCAGCGCACTTGGAGGCGCAATGTGATTCTAAAATGAACGGCCGGTATTACGTCTGAGCAAGCGCGTGTACGTGATGGTGGTACGAACACATAACGTTACAACATCGCAGGCGTACGAACATGATGGCGTGCATACGACGTGACCTAGGCGCCTTACCTATTTAAACGTTCGTCTGACAGTGCTGCATCGTTGGATTATCGTCAGCTTCTCCTGTATACCTGTGTCCATGATTTCTGCTGTCTGATTTCTGCTGTCTGATCTCCCATGTACCGACCCGGCTTGTTTGACCTGCTCTTGTTGTTCTCCTGACTCCTACTACTGGCATGTACCCGATGTCCCTTGTCTGCTCCCTGCATCCGATCCCGGCTCGGCTCGGACTCCAATACTCCGGTCTTCAGCTCAGGACCCGTAGCTCCAACCTCAGGGCTGATCTACTGTGTTTGACCCCCGGCCTGGCCTTGACCCTGCTATTGGACTTTCGTTTGGACCTTCCAAGCACGGTTGCCCCCAGAGTCTTGCTCAACTCAGCTCCTGTCATCTGCTGCTACTACCAGGCAACCTGTGCTACTGTGGGAACTGCATCCCTGTGTCATCTTCAGGGTTGTGCTGCACTCGGCCGCAAGGGGAGCCCTCTCAGCATCTCGGCCTCCCACCAGACTTCTGACAACAGGGATGGTGGGAGCCCCTCATAATAAGCAGCCCCAGGAGGAAGTCAGCATAGCACAGGGATGGTGGGAGCCCCTCATAATGAGCAGCCCCAGGAGGAAGTCAGCACAGCACAGGGATGGTGGGAGCCCCTCATAATAAGCAGCCCCAGGAGGAAATCAGCATAGCACAAGGATGGTGGGAGCCCCTCATAATGAGCATAGCACAAGGATGGTGGGAGCCCCTCATAATAAGCAGCCCCAGGAGGAAGTCAGCATAGCACAGGGATGGTGGGAGCCCCTCATAATAAGCAGCCCCAGGAGGAAGTCAGCACAGCATAGGGATGGTGGGAGCTCCTCATAATAAGCAGCCCCAGGAGGAAGTCAGCGTAGCACAGGGATGGTGGGAGCCCCTCATAATAAGCAGCCCCAGGAGGAAGTCAGCATAGCACAGGGATGGTGGGAGCCCCTCATAATAAGCAGGCACAGGAGGAAGTCAGCATAGCACAGGGATGGTGGGAGCCCCTCATAATGAACATAGCACAGGAATGGTGGGAGCCCCTCATAATATGCACAACAGAGGTACAGCCCCAGGAGGAAGTCAGCACAGCACAGGGATGGTGGGAGCCCCTTATAATAAGCAGCCCCAGGAGGAAGTCAAGTATGTGCAAGTATTTTATACGTGTATTACACAACTATATACTGCACACCAAATAGTACACCTATACACTCAACCCTATATACTGTACTGTGCTATACCTTACCAGTCCTTATAAGGACCTTTGTGGAACTAGTAGGTTGTGATTAGCAGACTGTACCTCAGTCCCTATACTGATAAAGGACTGCTGCAGAATAGGGCAGCAGTCAGCAGTAGTGCACCTCAACCCTATATATTGTGGACCTATACCAGTCCTTAAGGATTAGCAGACTGTACCTCACTCAACCCTATAGACTGTACTACGCTATACCTTACCAGTCTTTAGAAGGACCTTTGTGGAACTAGTAGGTTGTGATTAGCAGTCTGTACCTCAGTCCCTATACTGATAAAGGACTGCTGCAGCATAAGGGCAGCAGTCAAATATAATATTCTTTCTATATTTGGAAGAAAGAATATTATACGTGTACAACCCTATTACCATACCAGTCCTGAAAAGGACCTTTGTGGACCTAATAGTAACAGCTAATGATTAAACTGTCCCTCTCTGCTACACACAGCGTCCTGTCTGTCCCTCTCTCAGCACTGACAAAAGACAATCTGCTCCAACAATAACTTGAATAGCAGTGCACTCAAAGCTATATCCTGTACTACCCCATACCAGTCCTGAAAAGGACTTTTGAGGACCTAATAGTAACAGCTAATGATTAAACTGACTGTCCCTCTCTGCTACACACATCGTCCTGTCTGTCCCTATCTGCACTGACAAAAGACAATCTGCTGCAACAATGACTTGAATAGCAGTGCCTCAAACCTATATCCTGAACTACATCTATACCATACCATTCCTTAAAAGGACTTTTTGGACCTAATAGCTAGCGAATTGGGTCACTGCAGTCTCTCCCTGCTCCACACAGCAACCTCTTCCTATAGTGACAGCAGAAAGAATGTAAAATGGCCACCGGATCGGGTGTATTTATAAGTTAGGGGGAATGTCCAATTGTCCATGTGCTGTAATGTCTCAATTGGCTGTCCTGTACCCCATGATGGATGTGTCATCATAGGTCAAAGTTCTTTTACACAGTAAACACGTGGGTCAGCCGGGCGAACAGCGGCAATAGTCCGCCAATTGGGCGAATCGCGAACAGCCAAAATTTGCCGCGAACCAACCGCCGGGGCGAACAGTTCGGCCATCCCTACCAAACAACACAGGCTCTCCAATCAAACAATGTTACATAAAACACAAAATAACACGGCTCAAACATACACTCTTGTTCCCAAATAAAGGTGATATACTTACATCAGCTTCCACAGGACATGGAGAACACAAACAGCGATCCTAGAAACCTGAGACCATCCGCAGGGTGAAGCCCATTCAAGAAACGCCTCCTATTGTAAGTGATGGCCCAACAATGCATGGCAGCTTGAATGTGCGGCAGGCAACGTAAAACCAAACACTTTACTTACAAATATTTTTACACTTCTGGGGACGTGTGTCTTGGTCCCATACAAAGGTAATAATCACAATTCATCCATTTCTATTTCTCATATACATATTACACAACATACAGGTACACAGCCTGCTCAGTCACACACAACATTCACTTTAGGTTTGTATTAAATGGGACCTATAGAGGATATAAATATAGGTGCCCCCCCAATTAATAGACCTACTTACAAAGACAAAAATATAACCTACAATAAAAGTCCCGTCATTATACAGAAAGCGACAAAAAAACATAAGACTCTTCGCCTGGCAGCTCTTACCTCATACAGAGCACAGAGAATCAAGATCCCGAACACAGAGCAGCAAAAATGTTGAGAAATCTTGAAGTATGGTTGTCTTATCATAGGCCGGCCTTTGCTGGTCTGGTTCTGGAGGTCTCTTCCCCCTCGAGGTCCGCTGAATTAGGAAGATCGGTCGGCTTCCTTTCTGGCCCGTCATAAATGTCAGGGAAATTTTAAGCTTCTCCCAATAAGCAAATCATTTCTTTGCCCTTAAAAGCACAAAAACATCCCTCTTATATAATGGCGGGAAAGTGCGCTTTGTATTTCTCCAGAAGTAACACAGACAGACGCTGCTATCACCTTGAGATTAGCAGAATCCTCCAGAGAATAGCCAGGCTTCCTTTATTTATACTAAAAACATGGATAACAAAATAAGGCGGTGGCTTCAGAATCAGCCAATCAGACACTTGTATTCATTCAAAAGAACCAATCACACACACATGTATATATTCAAATAGAAATGCAGTAGTGACGTGTGACAATCACATGTCTCTGAACACGATCGTGTGCACACTCCCACTGCTACCAATGATGGGAGCCGTATTCTATCATGGCTCAGTGGGCCATAATTTTGTATGGCTATACTATGGTTCCCATGTACGCAGAACTGCTTACTTAGGAGTTTAAATGCGGTCGCCATGGAGTGGCCAGTCCCTTGGTGAGGCATAAATAAACATTCTTAAAAGAGCAAACAGATCTGCCGTGTCCAAGGAAAGGTTTCCACAGCCAATGGTCTTCCACCAACGTCTGTATGTGCAAATACCCTCACATGAGCGTATTACAGCAAAACAGACACTGGGGGCGTCTGACAACATACATTACTACAAATGTCCACAACAGAACTATATGTTGTTAGATTTGAACCAGATGACCCCACCATTGAGCTTGACCCCCGACTAAACATAGTTGCATGGAATTTAACCACTTGACCACTGAGCACTTAAACACCCTTAATAACCAGACCAATTTTCAGCTTTCGGTGCTCTCACATTTTGAATGACAATTACTCAGTCATGCAACACTGGACCTATATGACATTTTTGTCCTTTTTTTCACAAAAATGGAGCTTTCTTTTGGTGGTATTTAATCACCGCTGGGTTTTTTATTTTTTGTGCTATAAAAGAAAAAATACAGAAAATTCTGTAAAAAAAATAATTTTTCTTCATTTCTGTTATAAAATTTAGCAGATTAGTAATTTTTTCTTCATAAATTTTGGCCAAAATTTATACCACTACATATCTTTGGTAAAAATAAGTACAAATTGGTGGACATTATTTGGTCTTTGTGAAAGTTATAGAGTCCACAAGCTGTGGTGCCAATATCTGAAAATTGATCACACCTGAAGTACTGACGGCCTATTTCAATTCTTGAGACCCCAACATGCCAGAAAAGTACAAATACCCCCCAAATGACCCCTTTTTGGAAAGAAGACATTCCAAGGTATTTAGTAAGAGGCATGATGAGTTTTTTGAAGTTGTCATTTTTTCCCACAATTCTTTGCAAAATCAAGATTTTTTTTACTTTTTTTTTTTTTCACAAAATTGTCATATTATCAGTTTATTTCTCACACAGCATATGCATACCACAAATTACACCCCAAAACACATTCTGCTATTACTCCCGAGTACGGCGATACCACATGTGTGAGACTTTTACACAGCGTGGCCACATACAGAGGCCCAACATGCAGGGAGCGCCATCAGGCGTTCTGGAGCACCCAGGACAATTCTGACATTTCTCTCCTACATGTAAAAATCATCATTTATTTGCTAGAAAATTACATCGAATCCCAAAACATTATATATGTTTTTTTAGCAAACACCCTGGAAAATACAATGGTGGTCGTTGCAACTTTTTATCTCGCACGGTATTTGCGCAGCAATTTTTCGAATGCTTTTTTTTGGAAAAAAAACAGTTTTGTGCTTAAAAAAAAAGAAAAACACAGTAAAGTTAGCCCAATTTTTGCATAATGTGAAAGATGAAGTTACGCTGAGTAAATCGATACCTAACATGTCACTCTTCAAAATTGCACAGGCTCGTGGAATGGCGCCAAACGTCGCTACTTAAAAATCCCCATAGGCGACGATTTTTTTTTTTTTTACTGGTTATATGTTTTGAGTTACAGAGGAGGTCGAGGGCTAGAATTATTGCTCTCGCTCCAACGTTCGCAGCGATACCTCACATGTGTGGTTTGAACACCGTTTTTATATGTGGGCGGGACTTACGTATGCGTTCGCTTCTGCATGCGAGCACATGGGGACAGGGGCGCTTTAAAAAAAAAAAAAAAAATTTATTGTTCATTTTACTTTATTTATTTTAGTTTGACATTTTTTTTCCCCAAAAATAAATTTTTTGATCACTTTTATTCCTATTACAAGGAATGCAAACATCCCTTGTAATAGGAATATGGCATGACAGGTCCTCTTTACAGTGAGATGTGGGGTCAATAAGACCCCACATTTCACCTCTAAGCTGGGAAGCCTGAAAAAAAAAAAAAAAAGATTCTGGATTTTATAGTATTGGCGAGTCGGTAGAAGCACCGGAGGGCGGCGGGAGGGGGGGTGTCTATGGCTGGGTATTGCAGGGTATCACCGACTATGGCTGGGTATGGCTGGGTATCTCAGAGTATGGCGTTGCAGAGTATTGCGTTGCAGAGCATTGCAGGATATTGGAGGGTGTTGCAGAGCATTGCAGAGTGTTGCACGGTATTGGCGGGTGTTGCAGAGCATTGCATAGTGTTGCAGGGTATTGGTGGGTGTTGCAGAGCAATGCAGAGTGTTGCAGAGCATTGCAGAGTGTTGCAGGGTATTGGCGGGTGTTGCAGAGCATTGCAGGGTATTGCAGAGTATTGCAGGGTAATGCAGAGTATTGCAGAGTATTGCAGGGTAATGCAGAGTATTGCAGAGTATTGCAGGGTATTGCAGAGTATTGCAGAGTATTGCAGGGTATTGCAGAGTATTGCAGAGTATTGCAGGGTATTGCAGAGTAATGCAGGGTATTGCAGGGTATTGCAGAGTAATGCAGGGTATTGCAGGGTATTGCAGAGTAATGGCAGGGTAATGCAGAGTATTGCAGACTATTGCAGGGTATTGCAGGGTATTGCAGAGTAATGCAGGGTATTGCAGAGTAATGCAGAGTAATGCAGCGTAATGGCAAGGTATTGCAGAGTATTTGCAGGGAATTGAGGGGTTAATTTTCGGTGAGCAGCGATGTGGGTACTGCAGATGCAGCCCACATCGCTGCTGACACCGATCTCTTCCCCCTCCGCTGTTCCGATCGGTACAGAGAGGGGGAGGGAGGAACCGGCGTCATAACATGACGCCGGTTTGTTTACAAGTGATCACTCCGTCATTTGACGGAGCGATCACGTGGTAAACGGCCACGACGAGCGGCCGTTTACCGTGATCCGTGATGCGCCGGGTCCTGTGGACCCGGCGGTCACGGATGCTCTCGAGTGCGAGAGCGGAATTCTGGGAGGACGTCATATGATGGCCTCCCACAGTTAAGAAACCGCCCTGAAGCCGTCATTCGGCTATAGGGCAGTTATTAAGTGGTTAATATCTGGCTTTTTTAATTGCCTCACATATCCTCATTATGGGATCCATAGTAAAAGCACCGCAATTGAGGTAGATACAAGTACACTGCCGCTCTCTCAGCTGCTGCCACTCACTCAAATACTTAAATAATACAGTTTTTTGTGCTTTGGGAGGGTCTTATGATGTCGTCTTAACCAGTTGCCGACCGCCGCACGACGATGTACGTCGACAGCATGGCACGGGCAGGCATATTGGCGTACATGTACGTCCCTTGCCTCCCGCGGGTCGGGGGCCCAATTGGGCCCCCGCCCGGTGCCTGCGGCGGTCGGTTTTCGTCCGGGAGCGATCCGGGACGAGGGGGCGGCCATTCATTCATGGCCACCCCCTCGCGATCGCTCCCGACGAATAGGAATCCCCCGTGACATCACTTCCTCTCCTGTAATGTAAACACAGGAGAGGAAGTGATGTATTCTCTCCTCCGTGTCGGTATTTTTCATTCCGACACGGAGGAGAGCGGATCGGTGAGTTGCACCAACACTCTACACACACAGTAGAACATGCCAGGCACACTCACACCCCCCCGATCACCCCCCCAATTACCCCTGCCCCCCCCAGTCACAGTGACACCAATGTCATTTTATTTTTTTTGCATTGGTGTCATTTGTGACTGTAATAACTGTTAGGGCAGTTAGAGTTAGCCCCCTTTAGTTCTAATGTACCCCCATAACCCCCCCAATAAAGGTTTAACCCCGTGATCACCCCCCGTCGCCAGTGTCACTAAGGCTGGGTTCACATTGCAGCGGTTTATGAGAACGAATGTGATTCGCACCGCACTGCAGTGCAAATCACATCCGATCTCTGTGCGATTCGAGTTCAGCCATTCGCCGCACCCGCCACACCCGCCGCACCCGCCGCAAATTCGCACGGGACCCTTTTTTTGGCCCGCAGCAGAATCGGATCGCATGGGTGTTCACACCATGCGATCCGAGTTTGCAGATCGCACTGCGATATGCGAACTGATCTGGGGGTGTCAGTAACATTTCACTGACACTCCCAGCAGTTCGCATAGGGCAGTGTGAACTGCCGCCGGGAGGCATGTGATGCGGGAACCCGCCGCGGATTCGCGGCGTTTCCGCATCGCTCCAGTGTGAACCCAGCCTAATAAGCGATCATTTTTCTGATCGCCGTATTACTGTCACAGGTGACGCTAGTTAGGCAGGTAGGTATTTAGGTTCGCCGCAGCTTTTTATAGCGCCAGGGACCCCCATATACTACCGCATAAAGCCCCCTGATTGCCCCCTAGTTAACCCTTTCACCAGTGATCACCATATAACTGTTACAGGTGACGCTGGTTGGTTAGTTATTTTTTTATAGTTTCAGGGCACCCGCCATTTATTACCTAATAAAGGTTTAACCCCCTGATCACCCGGCAGGTGTCATTTGTGACTAATAACTGTTAGGGCAGTTAGGGTTAGCCCCCTTTAGTTCTAAGGTACCCCCTAACCCCCCCAATAAAGGTTTAACCCCGTGATCACCCCCCGTCGCCAGTGTCACTAAGGCTGGGTTCACATTGCAGCGGTTTATGAGAACGGATGTGATTCGCACCGCACTGCAGTGCAAATCACATCCGATCTCTGTGCGATTCGAGTTCAGCTATACAGATAGTATGGCTGAATTCGTGTCGCACCCGCCGCACCCGCCGCAAACTCGCACGGGACCCTTTTTTTGGTCCGCAGCAGAATCGGATCGCCTGGGTGTTCACACCATGCGATCCGAGTTTGCAGATCGCACTGCGATATGCGAACTGATCTGGGGGTGTCATTAACATTTCACTGACACTCCCAGCAGTTCGCATAGGGCAGTGTGAACTGCCGCCGGGAGGCATGCGATGCGGGAACCCGCCGCGGATTCGTGGCGTTCCCGCATCGCTCCAGTGTGAACCCAGCCTAATAAGCGATCGTTTTTCTGATCACTGTATTAGTGTCACAGGTGACGCTAGTTAGGCAGGTAGGTATTTAGGTTCGCCGCAGCTTTTTATAGCGCCAGGGACCCCCATATACTACCGCATAAAGCCCCCTGATTGCCCCCTAGTTAACCCTTTCACCAGTGATCACCATATAACTGTTATAGGTGACGCTGGTTGGTTAGTTATTTTTTTATAGTTTCAGGGCACCCGCCATTTATTACCTAGTCTCACTAGTGTACCCCTAAATTTAGGGGTGTCTACTTTCCAAAATGGGGTCATTTGGGGGGGGTTTGTGCCATCTTGGCATTTTATGGCCTTCAAAACTGTAACGCCCTTAGAAAGCCTGAAGGCGGTGCTTGGTTTTCGGGGCCCCGTGCGCGGCTAGGCTCCCAAAAAGTCCCACATATGTGGTATCCCCGTACTCAGGAGAAGCAGCAGAATTTATTTTGGGGTGTCATTTCACATATGCCCATGGCATGCATGAGCAATATATCATTTAGTGACAACTTTGTGAAAAAAAAAAAAGTTTGTAATTTTCCCGCAACTTGTGGCAAAATATAAAATATTCCATGGACTCAACATGCCTCTCAGCAAATAGCTTGGGGTGTCTACTTTCTAAAATGGGGTCATTTGTGGGGGTTTTGTGCCATCTTGGCATTTTATGGCCTTCAAAACTGTAATAGGTAGTGAGAAGTGAACTCAAAAATTGACGCCCTTAGAAAGCCTGAAGGCAGTGCTTGGTTTTCGGGGCCCTGTACGCGGCTAGGCTCCCAAAAAGTCCCACATATGTGGTATCCCCGTACTCAGGAGAAGCAGCAGAATTTATTTTGGGGTGTCATTTCACATATGCCCATAGCATGTGTGAGCAATATATCATTTAGTGACAGCTTGAGGCAAAAAAATAAAATATTCAATGGGCTCAACATGCCTCTTATCAATTTCCTTAGGGGGTCTACTTTCCAAAATGGGGTCATTTGGGGGGGTTTTGTACTGCCCTGCCATTTTAGCACCTCAAGAAATGAGATAGGCAGTCGTAAACTAAAAGCTGCGTAAATTCCAGAAAACGTACCTTAGTTTGTAGATGTGACAACTTTTGCGCAAACCAATAAATATACAGTTATTGACTTTTTTTTTACCAAAGACATGTGGCTGAATACATTTTGGCCTAAATGTATGACTAAAATTGAGTTTATTGGATTTTTCTAATAACAAAAAGTAGAAAATATCATTTTTTTTCAAAATTTGCGGTCTTTTTACGTTTATATCGCAAAAAATAAAAATCGCAGAGGCAATCAAATACCATCAAAAGAAAGCTCTATTTGTGGGAAGAAAAGGACGCAAATTTTGTTTGGGTACAACATTGCATGACCGCGCAATTACCAGTTAAAGCAGCGCAGTGCCAAAGTGTAAAAAGACCTCTGGTCATTTACCAGCAAAATGGTCCGGTCTGAAAGTGGTTAAATAAACGCTCCTAGATGCAAACACGTCTAAACGCATCTAAACGCATCTTAACTGGCGTTTTTAGATGCCGGTTTCATGCTGTCAATAAAAATCTCTCAGAAGAGGTTTCCTCGGCCTCCCGTGTACATTAGGCCTCGTTCTCTGCATGTCGGGGTGTTGGCACAATAATGAAGACATATTTTTGGGGTACAAAGGCTGCAGTATATGCCGTGTATAGTGTAAGCTCAGACTTTATACAACCAAATCCCTTTTCATCATGATGTACTCATCTCCACTTTTCATCTCAATGCTTCTCCACATCCGTCTTCCCCTCTTTCTCTCTTCTAATGTGGGAGGTATAATTCTCATTACTACTGCAAAACGAATCTCCTCCCTTCTGTACTCTGATCTCCGTGTCTATAATATTCATCCAGCCTCACCCTGTGTAGGAGGAAGTCACCCCTCCCCCATCCACATTCCTCTCCGGTGTCAGAGACTTTCAGTCTCGTTTCTCTTCTGCTGTCAGCGATGGCGTCTGGTGATCTGAGAGCCGAGATGGAATGTTCCGTCTGTCTGAACATTTATAGCGATCCTGTAATCCTGAGATGTGGTCACAACTTCTGCCGGGTCTGTATTGATCGTGTGCTGGATACACAGGGGGGGTCTGGAGGATATTCCTGTCCTGAATGTAGAGAGAAGTTTCCGGATCGGCCTGCACTGCAGAAGAACATGAAACTACGTAACATAGCAGAGACTTTCCTGTCCACTCAGCCAGACCGAGAGAAGTCCGGGGTCTTCTGTACTCACTGTGTGGACTCTCCTGTACCTGCTGTTAGATCCTGTCTGCACTGTGAGGTTTCTCTATGTGATAAACACCTGAGAGTCCACAAAAAGTCCCCAGAACACGTCTTATGTGACCCCACCTTGTCCATGGAGAGCAGGAAATGCCCCGTCCATAAGAAGATCCTGGAGTATTACTGCACTGAGGATGAGACCTGTATCTGTATATCTTGTTGTATGATTGGAGGACACACAGGACATAAGATGAAGTCACTGGATGAGGCTTCTGAGAAGAAGAAGGAGACACTGAGGAATGTTCTGCAGAATCTTCTGACAAAGAGAGAGGAGACGGAGGAAAGAGTCCAGAGTCTTCAGGAACACCGGAGGAAAGTAGAAGAAGAAGCAGCCGGTGACACCGAGAGAGTCACTGCCCTGTTTAGAGATCTCAGGAGACGTCTGGAAGAGCTGGAGAAGAGAGTCCTGAGGGACATCTCCGGGAGGGCAGAGCGGATCTCCATCTCCATCCGGGATCTGGAAATAAAGAAGGAGGAGCTGTCCAGGAAGTTGCGTCACATTGAGGAGCTGTGTAACGTGACGGATCCACTGACTGTCTTACAGGAATCAGACACAGGTGACTTGTGTGATACTGAGGATGGAGATAATGAGGAGCGAGAGAGACATGAGGAGCTCCTCCATGATGGAGGGGGTCTGGGTGTGGCGGGGGTCTTACACACAGGTTTATCTGATATAATAACAGAGGTAAATGTATACTCCTATATACAGGGAGCTGCAGACATATTACTGGATGGAAACACAGCTGGTAAATATCTACAGATATCAGATGACAGGAAAACTGTATCCTGGTCAGATATAGACCAGAATCTCCCAGAAACACCAGAGAGATTCCAGCATTGGTATCAGGTGATGAGCAGTCAGAGGTTCTCCTCAGGGAGACATTACTGGGAAGTGGATGTCGGGGGGGCAGATTGGTGGAGAGTCGGGATGTGTTACCCCAGTATAGAGAGGAGAGGGAGGGAGTCACTGATTGGAAATAATAAGAAGTCCTGGGGATTGCACAGGAATAATAATCAGTATAGGGTGAGACATGACTGGAAAGTGATCCTCTTACCCCCCAATCCCTCCAGTAACAGAGTCAGGATAGATCTGGATTATGAGGCCGGGCGGATCTCCTTTTATGATCTGTGTGACCCGATCCGACATCTCCACACCTTCACCACCACCTTCACTGAGCCCCTCCATGCTGTGATAGGTGTATGGAGAGGTTGTATAAAGATATGTGGGGGGAGGCGGGAGATGTGAGAACTCCGCCCACAGTCTGGTGATGTCACACAAAGCATTGGAATTCATTTAAAGTGTAACTCCACTTTTGTTGATAAATAAACATTCCCCTCGGGGTGATCTCTGTACATTGTAAGGATCAGAACAACCTTTCTTGTAGATTCCCACCTTTTATTATTCTGAAAAATAATCCCTGTTTGTTCCTCTCTGCCTCTGTCCTGAGTGGGTCTAATGGGCGGGGTTTCATAATGATCAGTCAGCTGTGCACCTGCAGGGCTCTAATGAGGAAAGGGGCGGGGTCTGCATCCCTTTAGATGTGATTTCCTATTGGAAGTATCTCTTCCAGAAATGACATTTGTGTTGCAGGGGATGCCTGAAATCTGACTTGTATCTTAGTGCAGACTTCTGGGGAAATCAGTCAGCCAATCACACAAGCAGGAAATGATGTGTCTGGGGGGTGTGGTCAGTACACTCTCTGTACACAGCGCCTCCAGGTGGCCATATTGTATTTACAGGAAATTACAGATTGAAAAGGAAAGGTCATTTTTAATAACATCCAATTACAATATGACTTGTGTCCCGATTGTATGTGCTGGATTGTTTTTTCTTTATTTGATATCCCCCCCACAAAAGTGGAGTTACCCTTTACTATTCATCCAATAGTATATAGCAGTGGGCGGGGCTTCAGTCTCCGGAAGGTGTTTCTACTATAAATAAATGTGAGATTTCTTATTGATGGCTGTGATTGGGTAGAATATCTGTCCAATTACTGGAGTAAAGCCGGATACACACTATACAACTTTTCTTGTTTGATTTCCTTTAGATTTCCCTTCAACTACGTAGTACAAGGGCCTTCCTGATTGGATAGAAATGAAAAGTGTTTAGGTGTGACCTCATATTATACGGTTCTGGTAAATCTACAGAAGATTGTATAGTGTGTGTCCAGCTTTAGGCCTGATTCACATCGATGGCATTTTTACTACCATTTTACCACTTTTGTGTATTTAATCCGACAACAAATTGTCCAAAAATAAAAGCATAAAAACACATCAAAGATGAATGTGGAAAAATAGAAAACGCACCGCAAAAAAAACACGACAGAAACAGATCAAAAGGAAACGGTATAGGTGGGAACCGGGTCTAAAGCCCCCCACACACTATTCGATTTCCTGCAGATTTTTGTCTTCAGATTTACCAAAACCGTCTAATATGAGGTCACACCTGAAAAGTTTCCATTTGTATGAAATCAGACCGACCCTCACACTACATGGATTGTGTAATCTGAGGACAAAAATCTGCAGAAAATCTAATAGTGTGTATGGGGGTCTAACATTCCAATTACACAGCGAGGGTGGGTGTGGCCTGTCTATCCATCCAATGACAATCTGACATCATACTTTCTCTGTTCTAAACAGAGAACTACCCCAGTGTGTGACATCATCCATCTCTTCCCCTTCCCCCTCCCCCACACGGGATCCCTCTGTGTGTGGGGGCACCATGATCAGACATAGGGCGGCTTGGGTACGGTTACTGTGATGGGGTCACCTCTCCTCTCCTGCCTGCCCCTCCACCTCCTCTCTCTCCTCCCTGCCCCTCCCCCTCCTCTCTCTCCTCCCTGCCTCTCACCATCCTATTTCTCCTCCTGCCCCTCCTCTTCCTCCTACCCCTCCCCTTCCTCTCTCCTCCCAGCCCCTTCCCCTCCTCTGTCTCCTCCCTGCCCCTCCCCAAACCTCTCTCTCCTCCATGCCGCTCCCCTTCTCTCACCTCCTTACCCTTCCCCCTCCTCTCTCTCCTCCCTGCCCCTCTCCTCTCCTACCTCCTCTATCCCCCTCCTCTCTCTCCTCACCACCCCTCCCCTCCTCTCTCTCCTCCCTGCTCCTCACCCCCTCTCTTTCTTCACTCTTCTCTCCCTCTCTTTTCTCTCCTCCCTGCCCCCCCTCCTCTCTCTCCTCCTTCCCCTCCTCTCCTCCCTGCCAACCCACTCTCTCTACTCCCTGCCCCTCCCCCTCCACTCTGCCCCTCCTCTCTCCTCCATGCCCCTCCCCCTCCTCTCTCTCCTCCCTGCCCCTCCCCCTCCTCTCTCTCCTCCCCACCCCTCCCCCACATGTGATCCCTCTGTGTAGGGTGGCAGCCTGCCAGGTTTTTCCTTCTATCCGGGGCCCCATTAGAGAGATTTCTCCTCATTTCCTGTCCCGTGACATTTATCTAGACAGGAAATGAGGGAACTCTCCACCAGGAACACAGACTGATATAAGAATGATCTGTTTAGTATAATAAGGAAGGGGAAGGTTTGGAGCCCCTGTCAGGTTTTTATATGTCTGTGTCCCATTGTCACCAGGACAGGAAGTGAGAGGAAATCTCTCTGAGGGAGCCCCGGTCTCCCCCTCCTCCCCCTCCCCCACCAGAGAAGACGATATTCTACAGAGACACGTCATACATTAGTCTGGTAATATGTAGAATAGACGGGAAGTGGGTGAGAGCGGGGAACATTTTGTGGACAATAATCAAATGCAGGCCGAGGCTCTAACACAAATATAAATATACGTTTTTTAGAATATATATATTATTTTCTTCTTTTCTTTTTTAAAATAAGATAAGGACACATGGAGTCTTGGGATAAGTCACCATTTATGAAGTTTTTTCTAGCCTAGCAGAAAGTATTTTTCCCTTGTAAAAATTGTCAGCTAGAAGGAACATCACATATATATATATATATTGTTTTACAAGCTTAAGAAACAGCAGCAAAACCTCCTGCATCATATCTTTGTTCTACACTTCTACCCCACCTTAGGGTGGTGGCAAGTAGGGCCGGCAGTTTCTGGCTGCTTTTCTCCTATTGGTTTTAGCATTACAGCAGTTCCATTGCGCGGACCGACCCACAAGCTTTCAGAGCGGGGAACATGCTGATCACTAATATACATCACAGTGCTGCCTGCAGTCACACCCTCTGATTGGTTGCTCCGGGTCTCACACTCTGCAGTACCGTGCACCATCCACCGCATTACCACTTCCCACCTGTAGGACGTCATATGACATCCTGGACTTTCAGGGGTTGTAGCTGCAGCTACAGTCACCATCCCGGTATCTTTCTTTTCAGACGGTGATTTCCTGTCATGTAAAAGTCATCCTAGTGACTGATTAGCTGCTGGATTGCTTTTACAGACAGCGGAAGGGGACATCCCCTGCCCCTCCCGCTGCCTCTCCAGGTTCTCCTGTGTGATCGGGGAGCCCGGTACTCCATCCGACCATACCTCCCCGTTTTCCATAGAGCTGGCTGTGGACTGGATGGTCCCCGGCCATCTCTATGATCCTGGGAGGCCGGAAATGACATTGTGATGTCACTTCCTGTTCTGGCAGATGTAAACACCGCCATTTTTTTCCTGGAAAGCAGAGATCAATGATTTTTTTATCTCACACTTTCCAGGGTAGAGGAGAGATCTGAGGTCTTATAGACCCAACATCTCTCCATAAAGAGGACCTGTCATGTCTTATTTCTACCACAAGGGATTTCTTGTCATAGCAATAAAAGTGATAGAAAAATAAATACAGAAATAAAGTGACAGTTTAAAAATAATAATAATAATAATACATATTATTTTAAGTGTCCCCACCCCCTGTGCTCACACGCTTATGTAAGTCACGCCCACATATGTAAATGGTGATTGCCCCACACATGTGAGATATCACCACAAACGTTATAGTGAGAGCGATAATTCTATCACCAGATCTCCTCTGTAACTCTAAACTGGTAACCTGTAAAAAAAATATTAAATCGTTGCCTATGGAGATGAAGTATCGTAGTTTGGCGCCATTTTACGAGCGTGCGCAATTTGAAAGCTTGACATGTTTGGTATCTATTTACTCAGCGTAACATTATCTTTTATATTATAGCAAAAATTGGCTTATCGATTGTGTTATTTGCATTAAAATTCATTAAAGTGTATTTTTCCCAAACAATTTGTGTTTCAAAAATTGCAGTGTAAATACCGTGTAACATAAAAAAAATTGTAACAACCGCCATTTTATTCTGTAGGGCCTCTGCTTAAAAAAAAAAATATATATATATTTTTTTCATATTAAAGTTCTTCTCTTTATAGTACTTGGCAGTGTTACAGAGAGCTATGGAAGGGGGTTCCTTATCACAGTGGTTCTCACCCTCAGTCCTCAACTCCCCCCAACAGGCCATGGGGGCTCCCTGCTGGACCGTAGAAAGAAGTTCACTCCCAGCCATCCACATACCCAGCGGTTGAATGCTAGCTTGGCTAAATTGCTAGTAGACTCGGCCCCCTTCCGTGAGTTTGTACAATGTGCGGTCCCTCAGTGGCAGGTTCCCAAATGCCACTTTTTCTCACGGAAGGCGATTCCGGCTCTCTACCGGCATGTGGAAGGCAATGTCCTTGCCTCGCTGGACAGGGCAGTCAGCGGTAAGGTGCATATTACCGCTGACTCATGGTCCAGCAGGCATGGACAGGGACGTTACCTATCTTTCACGGTGCATTGGGTCACTCTTCTGGCAGCTGGGAAGGATGCAGGACAAGGTGCAGTAGTGTTGGAGGTTGTTCCACCACCATGCCTCCAAAATGCTACTATTGGTTGTGACACATCTCTCTCCTCCACCCCCTCCTCTCCGCCCTCCGACAGGGACAACTGACCCATGTGCCCTGTGTGGCTCACGTCCTTAACCTGGTGGTGCAGCGGTTCTTGGGCAGGTACCCCGGCTTACAGGATGTCCTGAAGCAGGCCAGGAAAGTGTGTGCATTTCCGCCGATCATTTAATGCCTGTGCTCGGCTGGCTGAGCTCCAAAAGGAGTTGAACCTGCCCAAGAACCGCCTTATTTGTGACATGCCCACCAGGTGGAACTCAACGTTGGCCATGCTGCAGCGGCTGCACATGCAGCAGAGGGCCATCAATGAGTACCTGTGCAACTACGGCACCAGGACAGGTTCAGGGGAGCTTGGTTTTTTTCTCACCACGCCGGTGGGGCATGATCAGGGATACATGCACTGTCCTGTCACCTATTTGAGGAGGCCACAAGGATGGTGAGCAGTGACAGTGCATGCATCAGTGACACTGTAGCTCTTCTCCACCTGTTGGAGCATACGCTGCGTGGACTAATGGACAGGGCACTTGAGGCAGAACAGAGGCAGGAAGAGGAGGACTTGCCTCTCAAGGCCCCCTTTATCCAGACAGTGTTCCTGCTGTCCCACCAATCACACAGGAGGAGGAGGAGGATGATTGTGTCAACATGGAGGTGGAGACTGGAACTCAGCATCAGCAGCAGCAGTCTTGTAGGGATGATTTACAGTCCCAAGAAACCCGTGGACTTGTACGTGGCTGGGAGGAGGTAGCTGCGGATCATGCTGTCCTTAGTGACCCAGAGGACTCCGGACCGAATGCCTCAGCTAACCTACATGCATGGCCTCCCTGATCCTGCAAATCCTGCGGAAGGATCCTTGTATTCTTCGGATCAAGGAGAGGGACCATTACTGGCTGGCCACTCTCCTTGATCCACGGTACAAGGGTAAGGTTGCCGACCTTATCTTGCCATCGCAGAGGGAGCAGAGGATGAGACATCTCCGGGAGGCCTTACAGAAAGGTCTGTGCAACGCGTTCCCAGAGATTGAGAGGTTACAAACTCCTGGTCCTGGACAACGTGTTGCTGAGGCATCGGTGAGAAGGAGCGGTGGAGAAGGTGGCCGTCTGATCGATGCTTTCAGACAATTTTTTAGTCCGCAGCCCCAAGGTATGATCGGTTCCAGCAACCATCGCCAGCATCTGATTTACATGGTGCAGGAATACCTAGGGGCAAGGTCAGACTTGGACACCTTTCCCACCGAAAATCCTCTGGCTTACTGGGTCCTGAGGATGGATCACTGGCCAGAGCTTGCACAGTATGCAATTGAGCTACTGGCCTGTCCTGCATCCAGCGTTCTTTCGGAACGCACCTTCAGTGCTGCTGGTGGCTTTGTTACCGATCACAGGGTGCGCCTGTCCACCAAATCAGTTGATCAACTGACCTTCATAAAGATGAATCAGTCTTGGATCACCACAGCTACCAAGCACCTGAAGCTGATGTAACAGAATAATTTTTTTGAAAAACCACATCCCTTCAAGACTGCCTATGCTGATGCTGAGTGACTGTCCTGTTATATTGACTGTCTATCCTCTTCCTCCTCCGCTGATATGTTGGAAGAACATTTTTGGTTCTGGGTGATGCCAGCAGCCCAATTTTTCAGCCCCTGTTTAACAGGGGCGTGTAATTAAAATTTTTGATGCAATGCTTTGCAGCAGGGCTAATTCCTGCACTACAACTAGAGTATATGGGAGAGGTTGCAGTGTTGTGGCACCAGCAAGCAGTGCCCAAGGCCAACTTTTTCAGCCGCTGTTTAACAGGGGCATGTATTTATAATTCTTGATATATTTCACAGCAGGGCCCGTTCCTGTGCCCACCCAGAGTAACTGTGAGGACTTATAGTGTTGTCGCACCAGCACCACAACCACCAAAGGCCCAATTTTTCTACCACTGTTCAACAATGGCATGTAATTACAATTCTTGATATAATCGTTCACAGCAGGGCTCTCCAGCGCCCACCAAGAGTCACTTTGAGGGTTTACAATGTTGTGGCAACACCAACACCTTGTTCCGCCATTTCTGCAGACATCTACAAACGTCTCCTACTTGCAAACGGAAGGAGACAACAGCAAGTGAGATGAATAAAGATGGACGGCAAAACAAATTATACAGGGGTGATAACCCTTCCCTATGTTTTCCAAAAAGCTTAAAAATAGATTTTTTGACTGGAGCTACACTAAAAATGTACCAGTTCAAAATTACAAACAGATTCTACTTAATAACAAACCTACACAGTCCCTGTCTTGTTTGCACCGCCTGTATACTGCTGTTCTGAGTATATAGGGTCTGGGGGCCACACGCATTTCCTTTTTTTAATATGGGTACAGGGTTCCCCTTAATATCCGTACAAGACCCAAATAGGCTGGTAATGGGCAGGGAGGGCTACCCATGCCATTTTTCTGAATGATTTTCATCCATATTGCAGGAACCAGATATAACATTAAAACCACAAGCAGTTTTAAATGGTGTTATTTCCGTTAAATGTCATTTTGTGCAGGGACTGTTCTAAATACGGGAAACACGTGGCACTTCACAGGCATACTACAGACACCCCGCAGGCACCATATTTAAAGGAATATTTCACCTTTTTTTTCACGTTAATCGTCATTAAAATCAGTGCTACTGAAAAAACTGCAATTTTTCAAAACATTTTAGGCATTGACCCATGTCCCCTGGGGCAGGAGCCGGGTCCCCAAACCCTTTTTAGGACAACATCTTGCATATTAGCCGTTAAAATTAGCACTTTTTATTTTGAATGTTTGAGTCCCATAGACTTCAATGGGGTTCTAAAGTTCGCACGAATTTTCGGTCCGATCAAAAGTTCTGGTGCGAACCGAACTGGGGGGGAGGTGTTCGGCTCATCCCTAGTCATTAGCATTAAGAAAAAAAAATGCGTGGGGGTCCCCAAAATTCAATTACCAGGCCCTTCAGGTCTGGTATGGATATTAAGGGGAACCTCGCACCAAAAAAAAAAAAAAAAAATAGCGTGGGGGTCCCCTCTCAAAATCCATACCAGACCCTTATCCGAGCATGTGTCCTGGCAGGCCGCAGGAAAAGAGGGGGGGCGAGAGAGCGCCCCCCTCCTGAACCATACAAGGCCACATGCCCTCAACATTGGGAGGGTGCTTTGAGGTAGCCCCTCAAAGCACCTTGTCCCCATGTTGATGAGGACAAGGGCCTCATCCCAATAACACTGGCCGGTGGTTGTGGGGGTCTGCGGGCAGGGGGGCTTATCGGAATCTGGAAGCCCCCTTTAACAAGGGGACCCCCACATCCCGGCCTCCCCCCTGTGTGAAATGGTAAGAGGGTACAAAAGTACAAGGTGCTTTTTTTGAAAGAATTTTTTTTAAAATACAAAAATCCATTATCATATTACTAAGTCTCTATGATTCTCTATGTAATACAGGCAGATCCTGGCTGGTAAGAGATATAAAAAATACCTTGATGGGGGGATGAAAATCTAAGGAAGTAGACATTTCCTAGGCAGACTTGGCAACTCCCACATGTGAAAAAATTATTATTATTTTTTTTTTTTTAAAGAATTTTTTCTTTAAATACAAAAATCCATTATCATTTGGAACTCCTGATGCTGAACTCCCATTTTTGGGGTCCCTAGGGAACCAGACCGAGAAGGTTATTGGAGAAAAACAAATCATGAAATCATTGGCATGCGCATTCCTTCGAGAAGTATTTAACCACTTCAATACCGGGGGGCACTTAAACACCTTCCTGCCCAGACCAATTTTGAGCTTTCAGCGCTGTCGCACTTTGAATGGCAATTACGCGGTCGTGCTACACTGTACCCAAATTAAATTTTTATCATTTTTTTCCCACAAATAGAGCTTTCTTTTGGTGGTATTTGATCACCTCTACGGTTTTTATTTTTTGCGCTACAAATAAAAAAATACCGAAAATTTTGAAAAAAAAATGTTGTTTTTTTTTTGTTTCAGTTTCAAAACTTTGTAAATAAGTACGTTTTCTCCTTCACTGATGGGCACTGATAAGGCGGTACTGATGGGCACCAATGATGTGGCACCAATGAAGTGGCACTTATGAGGTGGCATTGATGGACACTGATATGTGGCACTGATAGGCGGCACTGATAGGCGGCACTGATGAGCGACATGGATGGACACTGATAGGTGGCACAAATTGGCACTGATAGCTGGCACGGATTGGCATGGATGGGCGGCACAGATGGGCATGGATAGACGGCACAGATGGGCATGGGTGGGCATTGATAGGCGGCAAAGGTGGGCATTGATAGGCGGCACAGGTGGGTACTCATAGGCGGCACAGGTGGGCACTCATAGGCGGCATTGGTGTTATACTATACTAATGGATGCCAATCAGTGCCAAACAATAATGCATGCCAATCAGTGATGCCCATTGTGGGCACTGATTGGCATCCATTGTGCTGACTGGCATCCCTGGTGGTCTATGGAGGATTACCTTTTGCTGGGCATCCCTGGTGGTCTGGTGGTGTCCCTGGTGGTCCAGTGTGGGCATCCTCGGGGGGGCTGTGCTGATAATCGATCAGCACAGACCCCCCCTGTCAGAGGAGCAGCCGATCGTCTCTCCTCTACTCGCGTCTGACAGACACGAGTGTGGAAAAGCCGATCACCCGCTCTTTCTATTTACACTGTGATCAGCTGTGATTGGACACGGCTGATCACGTAGTAAAGAGTCTCCGTCGGAGACTCTTTACCGAGATCGTAGTTGCCGGGTGTCAGACTGACAGCCCGCAACAACGATCGCCGCGATGCTCGCCCCCGGGGGCGCGCAGCGGCTCATAATCCTGATCATGTCATATGACGTCCGGTCAGGATTATGCAACCACTTTGCCACCGTCAATTGCCTATAGGGCGGGCGGCAAGTGGTTAACAAGCAATATTAATCCGTTTGGTTTACGAATTCAAATCTTTCCTACCATGGAACACCTAGAACCATCTTTTAAGGAAGCGCGGGAAAAGAAGTTATCGGCCTGCTCTGCGGACATGATGTCCTTGTTGATACAGGAGTACAAAAGGTTGATAGAACAAATTGATAGGGAACTTGAAACTCTCTATGTACGATTCATTCCCTGTAAAACACATGCTTCCTATGCACAGATGGAGAACGATCGGAATGTCCATCTAGAGCAGTTCAGTACAGGCATCTTGGTGAAAAAAGAGAAAAAAAAATATTGAGGGATCAGGCCGCTTTTGTGGAAAATAAAAGGCATACAACTGGAAAAACATTCAAATAAAACCCAAATGAAAGTTTATGGCAAAGATCTTCCAACAATGACCCAGAATTATCAGAGGCATCATCACGCTCCTCGTTTTCCTCTAGAGGACAATCTGCAACAAACAGCTTCAGAAAGTCCAAGAGAAAACCCAACAATAGTGATGTGAGTGACAAATCACAAAACAAACGAGTTACTGAAATGCTGAATGTGGGGGTGAACCCGGGTACCCCCCCAATGATACAGGGGAATACCCCAATGACGAGAAATACAGGGCCAATGAGACCCCAATCAGATACAAACTTACTCTTTCCCGGAATGTCTGTTATAGGTAACAAAGCACCACCTTACGTTACACGGGATGATCACTCTGTGATGGGAGCTACCAGCATGGAGTCGCAATGAAATACAGACGAGGTAAGCAAACCTCAACCTTCTAATACTCATTCTAATTTGGATTGAAATGTGGTCAATTTATCTACTTATGTGTTGTCAGATATTGAAGTAAAAGTTCTCTCTCTCGGGGCTTGAGCTTTTGCCCCAAACCAGGACTTGAATAAATTCGAGGCAATTCGAGGATTTGCAGTTATTCGCTCGCAAACTGATCCTCAAACAATTCTATTCCAGGGAAATACCCGCTGAGCCCGAATTTCCACTCTGACGAGCTCAAAGCTCTTGATGCGCTTGTCAGTTTGTTGGAGGAAAACGAGGCTCCGGATTTGATTGATCAGATCGACTAGACATGTGCAAAAGGAAAAAAAAAATTTTCATTTGGTTTTAATTCGTTAATTAATTTCGTTCAGTTATATTCGTTTTCGGATTTCGTTTCGTTTTCTACCGAATTCAAAAAAATCTGTCGCATTCGAAAATATTTCAACCAAATTCGAAAATATTTCTACCGGATTCGAAACTATTTTGCAACCCGAATAGGGCCATGTATCTCGTGGTCACTTTGTGGTAGAAACCCCAAATTTGGAGATTTTGTAGTGCTAGTTCTATTGCGTTTGCATACCAAATTTGGTGTTTCTAGCTATAAGTGACCCCGAGATACGGGGCCCCAAAGTTGGGTCGCAAAATGTCATTCTCTGCTGCAGAAAAGTGCTTGACATTTTGCGACCCGAATTTGGGGTGCCGTAACTCGGGGTTTCTTGGAGCGAGAAACCCCAAATTTGGAGATATGGTAGTGCTAGTTCTACTCCATTGGCATACCAAATTTGGGGTTTATAAATACAAGTGGCCCCGAGTTACGGGGCCCCAAAAGTCGGGGCGCAAAATGTCAAGCACTTTTCTGCAGCAGAGCAAATTCGAAAAATGTCATTTTGCGACCCGAATTTGGGGCCACGTATCTCGGGGTCACTTATATCTAGAAACACCGAATTTGGAGATGTTGTAGTGCTAGTTCTACTGTGTTTGCATACCAAATTTGGGGTTTCTAGATACAAGTGGCCCTGAGATACATGGCCCCAAATTCGGGTTGCAAAATGTCATTTTTCTAATTTGATTCGAATTTAGTCCGAATTCTGTTGAATTCGTTAGCATTGTAATTCGGTAATTCAGATGCATCCGAATGTCCGAATAATGAAAATTCGTCTGAATTTTGATCCGGAACGAAACAAAATGCACATGTCTAAGATCGACCTGGAGCATTTGCTGGGTCGCTTTGATCAGTCGGAGCCTCCTCCCATGCCTGCATTTAAAAAGAAATCAGACAAGTTTCCTTCTTTAAGTTCCAATTCAAACGTATTGGCATCCGTAAAAACTAGTAGGCACTGAGATATGTAAAATGAAGACCACCAACATGGGTGCGGATAATCATTTTTCAGCAGAGGAAAAAAAGTTTGCTCTGAAAACACTGAAGGATCGTACAGACATAACGATAAAGCCCTCTGACAAGGGGGGCCACATCGTTATCATGGATAATACGGGATATGTCGAGATGAAAATACTGGACAACAAACAATGGTATCGCAAAATCAGTGCGAATAAAAAATCGTGAGATTCAACCGGGAATTTTGTTCCTTGGTGGATCGGGGCCTTTAATCAGCACATTATCACTAAGTCCAAATGGGAGTTTATTAGAATTGAACAACCTAAAATTCCCACGTTTTATTCGTTACCTAAGCTGCACAAGAGTATCCAGTGCCCTACAGGTAGACCCATTGTACCGGGCAATGGGTCACTATCTGAAAATCTCAGTGTCTTTGTGGATAGATATTTACGTCCTCTTGTAATCAATATTCCAAGCTATTTACGTGATACTCTTCACTTGTTGCAGGTATTGGATGGTCTGTGGATTCCCTCCACGTCGATATTGGTATCAATCGATGTGGAGGCACTATACAGCTCCATACCACATGACACTGGCTTAGCAAACATCAAGCGTGCCATCCTTCGGGATGGCAGGTATGATGGAAAAATGGTTGAATTTTTGTTGGGCTCCCTGGAATATATCTTACAACGCAGCCACTTTACCTTTGACAGCTCCCACTTCCTCCAGGTGCAGGGGGTCACGATGGGGACTTCGTGTGCCCCCCTCGTGCGCTAACCTGTACCTGGGGGAGTGGGAGCGGTCAATAGGGCAGTCAGAGGATCTTGCCCCTTTTATGGGCAGGGTCAGTCTCTAGCTTAGGTTCATTGATGACGTCTTTCTCATATGGGATGGTCCTGCTGAACAATTGGCGCCATTAATTAGTCATTTAAATACAAACGACTTCAACCCGACATTCACAATGTCATGGAATGAATCTTCTGTAACCTTTTTGGATGTAAACGCCAACAGGGACACCATGGGTCTCATAAGCAGTAGCTTCTTTAGGAGACCTACAAGTGGGAATACTATCTTGCACGCGAATAGTTCCCACCCCAAAGCATTGGTGACCTCCATCCCCTTTAGCCAATATCTGGGAGTAGCAGAATCTGTACGGATGATTTATTATTTAGAAAGGAGGCCAATGCTTTGGAGGGACAGATTACTTGTACGAGGATACTCGAAAACTTGCCTTAAAAGGCATATAACAGGGCCATACAGAGACCTAGGAAAGATCCGTTACAAAACCCCTCATCAAAAAAACAAAAGAACAAAGCCGATTTCTATTATCACAACATTTTCCAACCAACAGGACAAACTTAACCACTTCCCGCCACACGGCCGTCATATGACGTCCTGGACTTTCAAAATTCTTGGCCAGATGGCAAGGCCCTTTCGAGGTTGTAGAAAAAGTGGGAGAGGTAAATTATAGAGTCCACCAGCCAGGCAACAGGAAACCCTTCCAGATATATCATGTAAACTTGTTAAAGCCCTGGACAGACAGGGAACCAGTGACCTCCCTGGCTAGTACAAAACTTGAGCCTCAGGTTGGGGTGGAGAGTGTCCAAGTAGCAAATACCCTGTCTAAAACCCAAAGTCAGCAGGCAAAGGAGTTCTTGCAAAGAAATAAAGAAAAATTTTCAGACTTGCCAGGGCTCACTAGTGTCATAGGGCATGATATTATCACAGAACCAGGAGTCAAAGTTTTTGTCCGGCCCTACCGCATCCCAGAGGCTCAAAGGAGGGCCGTCTCAGAGGAAGTAAAAAAGATGTTAGACCTGGGGATTATTGAGGAATCGCAGAGTGAGTGGTCGAGCCCGATTGTGTTGGTAACGAAGCCCAACGGGACTCTGCGATTCTGCAATGATTTCCAGAAACTTAATGAAGTTTCCCGGTTTGATGCCTACCCCATGCCCCAGGTAGATGAGCTTATCGAGAGACTAGGTCCAGCCAGGTATATCACTATGTTAGACCTTACCAAGGGGTATTGGCAAATACCATTGACTAAGGCTGCTAGTGAGAAAACTGCTTTTTCTACCCCAGAGGGGAGTTTTCAGTACAAAAGGATGCCTTTTGGATTGCAAACTGCTCCAGCCACGTTCCAGAGAGCAATGGATAGGATTTTACGACCTCACCGGAAGTATGCCTCAGTATACTTGGACGATATAGTCATTTTTAGCAAAGACTAGGAATCACATTTGCCCAAAGTTCAGGCAGTGCTGGACTCTCTTTGGAAGGAGGGGTTTACAATAAACCCTGAAAAATGTGCTTTGGGAATGGAGGAGGTGAAATACCTGGGTTATATCGTGGGTAGAGGGGTAGTGAAACCTCAGGTCAACAAGATAGAGGCTATACAGAATTGGCCCCGCCCCCTCACAAAAAAGCAGGTACGTGCATTCCTGGGCATGGTGGGATACTACAGGAGGTTTGTACCCAACTTTGCCACGTTGGCGGCTCCGTTGACCGATCTGACTAAGGCCGCGTACACACGGGCGGATTGTCCGGCCAACTTAGTCCGCTGAAACCAAGTTCAGCGGACAGTCCGCTCGTGTGTGGGCTTCAGCGGACTGTTTCAGCGGACAGTCTGCTGAACCAAGTCTTTCGGAAATTTCCGTAAGACGGTCCGTCGAAACTTGGTTTCAGCGGACAGTCCGCTCGTGAGTAGGCTTGTTCGACGTACTAAGTATGGCGCATGCTCAGAAAGGATTTACACGGCCGAAGGTTGCATTGCAGTGCATTGGACGTCAAATTTCTAGTCCCGTCGTACGTGCTGTACACATCATCGCGCAAGTTTTCAGCGGACTGTTCGTTCATCGTGTGTGGTCAAGTCCGTTCATTTAAAAATTGGACAGACTGTCTGTCAGACTGTCTGACGAACTTAGTTGGGCGGACAATCCGCCCGTGTGTACGCGGCCTAAGGGTCGGAAATCGGTCATGGTGGAGTGGAATGCAGACGCTGAGAAGGCTTTTATGGAGCTCAAGTCGGCGCTGTGCCAACACCCTGTCCTGGTAGCACCTAATTTTTCAAAAGAGTTTGTTGTCCAGACTGACGCTTCCGATGTAGGATTGGGAGCGGTGTTGTCACAGGTTATTCATGGCGAGGAACACCCGATAGTCTTCCTCAGCAGGAAGTTAACACCAGCGGAGAAAAACTACGCCATAATTGAACGAGAGTGTCTGGCCATTAAGTGGGCTCTGGAATCCCTCAGATATTACCTTTTGGGGAGGAAGTTTAGGTTGATTTCTGATCATGCCCCTTTAACATGGCTGAGACAAGGAAAAGGGACTCATGCCAGGGTTACCCGGTGGTTCCTGGCACTCCAGGAATTTAAGTTTGTAGTGGAGCATAGGCCCGGGAGACTGCATCAAAATGCAGATGCCCTCTCCCGAGTCCATTGTTTGAGCTCCACTGTTGCCTCCACCTCCTTGGCGTTGGGGCACAGGGGGGATATGTACAGGACGCCGTGGCTGGGTCCTGGAAGGACGCTATGTCTCCCCTCTATTTGGTTTGTGGTCTCTTTAAGGGAATAAAATTGATGAACCCTCCTGTTAGAGGAAGTGTGTTTTAAAAACAAGACAGGAAGTGGTAGATGGGTGTGGAGGAGGGGAGTAGTGATGGGAAGTCCGGATCTTTTAACTGAATCGGTTCATTTCGAACTACTCAGTGAAATGAATGGATTCTTCGGATCTTCGGGTCACTCGCTGAGTCTCCTGACAAGCAGAGAACTGAAGCTCTGATTCAACCTTCTTCAATGATTAGAATGAAAAGAATGATTCTTCTCAGAAGGTTGGCAGCTCCTGGGGGGTTTACTTGCATTTAGTTCCTTGCTACAATCACAATCCTATTATTCTGTCAGATCAGCCGCGTCATCAATTTTGGTGACACATAAAGCTGTGTAAATGAAAAGCGGATTTTTGTGCATGTGACGGGCCGACTACACAGTTACCATTGCTAGACATCAGATTTTTCCGTTCTCTTTACAGCGCATGCACAGGAAAAATGATTGGATTTCACTTCCGTGTGCGGGCGAAGCATCCTCGGTAGTAAAATCCAATCGTTGGGCTCCTTTCACACTTGTGCCACTTGAAAGTCATGCAATTTTTGCCACGATTTTTACCGTGACTTTGATGCGATTTTGATGTGACTTGAAGGAATATTTATGTAATCTGGAGGTCTCTGCCTCAAGTCGCATCAAAATCGCACCAAAGTAGTGCAGTAACTACTTTGAAGTGGCTGTGACTGGAAGACCCGCAGATATGAATAGTACTCTTGGGGTACGACTTGTCATGCGACTTTGTAGTCCCAAGTTGCATGATAAGTCACACAAGTGTAAAAGGAGCCTCATTATGCACTGTAAAGACTACGGACAAATCTGATGGCAGCAATCTTACCTGTGAAGTTGGCCCATCAGAATGCAGAAAATACACACAAAAACACGCTTTTTCTTTACACAACTGTTTGTGCATCACCGAAAGTCGCAATATTGGCTGCTCCTATAGATTGCTTGATCTGACAGAACACCTGCTACCCAGGTTACTGAGCACAATCCTATACTCCTATAATCATATACCAGACCCCATATGCAATAAAGAGAACCTGTCACTTCAACAAACTATCACATAGGGGCTTGTTAAGTGAAAAAATGTATAAAATAAAAACTAAAACCATCCCCACCAACCCCGATATCTGCATGTGAATAAATGTGTGTAGGGCATGTGCGTGTACATAAACCATGATTGCGTCACACGTGAGGTGTCACCACAAACGCTACAGTGACTGCAATCATTCTAGAAATATCATTCATGGTTAATGAATGTACTGTACAGGCTTTTACATTGTCACCCATTGAGAATTTAACACTTTCCTTCCTTTTTGATCAGTATGATCAGAGTTATAATCAATTGGATCATAGGAAATGTGTTATAACTACTGGTGGGACTCGCGGTTCTTTCAGTGTACTGTGTTCTAAAAACGGATATGATTCTTTAGCTCGGTAACTTGTGTGATTCTATATCTCGGTAACTTGTACGATTCTTTATCTCGGTAACTTGTATGATTCTTTATCTCGGTAACTTGTATGATTCTTTATCTCGGTAACTTGTATGATTCTTTATCTCGGTAACTTGTATGATTCTTTATCTCGGTAACTTGTATGATTCTTTATCTCGGTAACTTGTATGATTCTTTATCTCGGTAACTTGTACGATTCTTTATCTCGGTAACTTGTACGATTCTATATCTCGGTAACTTGTACGATTCTTTATCTCGGTAACTTGTACGATTCTTTATCTCGGTAACTTGTACGATTCTTTATCTCGGTAACTTGTACGATTCTTTATCTCGGTAACTTGTACGATTCTTTATCTCGGTAACTTGTACGATTCTTTATCTCGATAACTTGTACGATTCTTTATCTCGGTAACTTGTATGATTCTTTATCTCGGTAACTTGTACGATTCTTTATCTCGGTAACTTGTATGATTCTTTATCTCGGTAACTTGTACGATTCTTTATCTCGATAACTTGTACGATTCTTTATCTCGGTAACTTGTATGATTCTTTATCTCGGTAACTTGTACGATTCTTTATCTCGGTAACTTGTACGATTCTTTATCTCGGTAACTTGTACGATTCTATATCTCGGTAACTTGTACGATTCTTTATCTCGGTAACTTGTACGATTCTTTATCTCGGTAACTTGTACGATTCTTTATCTCGGTAACTTGTACGATTCTTTATCTCGGTAACTTGTACGATTCTTTATCTCGGTAACTTGTACGATTCTTTATCTCGATAACTTGTACGATTCTTTATCTCGGTAACTTGTATGATTCTTTATCTCGGTAACTTGTACGATTCTTTATCTCGGTAACTTGTATGATTCTTTATCTCGGTAACTTGTACGATTCTTTATCTCGGTAACTTGTATGATTCTATATCTCGGTAACTTGTACGATTCTTTATCTCGGTAACTTGTATGATTCTTTATCTCGGTAACTTGTATGATTCTTTATCTCGGTAACTTGTACGATTCTTTATCTCGGTAACTTGTACGATTCTATATCTCGGTAACTTGTACGATTCTTTATCTCGGTAACTTGTATGATTCTTTATCTCGGTAACTTGTACGATTCTTTATCTCGGTAACTTGTACGATTCTTTATCTCTGTAACTTGTACGATTCTTTATCTTGGTAACTTGTATGATTCTTTATCTCGGTAACTTGTACGATTCTTTATCTCTGTAACTTGTGTGATTCTTTATCTCGGTAACTTGTATGATTCTTTATCTCTGTAACTTGTGTGATTCTTTATCTCGGTAACTTGTACGATTCTTTATCTCGGTAACTTGTATGATTCTTTATCTCGGTAACTTGTATAATTCTTTATCTCGGTAACTTGTACGATTCTTTATCTCGGTAACTTGTATGATTCTTTATCTCGGTAACTTGTACGATTCTTTATCTCGGTAACTTGTGTGATTCTTTATCTCGGTAACTTGTATGATTCTTTATCTCGGTAACTTGTGTGATTCTTTATCTCGGTAACTTGTACGATTCTTTATCTCGGTAACTTGTACGATTCTTTATCTCGGTAACTTGTATGATTCTTTATCTCGGTAACTTGTATGATTCTATATCTCGGTAACTTGTACGATTCTTTATCTCGGTAACTTGTATGATTCTTTATCTCGGTAACTTGTATGATTCTTTATCTCGGTAACTTGTACGATTCTTTATCTCGGTAACTTGTACGATTCTATATCTCGGTAACTTGTACGATTCTTTATCTCGGTAACTTGTATGATTCTTTATCTCGGTAACTTGTACGATTCTTTATCTCGGTAACTTGTACGATTCTTTATCTCTGTAACTTGTACGATTCTTTATCTTGGTAACTTGTATGATTCTTTATCTCGGTAACTTGTACGATTCTTTATCTCTGTAACTTGTGTGATTCTTTATCTCGGTAACTTGTATGATTCTTTATCTCTGTAACTTGTGTGATTCTTTATCTCGGTAACTTGTATGATTCTTTATCCCGGTAACTTGTACGATTCTTTATCTCGGTAACTTGTATGATTCTTTATCTCGGTAACTTGTATAATTCTTTATCTCGGTAACTTGTACGATTCTTTATCTCGGTAACTTGTATGATTCTTTATCTCGGTAACTTGTACGATTCTTTATCTCGGTAACTTGTGTGATTCTTTATCTCGGTAACTTGTATGATTCTTTATCTCGGTAACTTGTGTGATTCTTTATCTCGGTAACTTGTACGATTCTTTATCTCGGTAACTTGTGTGATTCTTTATCTCGGTAACTTGTACGATTCTTTATCTCGGTAACTTGTATGATTCTTTATCTCGGTAACTTGTATGATTCTATAACTCGGTAACTTGTATGATTCTTTATCTCGGTAACTTGTATGATTCTTTATCTCGGTAACTTGTACGATTCTTTATCTCGGTAACTTGTACGATTCTTTATCTCGGTAACTTGTATGATTCTTTATCTCGGTAACTTGTATGATTCTATAACTCGGTAACTTGTATGATTCTTTATCTCGGTAACTTGTACGATTCTTTATCTCGGTAACTTGTATGATTCTTTATCTCGGTAACTTGTACGATTCTTTATCTCGGTAACTTGTATGATTCTTTATCTCGGTAACTTGTATGATTCTTTATCTCGGTAACTTGTACGATTCTTTATCTCGGTAACTTGTATGATTCTTTATCTCGGTAACTTGTATGATTCTTTATCTCGGTAACTTGTACGATTCTTTATCTCGGTAACTTGTGTGATTCTTTATCTCGGTAACTTGTATGATTCTTTATCTCGGTAACTTGTGTGATTCTTTATCTCGGTAACTTGTACGATTCTTTATCTCGGTAACTTGTGTGATTCTTTATCTCGGTAACTTGTACGATTCTTTATCTCGGTAACTTGTATGATTCTTTATCTCGGTAACTTGTATGATTCTATAACTCGGTAACTTGTATGATTCTTTATCTCGGTAACTTGTATGATTCTTTATCTCGGTAACTTGTACGATTCTTTATCTCGGTAACTTGTACGATTCTATATCTCGGTAACTTGTACGATTCTTTATCTCGGTAACTTGTGTGATTCTTTATCTCGGTAACTTGTACGATTCTTTATCTCGGTAACTTGTATGATTCTTTATCTCGGTAACTTGTATGATTCTATAACTCGGTAACTTGTATGATTCTTTATCTCGGTAACTTGTATGATTCTTTATCTCGGTAACTTGTACGATTCTTTATCTCGGTAACTTGTATGATTCTTTATCTCGGTAACTTGTATGATTCTATAACTCGGTAACTTGTATGATTCTTTATCTCGGTAACTTGTACGATTCTTTATCTCGGTAACTTGTATGATTCTTTATCTCGGTAACTTGTACGATTCTTTATCTCGGTAACTTGTATGATTCTTTATCTCGGTAACTTGTATGATTCTTTATCTCGGTAACTTGTACGATTCTTTATCTCGGTAACTTGTATGATTCTTTATCTCGGTAACTTGTATGATTCTTTATCTCGGTAACTTGTACGATTCTTTATCTCGGTAACTTGTACGATTCTTTATCTCGGTAACTTGTACGATTCTATATCTCGGTAACTTGTACGATTCTTTATCTCGGTAACTTGTATGATTCTTTATCTCGGTAACTTGTACGATTCTTTATCTCGGTAACTTGTATGATTCTTTATCTCGGTAACTTTACGATTCTTAAACGGCCCCCCACTTTAAGTTTAATAAACCCCTTGTTGTGTGAAAAGCCTGTGTCCTGCGATCTACCTGGTCCCCCGAACATTACTAATATATATATATATATATTACACACACACACACACACACGTGTGGGGGGCTTCATATATCCAGGTGTGTGTGGGGGGCTGACATATATACAGGTGTGGGGGGGGGCTGAGTGTGTAAAGGTGAGGTGGTCGGTGTTTGGATTCGGTGGGGTGGCCCGTGGACAAGCCCTGGGGAATGTTGGTGGCCAAGCTCGGGGGAGGGGCCCCAGACATTTCTGATGGCTGCCCTGTCCACATGCGGGCACTACAGGCGTCAGCGGCAGTCTGTACAGCAATCACTTGTCAATATGGCAGTCACTACTTGTACAGGCAGATGTCTTCTCACCCCCTCGGGGTCTCTGCTTTCTGTGTAGGTGACACCCCTCCCCCGCTGTGCTGGAAGGCAGACGGCCTCAAACACCTGTAAAGCGCAGGCCGCCCCTCCTCCTCGATCAGAAGGACCGCCCCCAAGGATCCCTTTGGCAAGCGATGGGCTCTGTGCTGCAGGCCGCAGGCTCTTCCAACCCTGGGCACACACACTGACCTCCTGCCGTGTCCAAGATGGCGTCCAGAGAGGCCGGGAACATGCCACGCCTCTTCCTTTATATCCTTACCCAGCAGGCTGTTGTGTGGCCTGTGGGTAAGTGACCGGGGCATCCCGGGTAGGTAGTTCCCAAACCGAATCAAACATATCAGTCACTTCCTCATGAAACTACCCAGCCCATAATGCATTGCAGCGCTGGGTCTCCGAATGGCAAGAAAAGGACACCAGAGGGAGCCAAACTCCAACTTCATAAACATCAGTCACAAAACCCCCGCTACATTTCTATGTCAGATCTAGAGATTGTATCATGTGTGGAGAAGAGAAGATCTCTCCTCCTCACCACCTAACACACTAGGGTCGCTTTTCACAGGAGCAGTGCTTGATCAAGCAGCTAAAACAGCAGAAAATAATAGAAGTCTAGAAGAAAATATGTGCAACAAACACGCAGGAAAGCTGCATGTACACCGCACTGCCCTCCCCCTCTTCTAGGATCCCCAAAAGGCCTTCCTTGGAAATCCCTACTGTAAAGTACTTGATTAGAACTCCCGCTTGTCATCATATTGGGAAGACAGCAAGTAGAATTGATGTGCAGAATATATGAAATGTATATAATACTAATAATTCACTTCTATACATAAACCTGCACAAGAGCCTCATTCATCAGAAGGGGGGAGGGGAGGAGGGCTAGCGGCAGGGGCGGACTGACAACTTATGGGGCCCCCGGGCAATAAGAGATTGTGGGGCCCCCAGGCAATAAGAGATTATGGGGCCCCCAGGCAATAAGAGATTATGGGGCCCCCAGGCAATAAGAGATTATGGGGCCCCCAGGCAATAAGAGGTTATGGGGCCCCCAGGCTTACAGATGGCCGCCACGTGGCAGCCATTTATTTTTAGAGGAGGGGCACCAAGCTCGGCGACATGCAGAGTGGCAGGAGACCGAGAGCTGGTGACCCAGTAAAGGCACCACGAGCCTCTCATGGGCAGTGCCACCTTAAGAACATCATGGGGCCCCTGGGCAAAATACTGCACTGGCACCCCTACCAGGGAGATGATGAGGTCTGTGGCATGCATAGTGAACCATGGAGAACAATGGGAGAGTCTTAACCACTTCAGCCCCGGAAGTATTTACCCCCCTTCCTGACCACAGCACTGTTTTGTGATTCGGCGCTGCGTCGCTTTAGCTGACAATTGCGCGGTCGTGCGACGTTGTACCCAAACAGAATTCATGTCCTTTTGTTCCCACAAATAGAGATTTCTTTTCAGGGATTTTTAGTTTTTGTGCTATAAACGAAAAAAGGCAGAGAATTTTATTTTACTTTATACTATAAATATCCCCCCCCTAAAAAAGTAAGATAGATATATATATATATACACACACACACTTTTAGTTTAGGCCAATATATATTCTTCTTTTGTTAAAAAATAAAATCACAATAAAAGTTTATTGATTGGTTTGCACAAAAGTCACGTCTACACAACATGGGATGGATTTATTGCATTTTTATTATCTTTTCTTTTTACTAGTAATGACGGTGATCTGCAATTTTTTTCATTGGGACGGCGACATTACGGCAGACAGATTGGACACTTTTGACATGCCCTATGGCAGAACCCCCAGAGTGCCGCCTTCCATGAGTATCCCCTCACACACACACACACACACATTTGCCGCTTGCTGAGGTAGGCAGCTGGCGGGCAAGGCCTTTAAAAATAAAAGTAAAGCCACATGTTGCAGGCTGTGAACTGCGCATGTGCAGTCGGAGAGCCAGCGGAATAGTGAACTGCTGGGGTTGGCCTCAGATCGGGCAGTGGGGCGTATGAATAAAAGCTGTGCACCGCGATATCACTGCCGAAATCAGCAGTGCACCAATCAGACGGCTTCCAATGGTAACAAGGGGCATTTTTCATGGGCACAGGATTGTTGGATCAAATTCTGTTGAGCTGCAGTGATCACACATGGATCATACAGTATACACACACGCAGTATATACACAGACACACACATGCACAGTATATACAAATGCACACAGTTACTAGTGCAATATATACACACATATACACACACACACACAGTAGTGCACAGTATGTATACACACACACACACACACACACAGTAGTGCACAGTATGTATATATACACACACACACACAGTAGTGCACAGTATGTATATACACACACACACACACACACACACACACACACACAGTAGTGCACAGTATGTATATACACACACACACACACACAGTAGTGCACAGTATGTATACACACACACACACACACACACACACACACACAGTAGTGCACAGTATGTATACACACACACACACACACACACACACACACACACACACACAGTAGTGCACAGTATGTATATACACACACACACACACACACACACAGTAGTGCACAGTATGTATATACACACACACACACACACACACACACACACACACTAGTGCACAGTATGTATATACACACACACACACACACACACACACACACACACACTAGTGCACAGTATGTATATACACACACACACACACACACACACACACACACACACACACACACACACACTAGTGCACAGTATGTATATACACACACACACACACACACACACACACACACACACACACACACTAGTGCACAGTATGTATATACACACTAGGGTTGCCACCTCATCCCTTTAATCCAGGACACATATGAATTACTCGGGTTCTGTGGCTGATTAAGGTGATAATTAACCACTTGAGACCCGCACTATACCCGAATGACGGCTACAGCGCGGACCTCCTTTGCCGGGACTACGTCTATTGACGTCGTCCCGTGCACGAGCGGCCTGAGGGGCGCACTCTGTGATCAGTGAGTCTATGAAACTCGCCTGATCACGGATCGGAGCAAGGGGTCGATCCTGACCCCTTACCACGTGATCAGCTGTCAGCCAATGACAGCTGATCATGTGATACAACGGAGCCGGTAATCGGCTATTATTCCTCCTCGCACTGACAGCCCTGCCAGTGCCCACCTGCCCCCTGCCAGTGCCACCTCAATAAAATATAAGTGCCCCCGTCAGTGCCACCCAGCAGTGCCCACAGTGGCACCCAGCAGTGCCCACAATCTGCCTCAACAAAGGTGCTGCACCCCAGTGCTACATATCCATGCCCATCAGTGTCATCTACCAGTGCCCATCAGTGCCACCTATCACAGCCACCTATCAGTGCCCATCAGTCCCATCTATCAGTGGTACCTATCAGTGCCCCTTAGTGCCACCCATCCGTGCCATCTTATCTGTGCCCATCTTTGCCCATCAGTGCTGCCTTATCTGTGCCGCTTTATCTGTGCCTATTAGTGCCGCCTTAACTATGCCTATCAGTGCCCACCAATGCAGCCTATCAGTGCCCACCAATGCAGCCTATCAGTGCAGCCTATCAGTGCCCACCAATGCAGCCTATCAGTGCCCACCAATGCAGCCTATCAGTGCCCACCAGTGCAGCCTATCAGTGCCCACCAGTGCAGCCTATCAGTGCCCACCAATGCAGCCTATCAGTGCCCACCAATGCAGCCTATCAGTGCCCACCAATGCAGCTTATCAGTGCCCACCAGTGCAGCCTATCAGTGCCCACCAATGCAGCCTATCAGTGCCCACCAATGCAGCCTATCAGTGCCCACCAGTGCAGCCTATCAGTGCCCACCAATGCAGCCTATCAGTGCCCACCAATGCAGCCTATCAGTGCCCACCAATGCAGCCTATCAGTGCCCACCAGTGCAGCCTATCAGTGCCCACCAATGCAGCCTATCAGTGCCCACCAATGCAGCCTATCAGTGCCCACCAATGCAGCCTATCAGTGCCGCCTCATCAGCGCACTTCAATGAAGGAGAAAAATGACCTGTTTGCAAAATTTTATAACAAACTATTAAACATGATTTTTTTTTGCATCTTTTTTTGTTTGTTTAGCAAAAAATAAAACTCCGAACTGTAACTAAATACCACCAAAAGAAAGCTCTATTTGTGGGAAAAAATGATAAAAATGTCATTTGGGTACAGTGTTGTATGACCGCGTAATTGTCATTCAAAGTGCATCAGCGCTGAAAGCTGAACATTGGTCTGGGCAGGAGGGGGGTTTAAGTGCCCAGTAAGCAAGGGGTTAATGTCACTTGGTGAGTTTAGTCTGAGAACCTGAGGAATTTATATATGTCCTGCATTACAGGGATGATGTGACAACCCTAATATATACACACACCGTATATACACACACACCGTATATACACACACACACACACACACACCGTATATACACACACACACCGTATATACACACACACCGTATATACACACACCGTATATACACACACACCGTATATACACACACCGTATATACACACACACACCGTATACACACACCGTATACACACACCGTATATACACACACACACCGTATATACACACCGTATATACACACACACACACACCGTATATACACACACAGTATACACACACACACACACACACACACCGTATATACACACACACACACCGTATATACACACACACACACCGTATATACACACACACACACCGTATATACATACACAGTATACACACACACACACACACCGTATATACACACACACACACACCGTATATACACACACACACACACCGTATATACACACACAGTATACACACACACACACACACACACACCGTATATACACACACACACACACCGTATATACACACACACACACACACCGTATATACACACACACACACACACACACACACTAGTGCACAGTATACACACACACTGTATATACACACACACACACCGTATATACACACACAGTATACACACACACACACACACCGTATATACACACACACACACACACACACCGTATATACACACACACACACACACCGTATATACACACACACACACACACACACACACACACACTAGTGCACAGTATACACACACACCGTATATACACACACACACACACACACTAGTGCACAGTATACACACACACTGTATATACACAGAGTATACAAACACACACACCGTATACACAGCAACACTTTTTACCTCAAAATCAGTCATATGGAACACACTGCTGCCTCATCTCCTGGCATGCTGGGATTTGTAGTACCCCAGCAGATCACAGACACAGGAAGTGGTAATAGATGGGTGGGGCCTGTGTAGTGGGGGGCAGGTAATGAGTAGGGGGGTGTAGCAGAGATTGGGGGGGCATTCAGGACATGAACTTCCTCCAGAAGCAAATCACTTCTCCTCAGATAAACATCTACTGCTTCACAGACAGGGGGAGCTCTGCTTGAGCAACACCTCCTCCCCTCCCCCTCCTTGTCCTCCTCCCCCTCCCCCTCCCCCGCACACATGGGTGAACCACTGATAATAATACATTCAGGTCAGTTATCTTACCTTCTATCAGGCTGTCCCCTCCCCCTCCTCTCTCCCCTCCCCTCCCCCTCCTCCCCTCCCCCTCCTCCTCCCCCTCCTCCTCCTCCCTTCCTCCTCCCCCTCCCCTCCTCCGGCTGTCCTCTAGTGATGTCTGGTTGATGAACGGATCATTCTGTGGAATTGATTTATCTGACTGAAATGATCCGTTTAAAACATTTCACTATGACCTCAGTACTAGAATAGCAGAGCAGGCCTCGTAATATGATCCTAGAGTGAGAGCTCCGCCCCTCCCTGCAACCAATCAGACCAATCACAGCGCACTGCCCCTCCCTGCACCCAATCACCCCAATCACAGCGCACTGCCCCTCCCTGCAACCAATCACAGCGCACCGCCCCTCCCTGCAACCAATCAGCCAATCACAGCACACTGCCCCTCCCTGCAACCAATCACAGCGCACTGCCCCTCAGCCCTGGTGTAAGTTTTGTATGCAGTTCCTGAGTCCGGAGTTCTCAGCACAGCGAGATAAAGAATGATTGGAGTTGTGAGAAGGCCGTACACTGAAAGAATGGCGAGTCCCACCAGTAGAACAATACACCAATCCCACCATCAGGGGGCAGCAGTGATCAGGTGGTACGGACAGCCTGAGGCCCTTTCACACTCGTGCCACTTGTCCTGCCACTTGAGACTGCAAAGTCACATGACAAGTCACATGACAAGTCACATGACAAGTCACACCCCGTGATTTCCAACCAGTTCACTTCATATCTGTGCCACTTCAACGTGGTTTTTGTACTACTTTTGTGCGACTTTGATGCGACTTGTGGCAGAGACCTCCAGATTACACAGACATCGCTTCAAGTCGTGGCAAAAATCATGGCAAAAGCACTTGACTTTCAAGTCGCACAAGTGTGAAAATATCCTTAGTGATTGGATTTTACTACCAGGAGTACTTCCCCCATGATAGTAAAATCTGATCATCATTCCTGCGCATGCGCTGTAAAGACTACAGGAAAATCTGATGGACAGCAATGTTACCTGTGAGGTTGGCCCATCAGAATGCAGGTCACATGCACAAAAACCCGCTTTTCATTTAGGCTCCGCCTCCACTTGTGCGACTTGTCCTGCAACTTGGGACTGCAAAGTCACATGACAAGTCACATGACAAGTCACATGACAAGTCGTACTCTATGATTTCCAATGAGTATTATTCATATCTGTGCCACTTCATAGTCCTCCCTGCACTACTTTGGTTCCACTTTGATGCGACTTGAGCTCCATAGACCTCCGGAATACACAGGCGTTGCTTTAAAGTCGCATGAAAATTGCGGCAGAATTGTGCGACTTTCAGGCTGCGTTAGTGTGAAAGTCGCATTGATTCTTTGGCGACTTGAAGCCACGCCTGTGTATTCTGGAGGTTTATGGACCTCAAGTCACATTAAATGGGACCAAAGTAGTGCAGGGACTACTCTGAAGTGGCTGTGACTTGAAGTGGCACAGATATGAACGGTACTCATTGGAAATCATCGGGTACTTCTTGTCATGTGACTTTGCAGTCCCAAGTCGCAGAACAAGTGTCACAAGTGGAGGCGGAGCCTAAATGAAAAGCGGGGTTTGTGTGCATGTGACCTGCATTCTGATTGGCCAACTTCACAGGTAACATTCCTATCCATCCAATGTGTGGAGACCTCGGCTCAGGGCCGGTCCGTGCAATGCGATTTCCTCCATACAGATAGTATGACTGAAATCGTATCGCATTCGCACTAAACTCGCACAGGACCTTTTTTTGGTCCGCACCAGAATCGCATCGCATGACACCCATGTGATCCGATTCATGTCCAAACTGACACTTCGCAGTGCGACATGCGAGCTGAAATGGGGGTGTCGCTAACATTGTATGACACTCCCCAGCAGTTCTCATGTGTCGTTGTGATCTGTCGTGTGAGTCGGGTGCGATGCAGGAACACGCAGTGGAATCGCAGGATTCCCGCATCACACAAGTGTGATCCCAGCCTGACACAGCTGTTTGTGTGTCACCAAAATCCATGACACCGAGCTCATCTGACACCAATAGACTTGTGCTCTGCACCAATCAACTACATCAAAGATCTGCAATTAGCGGACCTCCAGCTGTTGCAGAACTACAAATCCCATGAGGCATCGCAAGACTCTGACAGCCACAAGCATGACACCCAGAGGCAGAGGCATGATGGGACCTGTAGTTTTGCAACAGCTGGAGGTCCGCTAATTGCAGATCCCTGAACTACATGAAAGTAAATGTCTGGAGGAGGAGCTGCCAACCTCCTGTGTGACTCTTCTGATTCCAATCATTTAATATGTAGAATCCGAGCTTCAGTTCTCTGCTTGTCAGGAGACTCAGCGAGTGACCCGAAGATCCGAAGAATCCATTCATTCAATCATTTCATTCCACTGAGGAGTTCCAAATCATTCACTTTACAGATCCGACCTTCTCATCACTACTGTCCTCATCTCCTCCTCATATCTCAAATAAGCCGCGCTGGAGAAGGGGGCGGGTACACTGTATTCCCATTGGCTGAGGAGGCAGTGGAGAGGCGGGGCAACTACAATCTCGGGATTTTTACATGAAATGTATGTCGGTAAGGGACATTTCAGGGACAGAAGTAAAATAACAGATTTTTATATACTGTCCCTGCTTTTTATTAAGGCTGACAACCCTGATGGGGCCCCCTAGTGGCCGGGCCCTCGGTCCGTGCCCGAGTGACCGCATGGTCAGTCCGCCCCTAGCTAGTGGCTTGTGTACTACACCACCGCCATGTCTGCTGTAAGTGGGGGCAGGGTACCTGTCAATGACTATCTGCTCCCCCTCTCCTTTAGGACGGGGTACCTGTCAATGACTATCTGCCCCCCTCTCCTTTAGGACGGGGTACCTGTCAATGTCTATCTGCTCCCCTCTCCTTTAGGACGGGGTACCTGTCAATGTCTATCTGCCCCCCTCTCCTTTAGGACGGGGTACCTGTCAATGACTATCTGCCCCCCTCTCCTTTAGGACGGGGTACCTGTCAATGTCTATCTGCTCCCCTCTCCTTTAGGACGGGGTACCTGTCAATGTCTATCTGCTCCCCTCTCCTTTAGGACGGGGTACCTGTCAATGACTATCTGCCCCCCTCTCCTTTAGGACGGGGTACCTGTCAATGTCTATCTGCTTCCCTCTCCTTTAGGACGGGGTACCTGTCAATGTCTATCTGCCCCCCTCTCCTTTAGGACGGGGTACCTGTCAATGACTATCTGCCCCCCTCTCCTTTAGGATGGGGTACCTGTCAATGACTATCTGCCCCCCTCTCCTTTAGGACGGGGTACCTGTCAATGACTATCTGCCCCCCTCTCCTTTAGGACGGGGTACCTGTCAATGTCTATCTGCTCCCCCTCTCCTTTAGGACGGGGTACCTGTCAATGACTATCTGTCCCCCTCTCCTTTAGGATGGGGTACCTGTCAATGACTATCTGCTCCCCCTCTCCTTTAGGACGGGGTACCTGTCAATGACTATCTCCCTAAGGTAACAAATGGGAAAGCGGGGAGGGGGAGGGGGGTATTGCAGGTAAGTGAACATTCCTCATCTGGGTGTAACTATGTCTGAAGCTCCATAACTCAAATCATACCTATAGGATTCACTGCGACTCGCTGACACTGACATCAATCAAGGCAGCTGGGGGGTCCAGACTTTGAAGTCAGGATGGCAAATAAAGACCGCAGGGGTGATCAAATACCACCAAAAGACGGCAGAGGTGATCAAATACCACCAAAAGACGGCAGAGGTGATCAAATACCACCAAAAGACGGCAGAGGTGATCAAATACCACCAAAAGACTGCAGAGGTGATCAAATACCACCAAAAGACTGCAGAGGTGATCAAATACCACCAAAAGACGGCAGAGGTGATCAAATACCACCAAAAGACTGCAGAGGTGATCAAATACCACCAAAAGACGGCAGAGGTGATCAAATACCACCAAAAGACTGCAGAGGTGATCAAATACCACCAAAAGACTGCAGAGGTGATCAAATACCACCAAAAGACGGCAGAGGTGATCAAATACCACCAAAAGACTGCAGAGGTGATCAAATACCACCAAAAGACGGCAGAGGTGATCAAATACCACCAAAAGACTGCAGAGGTGATCAAATACCACCAAAAGACTGCAGAGGTGATCAAATACCACCAAAAGACTGCAGAGGTGATCAAATACCACCAAAAGACGGCAGAGGTGATCAAATACCACCAAAAGACTGCAGAGGTGATCAAATACCACCAAAAGACGGCAGAGGTGATCAAATACCACCAAAAGACTGCAGAGGTGATCAAATACCACCAAAAGACGGCAGAGGTGATCAAATACCACCAAAAGACTGCAGGGGTGATCAAATACCACCAAAAGACGGCAGAGGTGATCAAATACCACCAAAAGACGGCAGAGGTGATCAAATACCACCAAAAGACTGCAGAGGTGATCAAATACCACCAAAAGACTGCAGAGGTGATCAAATACCACCAAAAGACGGCAGAGGTGATCAAATACCACCAAAAGACTGCAGAGGTGATCAAATACCACCAAAAGACGGCAGAGGTGATCAAATACCACCAAAAGACTGCAGAGGTGATCAAATACCACCAAAAGACGGCAGAGGTGATCAAATACCACCAAAAGACGGCAGAGGTGATCAAATACCACCAAAAGACGGCAGAGGTGATCAAATACCACCAAAATAAAGCTCTATTTCTAGGGAAAAATACATCAATTTTGTTTGGGAGCCGCGTCACATGACCGCGCAATTGTCAGTTAAAGCGACGCAGTGACGAATGGCAAAAAGCGCTCCGGTCTTAAGCCAGCAAAATGTTGCGGTGTGAAAGCGGTTGGATGATTCTAGAAGTGAATAATAATGAAATCTCTTCCCTGCACTCATCATTATTTCCCTGGTAGAAATGAAGGAAGAATTCCAGCATCAGCTTTTTAGGCTGAGCTTCTCTTCTATGTCACAGGAGTGCGATTCATTGTGAAGTGCTGTGACCCGTTATCAGCAGACAGCGGTGTGAAGTCCGCTCCCCGCTGACGTCATCATTCAGGCGCCATCCTGACGTCAAAGTCCGGATCCCCCAGCTGCCTCGATTGATGTCAGCGAGCCGCAGAGACACTACGCCACGGGCGCTCCAATCAGAGCGCAGAAGTAGAGCAGACGCCGCGCTGTACTGACAGTCGGCATCTCTCCGCTTGTGGAGGGGTGAGAATTGAGCCATCGGCCGTGTTCAGTGCCTCAGTTCTCAGTGCAGAGACGCCAGGGCCAGATGAAGCGTCAGCCTGAGGCTGCATCCACCCAGATAATAGCTACAAAAACAACAAAAAAGCTAATAAAATTAAAAAAATTCTAAAAAAAAATCAAACAAAAATCCAAAAATATAAAATAAATAAACAAAAAAAAGAAATTAAAAAAAAAAAATTTAAAAAATTAAAAAAACAAACAAAAATCCAAAAATATAAAATAAATAAACAAAAAAAAAAAAGAAATTAAAAAAAATAAAATTAAAAAAATTAAAAAAACAAACAAAAATCCAAAAATAAAAAAAAAAACACTTTAAAAAACAAAACAAACAGCAACAATCCCAAAAAAGCAAAAAATAATAATAATTTTACTAGAACATAATTGGATATCCATTGGCGATTATGTATCCAATATACATAGACACACCTTGTTTGGGTAGATCTGATGATTCCTCGGAGGTCATGTGACCGCTGTCTTCCTCCGTAGTTCGGGAATGTTTTGGTGTAAAAACACGGCAGCGGGCTACAGAAAGATGGCCGCTGCCGTTGCCAGGAGTAGTGTTTCCCCTTGTGTTCAGCAGAGAGGAGCGTGCAGCCAATCGGCTTCTCTCTTCAGTGCTGCAGGGATTGGAGGCCCCGCCCCTCTCCACTGAACACAGCAGGAAGAGAGATTGGTTTCAGGTAGAAAAGCACAGAGTGAGGAAAACATGTCTCCTGATTAACCTGCCTACATACTTGTTTTGTTATTAATGATTTCCCGGAAGAGACATGTCATTACAAGGTGATTGATTAAGGGGTTACTCTGAGATTGTTAGATTTATCTCCATGGCTTTATTATTTGTGCCTGAGGAACTACAAGAGCCAGCATGCCTGGCTTGTACTAAAATGGCATCTCATCCAGCATAGACACCATAAGGTACAGTAAGTGGTTTGTAGAACTACAAGAACCAGCATGACTTGTCTGCTCTATAACCACATTGCATCATCCAGCATGGTCTGGTGTCTAGAACTACAAGAGCCAGCATGCACTAGGGTACTTGGTATGATTACAGCATTTACAGATAACAAGGCTGAGGAACTACAAGAACCAGCATGCCTTGTTTGCTGCATAATGACATTGCATCATCCAGTATGATCTGGGGTCACTGATACTAGTAACACCAGGAGAACTACAAGAGCCAGCATTCAATGGGGTACTTGGTAAACGTTGCCACATTTACAGATATCTAGTCTGTGGAACTACAAGAGCCAGCACTCACCGGGGGAACTTGGTATGATTGCAGCATTTACAGATAACAAGGCTGAGGAACTACAAGAGCCAGGATGGGTTGTTTGCTATATAAAAACATTGCACCATTCAGCATATGTGATCTGTAGAACTACAAGAGCCAGCATGACTTGTTGGCTACATAATGGCATTGCATCATCCAGCATGGTCGTACCACACAGCATGCTGCCTCTTGTAGTTCTACAGACCACTTATCTTCTGCTGTCACTTACCAAGGACCCTACACCACGTTGTATGATGCAATGTTAGTGTATAGCAAGCAGGGTGGGCTGGCTCTTGTAGTATAGTTGCCAACTGTCCCGAATTTCCCGGGACATTCCCGGGATTAGGACATTTGTCCCGATTTGATTTTGTCTCAGGAAATTCGGTTTGTCCCGTTTTTCGCAGCCGCTAGAGGTCCGCGACCGGCGGAGACATTTTAAAGAAGACCAGAAGCTGGTCTACAATAGAGCTCAGATGCTGCGGCGCCGCCCACCCCCGCTGCCAGTGTCTGCGAAGTGCAATGGGCGGCGCCGCAGTTCAAAGTCATTCCGCGTGGCAACGATGGCTTGCCACGTCTGGAGGAGATGTGGGGGGCCGGTCTGTGGATGTGGGGGGGGTCTGTGGATGTGGGGGGCCAGTCTGGATGTCAGAGGGGCACCAGATGTAAGGAGGGGCTCCGCTGATGGACACAGATGTGAGGAAGGTACCTCTGATGGGGCACCTGATGTAAGGACAGACTCCGCTGAGGGCACCTGATGGCATCTGGTGACAGGCAACGTGGCTAGTGGACACGCTCAGGGCTCCCACTGATTCTGCATTATGGTGAGTTGAATGATTTCATTTCATATTACAATGTAATAATAGAAATAATGCGCTTCAATCATCCTGACACCATAACAATCATGGCGCCGGGATGATTGAAGAGCCAACACCGGGCATTTGGAGTATCTTTATCTGCTGATTGTCAAACTCTGGAAAACACATATTACTATTGTGGTGTAGGATCGGGGGGCTGCTGTCCCCCCTTTCCCTCTCTCCCCCCTTTCCCTCTCTCCCCCCTTTCCCTCTCCCCCCCCTTTCCCTCTCCCCCCCCCCCCTCATCCCCTTTCCCTCTCCCCCCCCCTCATCCCCTTCCCCTCTCCCCCCCCCCTCATCCCCTTTCCCTCTCACCCCCCCCCCATCCCCTTTCCCTCTCTCTCCCCCTTTCCCTTTCTCTCTCTCTCTCTCTCTCCCCCTTTCCCTTTGTCTCCCCCCCTTTCCCTTCTCCCTCCCCCCCCTTTCCCTTCTCCTCCCCCCCCCCCCCCCCTTTCCCTTCTCCTCCCCCCCCCCTTTCCCTTCTCCTCCCCCCCCCCTTTCCCTTCTCCTCCCCCCCCCCTTTCCCTTCTCCTCCCCCCCCCCTTTCCCTTCTCCTCCCCCCCCCCTTTCCCTTCTCCTTCCCCCCCCCCTTTCCCCTTCTCCTCCCCCCCCCTTTCCCTTCTCCTCCTCTCCCCCTCTCCCCCCCTCCCCCCCTCTCCCCCTCTCTCCCCCTCTCCCACCCTCTCCCCCCCTCTCCCCCCTCTCCCCCCCCCTCCCCCCTCTCTCCCCCCCCCCTCCCAAAAAGTGTTGCTGTGTGTTCTGTGTGTGTGTGTATACTCTGTGCATATACTGTGTGTGTTTGTATACTCTGTGTATATACGGTGTGTGTGTGTATACTCTGTATATATACGGTGTGTGTGTGTATATACGGTGTGTGTGTGTGTATATACGGGGTGTGTGTGTATATACGGTGTGTGTGTATATACGGTGTGTGTGTGTGTATATACGGTGTGTGTGTATATACGGTGTGTGTGTATATACGGTGTGTGTGTGTGTATATACGGTGTGTGTGTGTATACTCTGTGTATATACGGTGTGTGTGTGTGTGTGTGTATATACGGTGTGTGTGTGTATATACGGTGTGTGTGTATATACGGTGTGTGTGTATATACGGTGTGTGTGTGTGTATATACGGTGTGTGTGTATATACGGTGTGTGTGTATATACGGTGTGTGTGTGTGTATATACGGTGTGTGTGTGTATACTCTGTGTATATACGGTGTGTGTGTGTGTGTGTGTGTGTATATACGGTGTGTGTGTGTATACTCTGTGGTATATACGGTGTGTGTGTGTATATACAGTGTGTGTGTATATACGGTGTGTGTGTGTGTGTGTGTGTGTGTATATACGGTGTGTGTGTGTATACTCTGTGTATATACGGTGTGTGTGTGTATATACGGTGTGTGTGTATATACGGTGTGTGTGTATATACGGTGTGTGTGTGTGTATACTCTGTATATATACGGTGTGTGTGTGTATATACGGTGTGTGTGTATATACGGTGTGTGTGTATATACGGTGTGTGTGTATATACGGTGTGTGTGTGTGTGTATATACGGTGTGTGTATATACGGTGTGTGTGTATATACGGTGTGTGTGTATATACGGTGTGTGTGTATATACGGTGTGTGTGTATATACGGTGTGTGTGTATATACGGTGTGTGTGTGTGTGTATATACGGTGTGTGTGTATATACGGTGTGTGTATATATTAGGGTTGCCACATCATCCCTGTAATGCAGGACATATATAAATTCCTCAGGTTCTCAGACTAAACTCACCAAGTGACATTTAACCCCTTACTTACTGGGCACTTAAACCCCCCTCAGTCCCAGAGCAATTTTCAGCTTTCAGCGCTGATGCACTTTGAATGACATTACGCGGTCATACAACACTGTACCCAAATGACATTTTTATCATTTTTTTCCCCACAAATAGAGATTTCTTTTGGTGGTATTTAGTTACAGCTCGGAGTTTTATTTTTTGCTAAACAAACAAAAAAAGATGCAAAAAATAAAATCATGTTTAATAGTTTGTTATAAAATTTTGCAAACAGGTCATTTTTCTCCTTCATTGAAGTGCGCTGATGAGGCGGCACTGATGGGCTGCACTGGTGGACACTGACAGGCATAGTTAAGGTGGCACTAATGGGCACAGATAAGGCGGCAAAGATGGGCACAGTTAAGATGGCACGGATGGGTGGCACTAAGGGGCACTGATGGGTACCACTGATAGATGGGACTGATGGGCACTAATAGGTGGCACTGATAGATGGCACTGATGGGCACTGGTAGATGACACTGATGGGCACGGATATGTGGCACTGGGGTGCAGCACCTTTGTTGAGGCAGATTGGGGGCACTGCTGGGTGGCACTGATGGGGGGAACTTATATTTTATTGAGGTGGGCACTGGCAGGGGGTAGGTGGGCACTGGCAGGGCTGGCCGTGATCGGGACTAGTGTCCCGATCACGGCCGCCGGTGATCGGCTCTTTTTTCTCTCCTCGCGCTGTCAGTGCGAGGAGGAATAATAGCCGATTACCGGCTCCATTCTATCGCATGATAAGGGGTCGGGATCGACCCCTTGCTCAGATCGGTGATCAGGCGAGTCTCATAGACTCCCCGATCACAGAGCGCGCCCCTCAGGGGGTGTGCAGGCCGCTCGTGCACGGGACGACGTCAATAGACATTGTCCCGGCAAAGGAGGTCCGCGCTGTAGCCGTCATTCGGGTATAGTGCGGGTCTCAAGTGGTTAATTATCACCTTAATCAGCCACAGAACCCGAGTAATTCATATGTGTCCTGGGATTAAAGGGATGAGGTGGCAACCCTAGTGTGTATATACATACTGTGTGTGTGTGTGTGTGTGTGTGTATATACATACTGTGTGTGTGTGTGTGTGTGTGTATATACATACTGTGCACTAGTGTGTGTGTGTGTGTGTGTGTGTGTGTGGTGTGTGTGTGTGTGTGTGTGTGTGTGTGTATATACATACTGTGCACTAGTGTGTGTGTGTGTGTGTGTGTGTGTGTGTGTGTGTGTATATACATACTGTGCACTAGTGTGTGTGTGTGTGTGGTGTATATACATACTGTGCACTACTGTGTGTGTGTGTGTGTGTGTGTATATACATACTGTGTGTGTGCATGTGTGTGTGTGTGTGTATATATATTGCACTAGTAACTGTGTGCATTTGTATATACTGTGCATGTGTGTGTATATATGGGGTGTGTACTGCGCATGCGTGTGTGTATACTGTATGATCCATGTGTTCTCACTGCCGCTCAACAGAATTTGATCCAACAATCCTGTGCCCGTGAAAATGCCCCTTGTCACCATTGGGAGCCAATACACAAGTAAATGCGCAAAAACAGGGTGAAAGATTTCCCCGAGATGTCCACCAATCTCTCACCAATTGAAACCAAAAATCCAATTGAATGAATGAGAGTCCATATTATGTAAAGATCCGTATGGTTAGAAATATAAAAGCTACTGTCCAGTAGAAGAAAGGAAAGCATTTATACCCAGGAGCTCCACATCCAGGGCCGCCATCAGTGAAGGACAGAAACCACCTTCCAAAGTCTGTGGAAAAAAGCAAAGGAAGAGGCGCCTCTGGGTGTAGAGATAACAAACACTTTAATTATAAAAACGCATTTATTTCAGGCGACTCACATTTTGGATGTGGTCTATGAGCATTCAGTCACTTTAAAAGCTGAGCATGGATGTGGTCATCTAGTAGTCCATCAAGCTGAGGCGCTGTAGCCGCTAGTGGGCAGGAAGTGGCACAGACACGGAGAGAGATGACATCATGAGGTGGGTGTGACCGGTTTCGTGAGCGTACAGGCTGAGGTTGTTTGACAGCGGCGCTCCTTCATCAAGCAAGTGGGACAACAAAAAAGACTGATATATATATATATATATATACATATAGGCCATGCACAGGAGGAAGGGGAGGAGCCACTTACAATGCAGGTGCAGAGGATTACAAATCTTAGAGAGAGGTGTCAGCGAGAACATGAAATAGGACAGTGATGGGGAACCTTGGCACCCCAGATGTGTTAGAACTACATTTCCCATGGTGCTCATGCACTCTGCAGTGTAGATGAGCATCATGGGAAATGTAGTTCTAACACATCTGGGGTGCCGAGGTTCCCCATCACTGATATAGGATATAAATGGATTGGAAATGGAAGATGAATAAATAAAATAATAAAGATGATGAATGTAAAAATAAAATAAATATAAAAATGGTACTGAAAAATAAATATACAAGACTCATGGGTCAATACAGAGACAGCAATAGATAAATGATATACACACTATATCATCAATAAATGAAAGTTATACCGACATGATATGGAGAAAAGGGAGGGAGAGAAAAGGAACAAAATAAAAATAACTGGCATGAGGAATAAAAACTAGTTGTATAAAAATCATGTATTAAGAACTTACTGCTGATGCAAAAATATAAATATGTATATAGGTCAAAAAATGTACACATATAAACATACATGTACATATGCACATAAACATAGGAACTATAAAATATGTAGGAGGAACATGGCTACACAGAGGTGGATGCATCTAGAGCTTTGTGCACACATATTACATGCATATATATATACACACACACACACACGGACACACATACACATATATATACACACACGCACACACATACACATATATATACACACACGCACACACATACACATACATGCACACACATATTACATGCATATATATATATATATACACACGCACACACACACATACACATATATATACACACACGCACACATACACATACATGCACATATATATACACATACACGCACACACATACACATATATATACACACACACACACATACACATACATATATATATACACACACGCACACGCACATACACATACATGCACATACTGGGATGGTTCTCCAGACTTGATTCCTCAATTCGTCCAACATTGTAACAACAATACCTCTGGATTGTCCTTTACGTTTGTATCTCACCCTTCTACCATGGCTTTTCTAGACTTGGAATTAAGTCACGATGGTCAACAGATTTGTGCCAAAAACGATACCAAACCTACTGCGGGAAATTCCTATCTGCACTTTAGAAGTTGCCACCAATCCCAACTGGATAAAAAATATCCCAAAAGGTCAGTTTTTCCGGCTTGGGCAAAACTGTACCAAAGAGTCTGACTATATTGAATTAAGTGCCCATCTCCAAAAATAAATTTCTGGATAAACAATACCCCGAAGGCCTGATTGATGAGGCTTATGAATCATACCTTCAGGGAAAGCCAAAAAAACCTGCCCATGATCCCAAGGTCGGTGCTGTGAGATTTGTTCCAACCTTTCACTCTAAGCACAGAAAGATGGAAGGAATAATCTAAACATTGGAATATCCTTCAGCAGGATCCCCATTTAAAAACTATTTTACCAGCCCACCCTACCGGTACCTACCGGAGAGCCCCCAACTTGAAAAACAAAATTGCACCCAGCAAATGAAAGACCAATACTATCTCCCCAAATGTACCCGTCCTAATACCCAGTACAGGCATGTATCAATGCAAGAAAACATTATACAAAACTTGCCATTTTGTCTGTCATGGCCAAAAATCATTCAGGACAAAAGGGAAATCCTACCAACTAAAGGACTTTAATTGTTCATCAGACTATGTAGTTTATGCCCTTATCTGTCCTTGCGGCCTGATTTATGTAGGCCGGACAATTCGGGCACTAAGAACAAGATTGGGTGAACACAGAAGGTTTATAGAGGGTGGCACAGACCCTCATAGTGTTCCCCGACACTTTGCTACAGCTCACCAAAAATCCACTGCAGGCCTTCAGGTTTGGGTGATTGAGCAAATCTCCAGCGCCCTTCCTGCAGCAGAGAGATTTAAAAAGCTCTGTGCACGTGAAACGTACTGGATATATACACGAGATGTACTTTCCCCTGGTGGCATCAATGAGAGGATAGAAATTTCTACCGTTATCTAATGTGCCCTCACCTCTTGGAGAATTTTGTATTATTTATTTATTCATTTTCTTATCTCTTCCCCCAGTTCTATTCTGCCCTCCCCCCTCCCTTTTTTGACCTTGCAGTAACCTTCGACTATGCGCGTGTGCACACATATGCGCGTGTATGTATGTGCGTGCGCATGTGCGTAACCAGTATATCTTTAGTACAATATGCGTTTCTCCTCTTATAAATAGATCTGAAAACACTGTCGTGCATGGTTGCCCTGTGGTGCACGTGTGTGTGCGCATGTATATTCATGGGCATGTGAGCGCATATACTGCGCGCGCATGTGTATATGTGCTCACATGTGTTTTATGTGCGTTCCCTCTCCTTAAGATGTAAAATAGTAACTAAATCATTGGCGTGTATCATTAGCTAAGGGCGCACGCACATGTTTTTGTATATGTATGTGCATATATGTGTATGTGTGTGCGTATGTGTGTGTGTATATATATATATATATATATATATATATATATATATATATATGCATGTAATATGTGTGCACAAAGCTCTAGATGCATCCACCTGTGTAGCCATGTTCCTCCTACATATTTTATAGTTCCTATGTTTATGTGCATATGTACATGTATGTTTATATGTGTACATTTTTGACCTATATACATATTTATATTTTTGCATCAGCAGTAAGTTCTTAATACATGATTTTTATACAACTAGTTTTTATTCCTCATGCCAGTTATTTTTATTTTGTTCCTTTTCTCTCCCTCCCTTTTCTCCATATCATGTCGGTATAACTTTCATTTATTGATGATATAGTGTGTATATCATTTATCTATTGCTGTCTCTGTATTGACCCATGAGTCTTGTATATTTATTTTTCAGTACCATTTTTATATTTATTTTATTTTTACATTCATCATCTTTATTATTTTATTTATTCATCTTCCATTTCCAATCCATTTATATCCTATTTCAGTGATGGCGAACCTCGGCACCCCAGATGTGTTAGAACTACATTTCCCATGATGCTCAGCTACACTGCAGAGTACCAGAGCATCATGGGAAATGTAGTTCTAAAACATCCGGGGTGCCGAGGTTCCCCATCACTGTCCTATTTCATGTTCTCGCTGACACCTCTCTCTAAGATTTGTAATCCTCTGCACCTGCATTTTAAGTGGCTCCTCCCCTTCCTCCTGTGCATGGCCTATATATATATATATATATATATATATATATCAGTCTTTTTTGTTGTCCCACTTGCTTGATGAAGGAGCGCGGCTGTCAAACAACCTCAGCCTGTACGCTCACGAAACCGGTCACACCCACCTCATGATGTCATCTCTCTCCGCGTCTGTGTCACTTCCTGGCCACTAGCGGCTACAGCGCCTCAGCTTGATGGACTACTAGATGACCACATCCATGCTCAGCTTTTAAAGTGACTGAATGCTCATAGACCACATCCAAAATGTGAGTCGCCTGAAATAAATGCGTTTTTATAATGAAAGTGTTTGTTATCTCTACACCCAGAGGCGCCTCTTCCTTTGCTTTTTTTTTACCATTGGGAGCCGTCTGATTGGTGCACTGCTGAGCTCAGCCTGGGATCAGGCAGCAAGGCAGGTCCGGGTGCACACCCGGGCAGTGATATTGCGGTGCCCGGCTTTTATTCATACGCCCCACTGCCCGATCTGAGGCCAACCCCAGCAGTTCACTATTCCGCTGGCTCTCCGACTGCACATGCGCAGTTCACAGCCTGCAACATGTGGCTTTATTTTTATTTTATTTTTTTTAAAGGCCTTGCCCACCAGCTGCCTCCCTCACCAAGGGGCAAATGTGTGTGTGTGTGTGTGTGTGTGTGTGTGTGTGAGGGGATACTCATGGAAGGTGGCACTCTGGGGGCTCTGCCATAGGGCATGTCAAAAGTGTCCAAATCTGTCTGCCATAATGTCGCCGTCCCGATGAGAAAAAAATCGCAGATCTCCGTCATTACTAGTAAAAAGAAAAAAAGATAATAAAAATGCAATAAATCCATCCCATGTTGTGTAGATGTGATAACTTTTGTGCAAACCAATCAATAAACGTTTATTGTGATTTTATTTTTTAACAAAAATATGTAGAAGAATACGTATTGGCCTAAAGTGTGGGAAAAAAGTGTGTGTGTATATATATATATATCTCTATCTTACTTTTTAGGGGGGATATTTATAGTATAAAGTAAAAAATATTGCTTTTTTAAAAAAATGTCTACCTTTTTTTGTTTATAGCACAAAAAGTAAAAATCCCTGAAAAGAAATCTCTATTTGTGGGAACAAAAGGACATCAATTCTGTTTGGGTACAACGTCGCACGACCGCGCAATTGTCAGCTAAATCGACGCAGCGCCGAATCACAAAACAGTGCTGTGGTCAGGAAGGGGGGTAAATACTTCCGGGGCTGAAGTGGTTAAGACTCTCCCATTGTTCTCCATGGTTCACTATGCATGCCACAGACCTCATCATCTCCCTGGTAGGGGTGCCAGTGCAGTATTTTGCCCAGGGGCCCCATGATGTTCTTATTGCCTGGGGGCCCCATGATGTTCTTATTGCCTGGGGGCCCCATAATCTCTTATTGCCTGGGGGCCCCATAATCTCCTATTGCCTGGGGGCCCCATAATCTCCTATTGCCTGGGGGCCCCATAATCTCCTATTGCCTGGGGGCCCCATAATCTCCTATTGCCTGGGGGCCCCATAACCTCTTTTTGCCCGGGGGCCCCATAATCTCTTATTGCCTGGGAGCCCCATAACCTCTTATTGCCCGGGGGCCCCATAAGTTGTCAGTCGGCCCCTGCCGCTAGCCCTCCTCCCCTCCCCCCTTCTGATGAATGAGGCTCTTGTGCAGGTTTATGTATAGAAGTGAATTATTAGTATTATATACATTTCATATATTCTGCACATCAATTCTACTTGCTGTCTTCCCAATATGATGACAAGCGGGAGTTCTAATCAAGTACTTTACAGTAGGGATTTCCAAGGAAGGCCTTTTGGGGATCCTAGAAGAGGGGGAGGGCAGTGCGGTGTACATGCAGCTTTCCTGCGTGTTTGTTGCACATATTTTCTTCTAGACTTCTATTATTTTCTGCTGTTTTAGCTGCTTGATCAAGCACTGCTCCTGTGAAAAGCGACCCTAGTGTGTTAGGTGGTGAGGAGGAGAGATCTTCTCTTCTCCACACATGATACAATCTCTAGATCCGACATAGAAATGTAGCGGGGGTTTTGTGACCGATGTTTATGAAGTTGGAGTTTGGCTCCCTCTGGTGTCCTTTTCTTGCCATTCGGAGACCCAGCGCTGCAATGCATTATGGGCTGGGTAGTTTCATGAGGAAGTGACTGATATGTTTGAGTCGGTTTGGGAACTACCTACCCGGGATGCCCCGGTCACTTACCCACAGGCCACACAACAGCCTGCTGGGTAAGGATATAAAGGAAGAGGCGTGGCATGTTCCCGGCCTCTCTGGACGCCATCTTGGACACGGCAGGAGGTCAGTGTGTGTGCCCAGGGCTGGAAGAGCCTGCGGCCTGCAGCACAGAGCCCATCACTAGCCAAAGGGATCCTTGGGGGCGGTCCTTCTGATCGAGGAGGAGGAGTGGCCTGCACTTTACAGGTGTTTGAGGCCGTCTGCCTTCCAGCACAGCGGGGGAGGGGTGTCACCTACACAGAAAGCAGAGACCCCGAGGGGGTGAGAAGACATCTGCCTGTACAAGTAGTGACTGCCATATTGACAAGTGATTGCTGTACAGACTGCCGCTGACGCCTGTAGTGCCCGCATGTGGACAGGGCAGCCATCAGAAATGTCTGGGCCCCCTCCCCCGAGCCTGACCTCCAACATTCCCCAGGGCTTGTCCACGGGCCACCCCACCGAATCCAAACACCGGCCACCTCACCTTTACACACTCAGCCCCCCTCAATCCTGTATATATGTCAGCCCCCCACCCCTGTATATATCTCAGCCCCCCTCAATCCTGTATATATGTCAGCCCCCCCCCACACCTGTATATATGTCAGCCCCCCTCAATCCTGTATATATGTCAGCCCCCCTCAATCCTCTATCTATGTCAGCCCCCCCACACCTGTGCATATATATCAGCCCCCCTCAATCCTGTATATATGTCAGCCCCCCTCAATCCTCTATCTATGTCAGCCCCCCCACACCTGTGCATATATATCAGCCCCCCTCAATCCTGTATATATGTCAGCCCCCCCCCACACACCTGTATATATGTCAGCCCCCCTCAATCCTGTATATATGTCAGCCCCCCCCCACACCTGTATATATGTCAGCCCCCCTCAATCCTGTATATATGTCAGCCCCCCCACACACACCTGTATATATGTCAGCCCCCCACACACACCTGTATATATGTCAGCCCCCCACACACACCTGTATATATGTCAGCCCCCCTCAATCCTGTATATATGTCAGCCCCCCCCCACACCTGTATATATGTCAGCCCCCCTCAATCCTGTATATATGTCAGCCCCCCCACACACACCTGTATATATGTCAGCCCCCCACACACACCTGTATATATGTCAGCCCCCCTCAATCCTGTATATATGTCAGCCCCCCCCCACACCTGTATATATGTCAGCCCCCCTCAATCCTGTATATATGTCAGCCCCCCCACACACACCTGTATATATGTCAGCCCCCCACACACACCTGTATATATGTCAGACCCCCCCCACACACACACACCTGTATATATGTCAGACCCCCCCACACACACACACCTGTATATATGTCAGACCCCCCCACACACACACCTGTATATATGTCAGACCCCCCCACACACACACCTGTATATATGTCAGACCCCCCCACACACACACCTGTATATATGTCAGACCCCCTCAATCCTATATCGTTTTTTTTTCAATTTCTCTATTTATTTATCTTTTCCCTTTTTTCCCTTCCCTCATATAAGCAAGAATGGAATTTTACATACACAGTCTGAGTATCATACATCGAATTTCCATATTCATACATAATAAACAGAAAGAGCATAAGAATTCGTTCTATTCCCTTAGCCTCTTACTCCCTTTATAGTATAATATATAAATCCAAAGAAAAAGAAAGCTAAGTTAATGGTAATATATGGGGACGGCGTCGTAGAAACTCCTCTCTCGGTCCCACATGCCTGGGTTGGTACTATTCCCAGCCAGGCCAGAGTTTTATTGTTATCCTCTTATTTCTCGTCCCCCCCCCCCCCCTTTATTTCCACCCTTATTTTTTCTCCCCCCCCAAAAAAAATAAAAAATAAAGAAAAAAAAAAGAAAAAGGGGGGGAGGAGGGGGAGAGGGGAAGCTCTCATCTCCTCCCCCTATATCTCCCCCTCCTCCCCCCCCTAGATCGCATCGATCTGTCTCTTTCCCTCCTCCGAGGAGACATAAAGATTCCATGGTGTCCATATTTCCAAGTAAGTTTTCCTTCTTTTCCTGGCTGTCCATATTAGGTCTTCCATCCTGTTCACCTCCTCGACTTTCTTCAACCACATGCCCACACTAGGGGGTTGTGTTTGTTTCCACCTGAGTGTTATACATGACTTGGCTGTATTTACCAAGTGACAGAGGATGGAATTCCCACCTATATTTCCTGAGGTCTCTGAGGCCGCGTACACACGGGCGGACTGTTCGCTCAACTTTGTCCGCTGAACAGTGTTTCAGTGGACAGTCCGCTCGTGTGTGGTGCTTTCAGCGGACAGTTTCAGCGGACAGTTTGACGAACAAAGTTTTTCGGAAATTCCGAAAAACTGTCCGCTGAAACTTTGTTTGAGCGAACAGTCCGCCCGTGTGTAGGCCACTTTCGAAATGAGCAAACTGTTCCCGCTCGGAGGAAAGTCTGCTCATTACGAGCGCGTCTCCAGGTAGGCGGGGCCCGCGAAGGAGACGTCGCGGGCCCCGCCGCCTGGTATGGACTTAAAGGGGAACCCCAACGCCGAAAAAAATCGGCGTGGGGATCCCCCCAAAGTCCACAACAGACCCTTGTCCGAGCACGCTACCCGGCCGGCCAGGAAAGGGGGGCGAGCGAGCGCGCCCCCCCTCCTGAGCCGTACCAGGCCGCGTGCCCTCAACATGGGGGGTGCCTTGGGGAAGAGGGGGCCGCGCGGCCCCCCCACCCCAAAGCACCTTGTCCCCATGTTGATGAGGACAAGGGCCTCTTCCCGACAACCCTAGCCGTTGGTTGTCGGGGTCTGCGGGCGGGGGGCTTATCGAAATCCAGGAGCCCCCTTTAATAAGGGGGCCCCCGGATACCGGCCCCCCACCCTATGTGAATGAGTATGGGGTACAATGTACCCCTACCCATTCACCTGTAAAATAAAAGTACCCAAAAAAAAACACAACACACGAGATAAAATATTTTATTTCACAGCTCCGGGGGTCTTCCGTCTTCGGGGGTCTTCTCGCCGGACTCCTCCGCTTTCTTCTTGTAGCTCTTTTGCTAGCGGAGGAGTCCGGCTTTCTTCCTCCCCGCCGCCGGCCTCTTCTCCCGACTTCGGGGGTCTTGTCCCCCTCTTCGGTTCTTCTGCCGGGCCACCGCGCCTTCTTATAGCTCTTTTAGAGGCGGTGGCCCGGTCTTCTGTCGCCGCCGTCGCCGCTGTCGACGCCGCCTCCCGTTCTTCTTCTTCTTCTTCTTCTTCTTCTCCAGGAGATGTTGACACGTCGCTCTCTCAGGCCGGAATGCCAGAGCCGCCCTGCGCTGCCACTTATATAGTAACAATGGGGCGGTGTCACATGGTATATGTCACATGAGTTGGTCACATGGTGACCCCGCCCCCTTACGATGTCATAGTCCCCATGTGACATCAACCCATGTGACCAACCCATGTGACATATACCATGTGACACCGCCCCATTGTCACTATATAAGTCAAATAACTATATAAATCAATAACGCGTACATTTTCGAAATTACATGCGTGATTGGTTCCTTTTCTGTACAAAGTTTCTCAAATGGCATATAGTCTCGGTCTAATAACTCTGGCGCTATCTCTTTTCTTAGAAAATGTCCTAATTGTGCCGCCTGCCAGAAATCTAATTGAAAGGGGCCTTTTCTATCCATCATCTCCTGCATTGTTGGCCATTTACCTATTTTCATGAAATGCGAGGCTTGATATATTCCTTTATTAATCAACTTGTCAAAAGGTCTTTTCTGTATGCCTGGTATGAATCGGGGATTACCCAATACACAGAACTCCCCTCTAGTCCCTATATTGGGTAATCCTCAATCCTATATCTATATCAGCCCCCCCACACCTGTATATATGTCAGTCCCCCCACACACACCTGGATATATGAAGCCCCCCACACCTGTGTGTATATATATATATATATATATATGTGTGTGTGTGTGTGTGTGTATATATATATATATAGTACAGAACGCCGTGGCTGGGTCCTGGAAGGACGCTATGTTTCTCCTCTATTTGGTAATGTTCGGGGGACCAGGTAGATCGCAGGACACAAGCTTTTCACACAACAAGGGGTTTATTAAACTTAAAGCGGGGGGCCATTTAAAAAAAAAAAAAAAAAAGTCAGCAGCTGCAAACATTGTAGCTGCTGACTTAATCAGCCCACTTACCTGTCCAGGGCGCCCGCGATGTCGGCCGCCCGAGGCCGACCCGTCCCTCGGCTCTCGGGGTCCCAGCACCGCCATTCCTTGTAAGGGAAACAGGCAGTGGAGCCTTACGGCTTCACTGCCCGTTTCCTACTGCGCATGCGCGAGTCATGCAGCGCTTTGTGAATGGGACGCGCCGTGTTCTGGAACACACAGTTCCCAGAACACAGCGCAACCCATTACCCAGAAGACGCAGCACGGAGGAGAGAAGAAAGAAGATCTCCGCGGAGGAGGAAGAGGAAGATTAGGATTATGTGCCTAGCAACAGGCATTTCTGGTAAGTAAAAAAAAATAATTTTTTTTCATTTTTTTTTTTTAGATTTTTTTGTAATTTTTAATATTTTTTTTTTCAGGGTGGCCTCCACTTTAAACAGCTTTACAGCAGCCAAAAACAAACGGAAAAGGTTTTTAGTCTCACCGACTTGTAATATCCAGAATAGCTGTCTCTATCAAACAGTGCTTGATCTTTTATGGCAGGTAGCTTCCCCTGCCAGGAGGCTTCCAAGCAGGACACTGCTGTCCACTTCTGTTGCTGCAACCCAAAAACAAACACCCTCCACCCTCCACCATCCACCACCACCCACCACCCTCCACCACCCACCATCCACCATCCACCCTCCACCCTCCACCCTCCAGCCTCCAGCCTCCACCCTCCAGCCTCCAGCCTCCACCACCCTCCACCCACCATCCACCACCCTCCACCACTCACCCTCCACCATCCAGCACCCACCACCACCCTCCACCCACCACCCTCCACCCTCCACCCTCCACCCTGTCTTCTCCACTCTAGTGATGTCCAGTTCATGAACGGATCGTTCTTTTGAATCAATTCTTTTCAGTGAACTGATTCGTTTGAAACATTTCACTATGACCTCAGTACATAGCAGAGCAGCAGAGCTGGCAGTGGTTATATGATTGTAGAGTGAGAGAGCTCCGCCCCTCCCTGCAACCAATCAGCTGACTCGAAGCACAGCGACACTCAGGAACTGGATACAAACTTAAAACAAGAGCCAGGAGTACACAGTACACTGAGATAAAGAATCATACAAGTTACCGAGATAAAGAATCATACAAGTTACCGAGATAAAGAATCGTACAAGTTACCGAGATAAAGAATCGTACAAGTTACCGAGATAAAGAATCGTACAAGTTACCGAGATAAAGAATCGTACAAGTTACCGAGATAAAGAATCGTACAAGTTACCGAGATAAAGAATCATATCCGTTTTTACAACACAGTACACTGAAAGAACCGCGAGTCCCACCAGTAGTTATAACACATTTCCTATGATCCAATTGATTATAACTCTGATCATACTGATCAAAAAGGAAGAAGAGTGTTAAATTCTCAATGGATGACAATGTAAAAGCCTGTACAGTACATTCATTAACCATGAATGATATTTCTAGAATGATTGCAGTCACTGTAGCGTTTGTGGTGACACCTCACGTGTGACGCAATCATGGTTTATGTACACGCACATGCCCTACACACATTTATTCACATGCAGATATCGGGGTTGGTGGGGATGGTTTTAGTTTTTATTTTATACATTTTTTCACTTAACAAGCCCCTATGTGATAGTTTGTTGAAGTGACAGGTTCTCTTTATTGCATATGGGGTCTGGTATATGATTATAGGAGTATAGGATTGTGCTCAGTGACCTGGGTAGCAGGTGTTCTGTCAGATCAAGCAATCTATAGGAGCAGCCAATATTGCGACTTTCGGTGATGCACAAACAGTTGTGTAAAGGAAAAGCGTGTTTTTGTGTGTGTTTTCTGCATTCTGATGGGCCAACTTCACAGGTAAGATTGCTGCCATCAGATTTGTCCGTAGTCTTTACAGTGCATAATGAGGCTCCTTTTACACTTGTGTGACTTATCATGCAACTTGGGACTACAAAGTCGCATGACAAGTCGTACCCCAAGATTTCCAATGAGTACCATTCATATCTGCGGGTCTTCCAGTCACAGCCACTTCAAAGCAGTTACTGCGCTACTTTGGTCCGATTTTGATGCGACTTGAGGCAGAGACCTCAAAATTACATAAATATTCCTTCAAGTCACATCAAAATCGCATCAAAGTCACGGTAAAAATTGTGGCAAAAATTGCATGACTTTCAAGTCGCACAAGTGTGAAAGGAGCCCAACGATTGGATTTTACTACCGTGGATTCTTCGCCCGCACACGGAAGTGAAATACAATCATTTTTCCTGTGCATGCGCTGTAAAGAGAACGGGAAAATCAGATGTCTAGCAATCGTAACTGTGTTGTTGGCCCATCACATGCACAAAAATCCGCTTTTCATTTACACAGCTTTATGTGTCACCAAAATTGATGATGCGGCTGATCTGACAGAATAATAGGATTGTGATTGTAGAAAGGAACTAAATGCAAGTAAACCTCCCCAGGAGCTGCCAACCTTCTGAGAAGAATCATTCTTTTCATTCTAATCATTGAAGAAGGTTGAGTCAGAGCTTCAGTTCTCTGCTTGTCAGGAGACTCAGCGAGTGACCCGAAGATCCGAAGAATCCATTCATTTCACTGAGTAGTTCCAAATGAACTGATTCAGTTAAAAGATCCGGACTTCCCATCACTACTCCCCTCCTCCACACCCATCTACCACTTCCTGTCTTGTTTTTAAAACACACTTCCTCTAACAGGAGGGTTCATCAATTTTATTCCCTTAAAGAGACCACAAACCAAATAGAGGGGAGACATAGCGTCCTTCCAGGACCCAGCCACGGCGTCCTGTACATATCCCCCCCCCCCGTGCCCCAACGCCAAGGAGGTGGAGGCAACAGTGGAGCTCAAACAATGGACTCGGGAGAGGGCATCTGCATTTTGATGCAGTCTCCCGGGCCTATGCTCCACTACAAACTTAAATTCCTGGAGTGCCAGGAACCACCGGGTAACCCTGGCATTAGTCCCTTTTCCCTGTCGCAGCCATTTTAAAGGGGCATGGTCAGAAATCAACCTAAACTTCCTCCCCAAAAGGTAATATCTGAGGGATTCCAGAGCCCACTTAATGGCCAGACACGCTCGTTCAATCATGGCGTAGTTTTTCTCTGCTGGTGTTAACTTCCTGCTGAGGAAGACTATCGGGTGTTCCTTGCCATGAATAACCTGTGACAACACCGCTCCCAATCCTACATCGGAAGCGTCAGTCTGGACAACAAACTCTTTTGAAAAATTAGGTGCTACCAGGACAGGGTGTTGGCACAGCGCCGACTTGAGCTCCATAAAAGGCTTCTCAGCGTCTGCATTCCACTCCACCATGACCGATTTCCGACCCTTAGTCAGATCGGTCAACGGAGCCGCCAACGTGGCAAAGTTGGGTACAAACCTGCTGTAGTATCCCACCATGCCCAGGAATGCACGTACCTGCTTTTTTGTGAGGGGGCGGGGCCAATTCTGTATAGCCTCTATCTTGTTGACCTGCGGTTTCACTACCCCTCTACCCACGATATAACCCAGGTATTTCACCTCCTCCATTCCCAAAGCACATTTTTCAGGGTTTATTGTAAACCCCTCCTTCTAAAGAGAGTCCAGCACTGCCTGAACTTTGGGCAAATGTGATTCCCAGTCTTTGCTAAAAATGACTATATCGTCCAAGTACACTGAGGCATACTTCCGGTGAGGTCGTAAAATCCTATCCATTGCTCTCTGGAACGTGGCTGGAGCAGTTTGCAATCCAAAAGGCATCCTTTTGTACTGAAAACTCCCCTCTGGGGTAGAAAAAGCAGTTTTCTCTCTAGCGGCCTTAGTCAACGGTATTTGCCAATACCCCTTGGTAAGGTCTAACGTAGTGATATACCTGGCTGGACCTAGTCTCTCGATAAGCTCATCTACCCGGGGCATAGGGTAGGCATCAAACCGGGAAACTTCATTAAATTTCCGCAAATCATTGCAGAATCGCAGAGTCCCGTTGGACTTCGGTACCAACACAATCGGGCTCAACCACGCACTCTGCGATTCTTCAATAATCCCTAGGTCTAACATCTTTTTTACTTCCTCTGAAACGGCCTTCCTTTGAGCCTCTGGGATGCGGTAGGGCCGGACAAAAACTTTGACTCCGGGCCCTGTTATAATATCATGCTCTATGACACTAGTGAGCCCTGGCAAGTCTGATAATGTTTCTTTATTTCTCTGCAAGAACTCTTTTGCCTGCTGACTTTGGGTTTTAGACAGGGTATTTGCTACTTGGACAATCTCCACCCCAACCCGAGGCTCAAGTTTTGTACTAGCCAGGGAGGTCACTGGTTCCCTGTCTGTCCAGGGCTTTAACAAGTTTACATGATATATATGGAAGGGTTTCCTCTTGCCTGGCTGGTGGACTCTATAATTTACCTCTCCCACTTTTTCTACAACCTCGAAAGGGCCTTGCCATCTGGCCAAGAATTTACTTTCCACAGTGGGAATCAACACTGCTACTCGATCCCCCACTTGGAAGTTCCTAATTTTGGCCGCCCTATTATAGACCCATCGTTGAGCCTCCTGGGCTTTTTGTAAATGTTCCTTAACTAGCGGCATCACAGTTCGGATCCTCTCCTGCATTTGAGAGACATATTCAAGAACACTCTTATGCTGAATTGGTTCACTTTTCCATTCTTCTTTAACAAAGTCCAGTAATCCACGAGGTCTCCGCCCATATACCAATTCAAAGGGCGAAAACCCAGTGGAGGCCTGGGGCACTTCTCGGATAACAAACAGGAGAGCTGGTAACAGGCAGTCCCAGTCTTTCCCATCCCTTTGTACCACTCTCTTGAGCATAGACTTAAGGGTCTTATTAAAACGTTCTACCAATCCATCTGTTTGGGGATGGTAGACCGATGTGCGCAGCTGTTTAATCCGGAACAGTTTGCATACATCAGCCATAACCTTCGACATAAACGGGGTGCCCTGGTCTGTGAGTATTTCCTTGGGAAAACCTGTCCGTGTAAACAACTGGAATAGTTCCCGGGCAATAGCCTTAGAGGAGGTATTCCGCAGGGGTAGCACCTCAGGATATCGAGTGGCATAGTCGATGATCACCAGTATGTAAGAATGACCTCGAGCCGACTTTACCAAGGGACCCACTATATCCATGGCTATCCTCTCGAATGGGACCTCAATTATGGGCAGAGGGACCAACGGGCTCCGGAAATGGGTCGCCGGAGCGGTCAACTGACAGGTGGGACAAGAGGTACAGTATCTCCTTACCCCTGCTTTCAAGCCTGGCCAGTAAAACCGGTTGGCGATAAGTGCCTCCGTCTTTTCAACTCCCAGATGTCCCCCTAAAACATCATCATGGGCCAGGTCCAGGACCTTGCGTCTATACTGTTGGGGTACCAATAATTGTTCTACCACATTTTCTCTCACTTTAGTAACCTGATAAAGCAATTCATTACATATTGCAAAATGTGGCCACCCCTCATTAGCACCTGGCTCTTGGGGCTCCCCATTTATTACTACAACCTGTTCCTGTGCCCTGGCGAAAGTGAGGTCCTGCATCTGGGCAGTACCAAATGCTCCCTGGGGAACACCCAAATCTGGCAAGGCAGGGGTAGAGGCCACTTCCTCATCCTCTTCCCCCAGCATTACCTGAAGCGGAGAAGGTTCCCCCCCCTCAGTGTTCAGGTAGGTCTGTGAACCCCACATTTTGACATCCTTAACAGTGTCAGCACTACTTTCATCACCCTTAACTAAATCTTTAGCATTTTTATCAACTGGGTCCATATTACGAACATGCGGCATCTCAAGGTTATTACCCTCAACAACAGGAACAGAGGGACTAGTTTCTTCCCAGTCTCTGGACCTTTCAGATAGTTCTCCTTGTCCCCACAGTTTTGCAAATAATGGACAGTCTCGTCCTATGATAACGTTATGTACCAATTTCTTTACCACACCCACCTCTTGAGTACCAGTGCCACATGCTGTGGAGATGGACACCGAGATGAGAAGGTACTCTCTAGTGTCCCCATGAATGCACACAACCCGTAAAATTTTTCTTACCGGACCGATCTTCCCAATTACTCTAGGGTGAACCAGGGTTACCATGCTTCCAGAGTCCAGCAAAGCCCGTGCAGGGTGGTGATTCACTTGGACTTCACACTCAAATTTCCCCTCTCCAAGGTCAAGATGTGTTGTACACGCTTTATGGGCATAAAAAGACCCCCTCCGAAGAACCCCGCATTCCATGGGTTCTTCCTGCAATGGGCAGTGGGCCCGGGTATGACCCCAGGCATGACATCGCCAACATTGTACATCCCCTCCTCTCCGAACAGGAACAAGGTCGCTGAGGGGGTAACGGGTGTGACTCTTGGCCTTTCCGGGGTGTTGGTTCCAGGGCTCCTGGGGATATCCTTTCGTAGGGCGGCAGTTGGTCGTGGCAGACTGGGCCCTTGACGCTTGGTAGGGCCAAGCAGATCCTCCACCACTGTATATCGTTCCACCATCTCGACAAGGAGGTTCACCGTTTTGGGGTTTCCATGGCTGACCCACCGTTGAAGGTCGTCTGACAGTGACCTTAAGTATCGGTCCAGCACTACCCACTCCACAATTTGGGGGCCAGACAACACTTCGGGCTGCAGCCATTTTTTTACTAGTTGCACCAGGTCATGCATTTGAGACTGCGGTGGCCGATCTGGACGATACTTCCATTGGTGCACTCGTTGGGCCCGGACAGCCGTAGTCACCCCCAACCGAGCCAGTATTTCTGCCTTTAATATTTGATAATCTTTTGCGTCTTCTGGTGGTAGGTCTAAATAGGCTTGAGGATCTCCGGTGATGAAAGGAGCAATTAAGCCCGCCCACTGGTCCTGGGGCCACCCTAATCTCTCTGCTCCTCCATTGTTTCAGCTTTCAACAGTTGTGCAGCTTTAACCCAGGACATAAATTCACTGTACTGTCCCTTTAAATGTCAGTTTAAATCCAATGCAAAGAAAAAAAAATAGCAAGAAAAACGCCTGTTACTTTGTCCTGCCCGCATTCTCCACCACTTGTAATGTTCGGGGGACCAGGTAGATCGCAGGACACAGGCTTTTCACACAACAAGGGGTTTATTAAACTTAAACAGCTTTACAGCAGCCAAAAACAAAAGGAAAAGGTTTTTAGTCTCACCGACTTGCAAAGTCCAGAATAGCTGTCTCTATCAAACAGTGCTTGATCTTTTATGGCAGGTAGCTTCCCCTGCCAGGAGGCTTCCAAGCAGGACGCTGCTGCCCACTTCTGTTGCTGCAACCCAAAACAAACACCATCCATCATCCACCATCCACCATCCACCATGTCTTCTCCACTCCTTCACACCCATCTACCACCTGTCTTGCTTTTAAAACACACTTCCTCTAACAGGAGGGTTAATCAATTTTATTCCCTTAAAGAGACCACAAACCAAATAGAGGAGAAACATAGCGTACTTCCAGGACCCAGCCACGGCGTCCTGTACAATATATATATATATATATATATATATATATATATAATCACCCCCCCCCACACACACACACACACACACCTGTATATATGCCAGTCCCCCCACATTTATTTGAAATTATTATTTATTCAACAAAAGAGAAAAACGCCACTAAAAACAAGTAGCATTACACATAAAAAATTGGATGTATACTAGAATTACATAACATATATTAGAGGTGCACAATTAATCGCAAAACGATCACGATCTCGATTCACCCCACCACGCGATCTATGTTTTGGGTGACCCGCAATTATCTTTTAGTGCCGCCGGTTCCGAGTAACCAGCGTGGAACGCAAATGGCGGATATCTGAACTGACGTCAGCCACTGGAACTGACGTCAGTCATTGGAGCGTGCGATGTGGCGTGCCGCTGCCTGCTATACACAGTAGTAGGGGTGCAACGGATCGTCGCCGATCCGAACGGGTCACCCCGCTCGGATTGGCACATGCCGGGCTCCGCGGTCTCGGCCTTAGAAAAGGCTGCGGCTTCGGCCTAGCTCCGAAGCGGCGGCCATCTTTCTTCACCCAGGCTGTTTACACTGTGATTGCTCCGACGGTGTCATGGCGCTGGTTCCTCTCTTCCCCTCTCTGTACTAATCTGTACAGTGGAGGGGAGAGATCCAGATATGGAAGCAGCCATCCCTCCATACCCTGCCAATACTCTAGCAATACGCTGCCTGCCAATACTCTGCGATACCCTGCCAATACTCTATGATAGTCTGTGATACCCTGCCAATACTCTAGCAATACGCTGCAATACCCTGCCTGCCAATACTCTGCGATACTCTGCCAATACTCTGCGATACAGTGCCAATACTCTAGCAATACTCTGCCTGCCAATACCCTGCGATACCCTGCCAATACTCAGCGATACCCTGCCTGTAAATTTTTCAAATAAAACAGTTTTTTGAGAATCGTGATCTTCATTCTAAGCAAAAGAATGGTGATTCTCATTTTTCCCAGAATCGTGCAGCTCTAACATATACACATAGAACAATGAATGATCAGGTCTATTGCAAGAGATGATCTTTACAAAAAGTAGCCCAATGTTTCGGGGTATATAAACAGTTGACCTCTTCTTCAGGGGTAATTCATGGTCAAAGATCTGTAGTAAGAAGAAAAAAAATAATAAAAATACAAGTTGTCATGTCAGTCACGTACATAGATACAATGTTAATAGGCAATCCTGTGTACATTACAATATAATACACGGACACAATCATATTTCACACAGCAACAAATACATATAAATATACAGACATTACTGACCATATGTGTAGATGGTGAACTTCATAGAACATCCAACAAGAAGGTTGATCTGCCCCACCGAGGTCAGAGGGGCCCGAGGGATGAGGAGAAATCCAAATATGTAACCAGGACAGGGAGGTTATTGGGGAGAAAACGTACCCCACCACCCCTACCCCCGAACCCCATGGATCTCGTGTTCCTGTCAATCAATCCGGAATCCCGACCACCATATGATGTCACAGAGGGCACCACCACACAGGCCCGCCTCTACGCTCCAATTGGGTGTCCAAACTGGCTAGGTGGAAACACACATACAAACATGTATCATATAAGTGCCCCCCCCCCAGGCACCCCCCCATCAACATTGGGGTAATATGAAGAAAATCTGTGATTACATACAATCTGAGCTGAAAAGACCGACCCTCACCGCTGATACAAGATATATTAGATAATCATATATAAATAAGTGCAGCGCTTAAAGGCACCTATATCTATAAGTGAAAATATACAATTAAAAGAAACAAACAGATGGTATTAATAAAAAGTCCACTCAAATCCAAAATAGTCCCAAAATGAATCTCTATAGATCTCAAAGTGGTGCATCTGGGACTTTTTGAAGTTGTCAGATGGCATTGGTGGCAGAATAACTGGCAACCTTCTCAGACCTCAGAACCTCTTGAGAGTGGATTACAGGCAGATGAAAGAAGGTAGGTACTCTTACCAGATGAGTTGGACACATCCACCTTATAGTAGTGTGTCGTACGAGTTTATGGGGGGGCTCCAGCCACACGCCCCAATCCACCAGCCGAATGATGTTTTCCCCTCGGGATTCCTTACGATCTCCAGATGGAAAAGGTGGATGAAGTTTCTGAACCGTGAATCGCTGTAGGACTTGGTGCCAGAAATCTCATAAGGATTCACCATAGGGGGGACAAAGCATAAAAAACGCCTTGCATGGTGAAATACAACCAATGATGGTTTATTGAAAAAAAATCAAATTAAAACAAAACTAATAGTCTATAAAAATCACGTGATACATAAAAACAAAATATCTGTAATGTGGGGAGCAGAAAAATGCTGGCCCTACGCGTTTCGACCTCTAAGTCATCAACAGGGGCATAGCCTGACTCCCCCACATTGCTGCAATATATATATATATATATATATATATATATATATATATATATCTCACAACTACATTATAATGCCTCGATTCTATTTTAATAATGTATTTATTATATTAGTCGAGGCCGGGCCCACCGATCTCAGCTCCGAGCCTCGCTTTCAAGTCCGGGAAATGACGTCGGAGGTAAATAGAACCTAACGACGTCACATCCGGGACTGATCCAAGCCTCACTTTCGTGGTCCAGGAAATGACGTCGGAAGTAAATAAAATCATCAGCGTCATATCCGAGACTGGTACTTAGCCTCATTTACAGGGAATGGCGTCGCCATACCAGAGAGTAATCTGTGTACTGTCGTTCTGCCCCCCCAGTGTACAAACAAAAAAACAACACTATAAAGCATATCACTGCCTAAATAGACATCGTCTCCTGAGTACTCCATATACTATCTGCGTTCCAGAACTGGAACACAAACTGTAATTAACCCCATAAAGAATATAGTGCAACCAGAATTATTTCATTCCATTTCTGTTCCTAAAAATAAATAAAAAAGTAAATAAAATTAAAATAAAATAAACAACAAATAAAATAAAAATAGAAATAAAAGTAAAAAAATATATTGTGTACTTAATCACCTGTCCGTGCAAAATGCAGTATGTGGGGCGCACTAAAAGGGAATTTTCTGTTTGCATAAACGAACATATCGTGAAAATTAAAAAAGGGTGCAACAAACTTACTGTACCCCGTCATTACCTGGAACATCATCAAAGGGACCCTACGGTGCGTGCGCAAAGCCAGCCCGCGTCATTCACCCGCGACGCTGATCCAACATGGTCGCTCACATAACGTGAGCAGACAGCCGGGACAAAGGAGGGTCGGGCTTGCCCCGCCCATAGGGCAGACACCGGCCTCCCCTGCACCGAGTGACGCCATCGGTGAAAAGGAAGGACCCGAAAATTAAAGAAATGAAACACAGACCACAAGGATTTTTCTTCTGAAAACTCGTCCGGTATCCCCCACCTCCAAGGGTGAGGAAAAGCCCTGACCACACCGCCGCCGGGCAGGATCAACCATAAATTGTCGAAAAAAATTAATAAAAATAAATAAATAAATACTGCTTGCAGAGGGAAATGTATTTGTTGTTTTATATTTATTGGAAGATGCAGTCGACTTACAGCAGAAGCCCCACCTTGATAGAGGTGAGCTGAAAAAATTTTTTTTGAAAGAATTTTTCTTTAAATACAAAAATCCATCATCATTTGGAACTCCTGATGCTGAACTCCCATTTTTGGGGTCCCTAGGGAACCAGACCGATCTAAGGAGGGTCGTTCACCGGAGAGGCTCCCATTCGGAGCCCCCAGAGGAAAAGCCCTCCAAGAAAGGCCTGTATGAAATCGGGCCATTTCGGCCTGGTGATTTGGTGGCATTCAAACAAAAAATCCAGCGCTGTTCTGATTGGAGAAGTCATTTATTTAAGTCCCGCCTCTTATCCCTGCATGTAGCCTATCCAATATTAGAAAGGATATCTTAGGAGTGATGCCGTTATGTACATTACTGACATGTCTCCCCAGAGGAAGACCGGGATTACGTGTCTGTACTGACAAAATATGTCGGTACGCGCGGCGCCAAGATTGCTGTATCGTCTTCCCTACGTAAAAGCATTGACAGTCACACAGCAACAAGTACACCACCCCCCCCGCTGTCTGACAGTTTGTATAATGTCTAGGGCGGTACCGCTCACCGCTGGGAAGTGCGATATTTCGTGCCGTATTCATGTAATGCCAATATCTACACCCACCACAGGTGAAAGTACCGGGGTATTTACAGGGACCCCGACCACCCAGACTCTTAAACTCACTAGAAACTAGATGGTCCCTCAGAGATCTTGCCCGCTTAAAGGTAAAAGCGGGTTTCTTGCTCACAAACGGACCAATAGTTGGGTCCATGGACTGAACAGGCCGATATTTATTAGCAAATGTTCTTAACCACATCAATACCGGGGCCTATTCTGGCACTCCTCTCCTATATTCCAGCACTCCTCTCCTATATTCCGGCACTCCTCTCCTATATTCCGGCACTCCTCTCCTATATTCCGGCACTCCTCTCCTACACGTAAAAATCATAATTTGTTTGCTAAAAAATTACTCAGAGCCCCCAAACATTATATATATATAGATATATATATATATATATATATATCTATATATATATATATAATTTTTTTAGCAGACACCCTAGGGAATAAAATGGCGGTCATTGCAACTTTTTATCTCGCACAGTATTTGCGCAACAATTTTTCAAACGGTTTTTTTTTTGGAAAAAAAAATTTAATGATTTAAAAAATAAAAAAAAGTAAAGTTGTCCATTTTTTTTATAATATGAAAGATGATGTTACGCCAAATAAATAGATACCCAACATGTCACGCTTTAAAATTGCACGTACTCATGGAATGACGCCAAACTTAAGTATTTAAAAATCTCCATTGAGAGTTACAGAGTTGACCTGGAGCTAGAATTGTTGCTTGCGTTCTAACGCACGCGGAAATACCTCACATGTGTAGTTTGAATGGCGTTTACATATGTGGGTGGGACTAACGTGTGTGTTACCACCACACACTACACACTGACCACTACACTACACACTGAGCACACTACACACTGACCACTACACTACACACTGACCACACTACACACTGACCACTACACTACACACTGACCACTACACTACACACTGAGCACACTACACACTGACCACTACACTACACACTGACCACTACACTACACACTGACCACTACACTACACACTGACCTGACCACCACACCGCACAATTGTTCAGCAGGACCATCCCATATGAGCAAGACGTCATCAATGAACCTAAGCCAGAGACTGACCCTGCCCATAAAAGGGGCAAGATCCTCTGACTGCCCTATTGACCGCTCCCACTCCCCCAGGTACAGGTTAGTGTACGAGGGGGGCACACGAAGTCCCCATCGTGGCCCCCTGCACCTGGAGGAAGTGGGAGCCGTCAAAGGTAAAGTGGCTTCGTTGTAAGATATATTCCAGGGAGCCCAACAAAAAGTTAACCATTTTTCCATCATACCTGCCATCCCGAAGGATGACACGCTTGATGTTTGCTAAGCCAGTGTCATGTGGTATGGAGCTGTATAGTGCCTCCACATCGATTGATACCAATATCGACATGGAGGGAATACACAGACCATCCAATACCTGCAACAAGTGAAGAGTATCACGTAAATAGCTTGGAATATTGATTACAAGAGGACGTAAATATCCATCCACAAAGGCACTGAGATTTTCAGATAGTGACCCATTGCCCGGTACAATGGGTCTACCCGTAGAGCACTGGATACTCTTGTGCAGCTTAGGTAACGAATAAAACGTGGCAATTTTAGGTTGTTCAATTCTAATAAACTCCCATTCGGACTTAGTGATAATGTGCTGATTAAAGGCACCGATCCACCAAGGAACAAAATTCCCGGATGAATCTCACGATTTTTTATTCGCACTGATTTTGCGATACCATTGTTTGTTGTCCAGTATTTTCATCTCGACATATCCCGTATTATCCATGATAACGATGTGGCCCCCCTTGTCAGAGGGCTTTATCGTTATGTCTGTACGATCCTTCAGTGTTTTCAGAGCAACTTTTTTGCCTCTGCTGAAAAATGATTATCCGCACCCATGTTGGTGGTCTTCATTGTACATATCTCAGTGCCTACTAGTTTTTACGGATGCCAATATGTTTGAATTGGAACTTAAAGAAGGAAACTTGTCTGATTTATTTTTAAATGCAGGCATGGGAGGAGGCTCCGACTGATCAAAGCGACCCAGCAAATGCTCCAGGTCGATCTTAGACATGTGCATTTCGTTTCATTCCGATTCGAGATTCTGACGAATTTTCATTATTCGGACATTCGGATGCATCCAAATTACCGAATTACAATGCTAACGGATTCAACCCAATTCAGACAAAATTCTAATCAAATTAGAAAAATGACATTTTGCAACCCGAATTTGGGGCCACGTGTCTCGGGGCCACTTGTATCTAGAAACCCCAAATTTAGTATGCAAACACAGTAGAACTAGCACTACAACATCTCTAAATTTGGTGTTTCTAGATATAAGTGACCCCAAGATATGTGGCCCCAAATTCGGGTCGCAAATTGACATTTTTCGAATTTGCTCTGCTGCAGAAAAGTGCTTGACATTTTGCAACCCGAATTTGGGGCCCCGTAACTTGGGGCCAATTGTATTTATAAACCCCAAATTTGGTATGCAAACAGAGTAGAACTAGCACTACCATATCTCCAAATTTGGGGTGTCTAGCTCCAAGTGACCCTGAGTTACAGGGCTCCAAATTCGGGTCGCAAAATGTCAAGCACTTTTCTGCAGCAGAGAATGACATTTTGCGACCCGATTTTGGGGCCACGTATCTCGGGGTCACTTATAGCTAGAAAAAACAAATTTGGTATGTAAACACAGTAGAACTAGCACTACAATATCTCTAAATTTGGTGTTTCTAGATATAAGTGACCCCAAGATACAGGGCCCCAAAGTCGGGTCGCAAAATGTCATTTTTTTCTAATTTGCTCTGCTGCAGAAAAGTGCTTGACATTTTGCAACCCGACTTTGGGGCCCCGTAACTCGGGGCCACTTGTATTTATAAACCCCAAATTTGGTATGCAAACAGAGTAGAACTAGCACTACCATATCTCTAAATTTTGGGTTTTTCGCTCCAAGTGACCCCGAGTTACAGGACCCCAAATTCGGGTCACAAAATGTCAGGCACTTTTCTGCAGCAGAGAATTACATTTTGTGACCCGACTTTGGGGCCACGTATCTCGGGGTCACTTATAGCTAGAAACACCAAATTTGGTATGCCAACACAATAGAACTAGCACTACAATATCTCCAAATTTGGGGTTTCTAACACCAAGTGACCACGAGATACATGGCCCTAAATTCGGGTTGCAAAATATTTTCGAATCCGGTTGAAATAGTTTCGAATCCGGTAGAAATATTTTCGAATTTGGTTGAAATATTTTCGAATGCGACCAATTTTTCAAATTCATTAGAAAACTAAACGAAATCCGAAAACGAATTTAACGAATATAACAAAATTAATTAACTAATTAAAACTAAATGAAACTAAACAAATTTTTTCCTTTCGCACATGTCTAGTCGATCTGATCAATCAAATCCGGAGCCTCGTTTTCCTCCAACAAACTGACAAGCGCATCAAGAGCTTTGAGCTCGTCAGAGTGGAAATTCGGGCTCAGCGGGTATTTCCCTGGAATAGAATTGTTTGAGGATCAGTTTGCGAGCGAATAACTGCAAATCCTCGAATTGCCTCGAATTTATTCAAGTCCTGGTTTGGGGCAAAAGCTCAAGCCCCGAGAGAGAGAACTTTTACTTCAATATCTGACAACACATAAGTAGATAAATTGACCACATTTCAATCCAAATTAGAATGAGTATTAGAAGGTTGAGGTTTGCTTACCTCGTCTGTATTTCATTGCGACTCCATGCTGGTAGCTCCCATCACAGAGTGATCATCCCGTGTAACGTAAGGTGGTGCTTTGTTACCTATAACAGACATTCCGGGAAAGAGTAAGTTTGTATCTGATTGGGGTCTCATTGGCCCTGTGTTTCTCGTCATTGGGGTATTCCCCTGTATCATTGGGGGGGTACCCGGGTTCACCCCCACATTCAGCATTTCAGTAACTCGTTTGTTTTGTGATTTGTCACTCACATCACTATTGTTGGGTTTTCTCTTGGACTTTGTGAACCTGTTTGTTGCAGATTGTCCTCTAGAGGAAAACGAGGAGCGTGATGATGCCTCTGATAATTCTGGGTCATTGTTGGAAGATCTTTGCCTTAAACTTTCATTTGGGTTTTATTTGAATGTTTTTTCCAGTTGTATGCCTTTATTTTCCCGCAAAAGCGGCCTGATCCCTCAATATTTATTTTTCTCTTTTTTTTTCACCAAGATGCCTGTACTGAACTGCTCTAGATGGACATTTCGATCGTTCTCCATCTGTGCATAGGAAGCATGTGTTTTACAGGGAATTAATCGTACATAGAGAGTTTCAAGTTCCCTATCAATTTGTTCTATCAACCTTTTGTACTCCTGTATCAACAAGGACATCATGTCCGCAGAGCAGGCCGATAAGTTCTTTTCCCGCGCTTCCTTAAAAGATGGTTCTAGGTGTTCCATGGTAGGAAAGATTTGAATTCGTAAACCAAACGGATTAATATTGCGTGTTAAATACTTCTCGAAGGAATGCGCATGTCAATGATTTCATGATTTTTTTTTCTCCAATAACCTTCTCGGTCTGGTTCCCTAGGGACCCCAAAAATGGGAGTTCAGCATCAGGAGTTCCAAATGATAATGGATTTTTGTATTTAAAGATAATAATAATATTTTTTTCACATGTGGGAGTTGCCAAGTCTGCCTAGAAATGTCTACTTCCTAAGATTTTCATCCCCCCATCAAGGTATTTTTATATCTCTTACCAGCCAGGATCTGCCTGTATTGCATAGAGAATCATTTTGTATTTAAAGAAAAATTCTTTCAAAAAAAGCACCTTGTACTTTTGTACCCTCTTACCATTTCACACAGGGGGGAGGCCGGGATGTGCGGGTCCCCTTGTTAAAGGGGGCTTCCAGATTCCGATAAGCCCCTCTGCCCGCAGACCCCCACAACCACCGGCCAGTGTTGTTGGGATGAGGCCCTTGTCCTCGTCAACATGGGGACAAGGTGCTTTGAAGGGCTACCTCAAAGCACCCTCCCAATGTTGAGGGCATGTGGCCTGGTATGGTTCAGGAGGGGGGGGGGCTCTCTCGCCCCCCTCTTTTCCTGCGGCCTGCCAGGATGCATGCTTGGATAAGGGTCTGGTATGGATTTTGAGAGGGACCCCCACGCTATTTTTTTTTTTGGTGCGGGGTTCCCCTTAATATCCATACCAGACCTGAAGGGCCTGGTAATTGAATTTTGGGGACCCCCACGCATTTTTTTTCTTAATGCTAATGACTAGGGATGAGCCAAACACCCCCCTCGGTTCGGTTCGCACCAGAACTTTTGATCGGACCGAAAATTTGTGCGAACTTTAGAACCCCATTGAAGTCTATGGGACTCAAACATATTCGAAATAAAAAGTGCTAATTTTAACGGGTAATATGCAAGATGTTGTCCTAAAAAGGGGTTGGGGACCCGGCTCCTGCCCCAGGGGACATGGGTCAATGCCTAAAATGTTTTGAAAAATTGCAGTTTTTTCGGGAGCACTGTTTTTAATGACGATTAATGTGAAAAAAAACTGAAATATTCCTTTAAATATGGTGCCTGGGGGGTGTCTGTAGTATGCCTGTGAAGTGCCACGTGTTTCCCGTGTTTAGAACAGTCCCTGCACAAAATGACATTTAACGGAAAAAAAGTCATTTAAAACTGCTTGTGGTTTTAATGTAATATCTGGTTCCTGCAATATGGTTGAAAATCATTGAGAAAAATGGCATGGGTAGCCCTCCCTGCCCATTACCAGCCCCTTTAGGTCTTGTACGGATATTAACCACTTGCCGACCGCCTCACGCCGATGTACGTCGGCAGAATGGCACGGGCAGGCATAAGCACGTACATGTACGTGATTTGCCTCCCGCGGGTCGGGGGCCCGATCGGGCCCCCGCCCGGTGCCTGCGGCGGTCGGTTTTCGTTCGGGAGCGATCCCGGACGAGGGGACGGCCATTCATTCATGGCCACCCCCTCGCGATCGCTCCCGACGAATGGAAATCCTCGGTGACATCACTTCCTCTCCTGTAATGTAAACACAGGAGAGGAAGTGATGTATTCTCTCCTCCGTGTCGGTATTTTTCGTTCCGACACGGAGGAGAGCGGATCAGTGAGTTGCACCAACACATCCCACACACAGTAGAACATGCCAGGCACACTCACACCCCCCCTTTACCCCCCGATCACCCCCCCAATTACCCCTGCCCCCCCAGTCACAGTGACACCAATGTCATTTTTTTTTTTTTTTTTTTTTTTTTGCATTGGTGTCATTTGTGACTGTAATAACTGTTAGGGCAGTTAGGGTTAGCCCCCTTTAGTTCTAATGTACCCCCCTAACCCCCCCAATAAAGGTTTAACCCCGTGATCACCCCCCGTCGCCAGTGTCACTAAGGCTGGGTTCACATTGCAGCGGTTTATGAGAACGAATGTGATTCGCACCGCACTGCAGTGCAAATCACATCCGATCTCTGTGCGATTCGAGTTCAGCCATTCGCCGCACCCGCCGCACCCGCCACACCCGCCGCACCCGCCGCAAATTCGCACGGGACCCTTTTTTTGGCCCGCAGCAGAATCGGATCGCATGGGTGTTCACACCATGCGATCCGAGTTTGCAGATCGCACTGCGATATGCGAACTGATCTGGGGGTGTCAGTAACATTTCACTGACACTCCCAGCAGTTCGCATAGGGCAGTGTGAACTGCCGCCTGGAGGCATGCGATGCGGGAACCCGCCGCGGATTCGCGGCGTTCCCGCATCGCTCCAGTGTGAACCCAGCCTAATAAGCGATCATTTTTCTGATCGCCGTATTAGTGTCACAGGTGACGCTAGTTAGGCAGGTAGGTATTTAGGTTCGCCGCAGCTTTTTATAGCGCTAGGGACCCCCATATACTACCGCATAAAGCCCCCTGATTGCCCCCTAGTTAACCCTTTCACCAGTGATCACCATATAACTGTTACAGGTGACGCTGGTTGGTTAGTTATTTTTTTATAGTTTCAGGGCACCCGCCATTTATTACCTAATAAAGGTTTAACCCCCTGATCACCCGGCAGGTGTCATTTGTGACTAATAACTGTTAGGGCAGTTAGGGTTAGCCCCCTTTAGTTCTAAGGTACCCCCCTAACCCCCCCAATAAAGGTTTAACCCCGTGATCACCCCCCGTCGCCAGTGTCACTAAGGCTGGGTTCACATTGCAGCGGTTTATGAGAACGGATGTGATTCGCACCGCACTGCAGTGCAAATCACATCCGATCTCTGTGCGATTCGAGTTCAGCTATACAGATAGTATGGCTGAATTCGTGTCGCACCCGCCGCACCCGCCGCAAACTCGCACGGGACCCTTTTTTTGGTCCGCAGCAGAATCGGATCGCATGGGTGTTCACACCATGCGATCCAAGTTTGCAGATCGCACTGCGATATGCGAACTGATCTGGGGGTGTCATTAACATTTCACTGACACTCCCAGCAGTTCGCATAGGGCAGTGTGAACTGCCGCCGGGAGGCATGCGATGCGGGAACCCGCCGCGCATTCGTGGCGTTCCCGCATCGCTCCAGTGTGAACCCAGCCTAATAAGCGATCGTTTTTCTGATCGCTGTATTAGTGTCACAGGTGACGCTAGTTAGGCAGGTAGGTATTTAGGTTCGCCGCAGCTTTTTATAGCGCCAGGGACCCCCATATACTACCGCATAAAGCCCCCTGATTGCCCCCTAGTTAACCCTTTCACCAGTGATCACCATATAACTGTTACAGGTGACGCTGGTTGGTTAGTTATTTTTTTATAGTTTCAGGGCACCCGCCATTTATTACCTAGTCTCACTAGTGTACCCCTAAATTTAGGGGTGTCTACTTTCTAAAATGGGGTCATTTGGGGGGGGGGGGTTTGTGCCATCTTGGCATTTTATGGCCTTCAAAACTGTAACGCCCTTAGAAAGCCTGAAGGCGGTGCTTGGTTTTTGGGGCCCCGTACGCGGCTAGGCTCCCAAAAAGTCCCACATATGTGGTATCCCCGTACTCAGGAGAAGCAGCAGAATTTATTTTGGGGTGTCATTTCACATATGCCCATGGCATGCGTGAGCAATATATCATTTAGTGACAACTTTGTGAAAAAAAAAAAAAGTTTGTAATTTTCCCGCAACTTGTGGCAAAATATAAAATATTCCATGGACTCAACATGCCTCTCAGCAAATAGCTTGGGGTGTCTACTTTCTAAAATGGGGTCATTTGTGGGGGTTTTGTGCCATCTTGGCATTTTATGGCCTTCAAAACTGTAATAGGTAGTGAGAAGTGAACTCAAAAAATTACGCCCTTAGAAAGCCTGAAGGCGGTGCTTGGTTTTCGGGGCCCCGTACGCGGCTAGGCTCCCAAAAAGTCCCACATATGTGGTATCCCCGTACTCAGGAGAAGCAGTAGAATTTATTTTGGGGTGTCATTTCACATATGCCCATGGCATGCGTGAGCAATATATCATTTAGTGACAACTTTGTGAAAAAAAAAAAAAAAAAAAAAAGTTTGTAATTTTCCCGCAACTTGTGGCAAAATATAAAATATTCCATGGACTCAACATGCCTCTCAGCAAATAGCTTGGGGTGTCTACTTTCTAAAATGGGGTCATTTGTGGGGGTTTTGTGCCATCTTGGCATTTTATGGCCTTCAAAACTGTAATAGGTAGTGAGGCGTGAAATCAAAAATTTACGCCCTTAGAAAGCCTGAAGGCGGTGCTTGGTTTTCGGGGCCCTGTACGCGGCTAGGCTCCCAAAAAGTCCCACATATGTGGTATCCCCGTACTCAGGAGAAGCAGCAGAATTTATTTTGGGGTGTCATTTCACATACGCCCATAGCATGTGTGAGCAATATATCATTTAGTGACAACTTTGTGTAAAAAAAAAAAAAAAAATTTTTTTTTGTCATTATTCAATCGCTTGAGGCAAAAAAATAAAATATTCAATGGGCTCAACATGCCTCTTATCAATTTCCTTAGGGGGTCTACTTTCCAAAATGGGGTCATTTGGGGGGGTTTTGTACTGCCCTGTCATTTTAGCACCTCAAGAAATGAGATAGGCAGTCGTAAACTAAAAGCTGCGTAAATTCCAGAAAACGTACCTTAGTTTGTAGATGTGACAACTTTTGCGCAAACCAATAAATATACAATTATTGACTTTTTTTTTACCAAAGACATGTGGCTGAATACATTTTGGCCTAAATGTATGACTAAAATTGAGTTTATTGGATTTTTCTAATAACAAAAAGTAGAAAATATCATTTTTTTTCAAAATTTGCGGTCTTTTTACGTTTATATCGCAAAAAATAAAAATCGCAGAGGCAATCAAATACCATCAAAAGAAAGCTCTATTTGTGGGAAGAAAAGGACGCAAATTTTGTTTGGGTACAACATTGCATGACCGCGCAATTACCAGTTAAAGCAGCGCAGTGCCAAAGTGTAAAAAGACCTCTGGTCATTTACCAGCAAAATGGTCCGGTCTGAAAGTGGTTAAGGGGAACCCCATACCCATATTAAAAAAAGGAAATATGTGTGGCCCCCAGACCCTATGTACTCAGAACAGCAGTATACAGGCGGTGCAAACAAGACAGGGACTGTGTAGGTTTGTTGTGTTAAGTAGAATCTGTTTGTAATTTTGAACTGGTACATTTTTAAAGTGTAGCTCCAGTCAAAAAAACTATCTTTAAGCTTTTTGGAAAACATAGGGAAGGGTTATCACCCCTGTATAATTTGTTTTGTCGTCCGTCTTTTTTCATCTCACTTGCTGTTGTCTCCTTCCGTTTGCAAGTAGGAGATGTTTGTAAGTTGGATGTTTGAAAGTAGGGGCCTGCCCTATATGCTCTGCAGAAATGGCGGAACAAGGTGTTGGTTTTGCCACAACATTGTAAGCCCTCAAAGTGACTCTTGGTGGGGGCTGGAGCGCCCTGCTGTGAACGATTATATCAAGAATTGTAATTACATGCCATTGTTGAACAGTGGTAGAAAAATTGGGCCTTCGGTGGTTGTGGTGGTGGTACTGGTGCCACAACACTGTAAGTCCTCACAGTTACTCTCGGTGGGCACAGGAACGGGCCCTGCTGTGAAATATTATATCAAGAATTGTAAATACATGCCCCTGTTAAACAGGGGCTGAAAAAGTGGGCCTTGGGCACTGCTTGCTGGTGCCACAACACTGCAACCTCTCCCAGATACTCTAGTTGGAGTGCAGGAATGAGCCCTGCTGCAAAGCATTGCATCAAAAATTGTAATTACACGCCCCTATTAAACAGGGGCTGCAAAATTGGGCTGGTGGCATCACCCAGAACCAGAAATGTTTTTCCAAGATATCAGCGGAGGAGGAAGAGGATAGACAGTCAACATAACAGGACAGTCACTCAGCATAGGCATAGGCAGTCTTGAAGGGATGTGACATTTAAAAAAAAAATATTTGGTTACATCAGCTTCAGGTGCTTGGTAGCTGTGGGTGATCCAAGACTGATTCATCTTGATGAAGGTCAGTCGATCAACTGAGTCGGTGGACAGGCGCACCCTGTGATCAGTTACAAAGCCACCAGCAGCACTGAAGGTGCGTTCCGAAAGAACGCTGGATGCAGGACAGGCCAGTAGCTCAATTGCATACTGTGCAAGCTCTGGCCAGTGATCCATCCTCAGGACCCAGTAAGCCAGAGGATTTTTGGGGGGAAAGGTGTCCAAGTCTGACCTTGCCCCTAGGTATTCCTGCACCATGTAAATCAGATGCTGGCGATGGTTGCTGGAACCGATCATACCTTGGGGCTGCGGGCTAAAAAATTGTCTGAATGCATCGGTCAGACGGCCACCTTCTCCACCGCTCCTTCTGACCGATGCCTCAGCAACACGTTGTCCAGGACCAGGAGTTTGTAACCTCCCAGTCTCTGGGAATGCGTTGCACAGACCTTTCTGCAAGGCCTCCCAGAGATGTCTCATCCTCTGCTCCCTCTGCGACGGCAAGATAAGGTCCGCAACCTTACCCTTGTACTGTGGATCAAGGAGAGTGGCCAGCCAGTAATGGTCCCTCTCCTTGATCTGAAGAATACGAGGATCCTTCCGCAGGATTTGCAGGATCAGGGAGGCCATGCAGCGTAGGTTAGCTGAGGCATTCGGTCCGGAATCCTCTGGTTCACTAAGGACAACATGATCCGCAGCTACCTCCTCCCAGCCACGTACAAGTCCACGTGTTTCTTGGGACTGTAAATCATCCCTACAAGACTGCTGCTGCTGAGTGCCAGGCTCCACCTCCATGCTGACACAATCATCCTCCTCCTCCTCTTCCTCCTCCTCATCCTCTTCCTGTGTGATGGGTGGGACAGCAGGAACACTGTCTGGATAAAGGAGGCCTTGAGAGGCAAGTCCTCCTCTTCCTGCCTCTGTTCTGCCTCAAGTGCCCTGTCCATTATTCCACACAGCGTATGCTCCAACAGGTGGAGAAGAGGTACAGTGTCACTGATGCATGCACTGTCACTGCTCACCATCCTTGTAGCCTCCTCAAACGGTGACAGGACAGTGCATGCATCCCTGATCATGCCCCACTGGCGTGGTGAGAAAAAACCAAGCTCCCCTGACCCTGTCCTGGTGCCGTAGTTGCACAGGTACTCATTGATGGCCCTCTGCTGCGTGTGCAGCCGCTGAAGCATGGCCAACGTTGAGTTCCACCTGGTGGGCATGTCACATATAAGGTGGTTCTTGGGCAGGTTCAACTCTTTTTGGAGCTCAGCCAGCTGAGCACAGGCATTAAATGATCGGCGGAAATGCACACAGACTTTCCTGGCCTGCTTCAGGACATCCTGTAAGCCCGGGTACCTGCCCAAGAACCGCTGCACCACCAGGTTAAGGACATGAGCCACATAGGGCACATGGGTCAGTTGTCCCTGTCAGAGGGCGGAGAGGAGGGGGTGGAGGAGGGGTGGAGGAGAGAGGTGTGTCACAACCAGTAGTAGCATTTTGGAGGCATGGTGGTGGAACAACCTCCAACACTACTGCACCTTGTCCTGCATCCTTCCCAGCTCCCAGAAGAGTGACCCAATGCACCGTGAAAGATAGGTAACGTCCCTGTCCATGCCTGCTGGACCATGAGTCAGCGGTAATATGCACCTTACCGCTGACCGCCCTGTCCAGTGAGGCAAGGACATTGCCTTCCACATGCCGGTAGAGAGCCGGAATCGCCTTCCGTGAGAAAAAGTGGCATTTGGGAACCTGCCACTGAGGAACCGCACATTGTACAAACTCACGGAAGGGGGCCGAGTCTACTAGCAATTTAGCCAAGCTAGCATTCAACCGCTGGGTATGTGGATGGCTGGGAGTGAACTTCTTTCTACGGTCCAGCAGGGAGCCCCCATGGCCTGTTGGGGGGAGTTGAGGACTGAGGGTGAGAACCACTGTGATAAGGAACCCCCTTCCATAGCTCTCTGTAACACTGCCAAGTACTATAAAGAGAAGAACTATAATATGAAAACATATATATATATACATTTCTTTTTTTTAAGCAGAGACCCTACAGAATAAAATGGCAGTTGATACAATTTTTTTTATGTCTCACGGTATTTACACTGCAATTTTTGAAACACAAATTGTTTGGGAAAAATACACTTTAATGAATTTTAATGCAAATAACACACTCGATAAGCCAAGTTTTGCTATAATATAAAAGATAATGTTATGCTGAGTAAATAGATACCAAACATGTCAAGCTTTCAAATTGCGCACTCTCGTAAAATGGCGCCAAACTACGATACTTCATCTCCATAGGCAACAATTTAATGGTTTTTTTTACAGGTTACCAGTTTAGAATTACAGAGGAGATCTGGTGATAGAATTATCGCTCTCACTATAACGTTTGTGGTGATATCTCATGTGTGGGGCAATCACCATTTACATATGTGGGCGTGACTTACATAAGCGTGTGATCACAGGGGGTGGGGACACTTAAAATAATATTTATTATTATTATTATATTATTTTTCTTAAACTGTCCCTTTAATACAGAAATAATTTTTTTTATCAATTTTATTGCTATGACAAGAAATCCCTTGTGGTAGAAATAAGACATGACAGGTCCTCTTTATGGAGAGATGTTGGGTCTATAAGACCTCAGATCTCTCCTCTACCCTGGAAAGTGTGAGATAAAAAAAAATCATTGATCTCTGCTTTCCAGGGAAAAAATGGCGGTGTTTACATCTGCCAGAACAGGAAGTGACATCACAATGTCACTTCCGGCCTCCCAGGATCATAGAGATGACCGGGGACCATCCAGTCCACAGCCAGCTCTATGGAAAATGGGGAGGCATTGTCGGATGGAGTACCGGGCTCCCCGATCACACAGGAGAGCCTGGAGAGGCAGCGGGAGGGGGAGGGGAGGTGATGTCCCCTTCCACTGCCTGTAAAAGCAATCCAGCAGCTAATCAGTCACTAGGATGACTTTTACATGACAGGAAATTACTGTCTGAAAAGAAAGATACCGGCATGATGACTGTAGCTGCAGCTACAACCCCTGAAAGTCCAGGATGTCATATGATGTCCTACAGGTGGGAAGTGGTAATGCGGTGGATGGTGCACGGTACTGCAGAGTGTGAGACCCGGAGCAACCAATCAGAGGGTGTGACTGCAGGCAGCACTGTGATGTATATTAGTGATCAGCATGTTCCCCGCTCTGAAAGCTTGTGGGTCGGTCCGCGCAATGGAACTGCTGTAATGCTAAAACCAATAGGAGAAAAGCAGCCAGAAACTGCCGGCCCTACTTGCCACCACCCTAAGGTGGGGTAGAAGTGTAGAACAAAGATATGATGCAGGAGGTTTTGCTGCTGTTTCTTAAGCTTGTAAAACAATATATATATATATATGTGATGTTCCTTCTAGCTGACAATTTTTACAAGGGAAAAATACTTTCTGCTAGGCTAGAAAAAACTTCATAAATGGTGACTTATCCCAAGACTCCATGTGTCCTTATCTTATTTTAAAAAAGAAAAGAAGAAGAAAAAAGAAAAGAAAACAATATATATATTCTAAAAAACGTATATTTTTATTTGTGTTAGAGCCTCGGTCTGCATTTGATTATTGTCCACAAAATGTTCCCCCCTCTCACCCTCTTCCCGTCTATTCTACATATTACCAGACTAATGTATGACGTGTCTCTGTAGAATATCGTCTTCTCTGGTGGGGGAGGGGGAGGAGGGGGAGACCGGGGCTCCCTCAGAGAGATTTCCTCTCACTTCCTGTCCTGGTGACAATGGGACACAGACATATAAAAACCTGACAGGGGCTCCAAACCTTCCCCTTCCTTATTATACTAAACAGATCATTCTTATATCAGTCTGTGTTCCTGGTGGAGAGTTCCCTCATTTCCTGTCTAGATAAATGTCACGGGACAGGAAATGAGGAGAAATCTCTCTAATGGGGCCCCGGATAGAAGGAAAAACCTGACAGGCTGCCACCCCACACAGAGGGATCACATGTGGGGGAGGGGCGGGAGGAGAGAGAGAGGAGGGGGAGGGGCAGGGAGGAGAGAGAGGAGAGGGGACCCCATCCATTCTCAGTGACCGTACCCCACCCCCCATGTCTGATCATGGTCATGGATCATTTTTACATTTTGTAGATTTGCACTACAGTCCATATAACATGGTTTCCTATGGAAGACGTTCTGTAGGGCAAATCTGCAAAATGCAAAAAAGCACTAAAAATGCCATCGATGTGAATCAGGCCTAAAGCTGGACACACACTATACAATCTTCTGTAGATTTACCAGAACCGTATAATATGAGGTCACACCTAAACACTTTTCATTTCTATCCAATCAGGAAGGCCCTTGTACTACGTAGTTGAAGGGAAATCTAAAGGAAATCAAACAACAAAAGTTGTATAGTGTGTATCCGGCTTTACTCCAGTAATTGGACAGATATTCTACCCAATCACAGCCATCAATAAGAAATCTCACATTTATTTATAGTAGAAACACCTTCCGGAGACTGAAGCCCCGCCCACTGCTATATACTATTGGATGAATAGTAAAGGGTAACTCCACTTTTGTGGGGGGGATATCAAATAAAGAAAAAACAATCCAGCGCATACAATCGGGACACAATTCATATTGTAATTGGATGTTATTAAAAATGACCTTTCCTTTTCAATCTGTAATTTCCTGTAAATACAATATGGCCACCTGGAGGCGCTGTGTACACAGAGAGTGTACTGACCACACCCCCAGACACATCATCTCCTGCTTGTGTGATTGGCTGACTGATTTCCCCAGAAGTCGGCACTAAGATACAAGTCAGATTTCAGGCATCCCCTGCAACACAAATGTCATTTCTGGAAGAGATACTTCCAATAGGAAATCACATCTAAAGGGAGGCAGACCCCGCCCCTTTCCTCATTAGAGCCCTGCAGGTGCACAGCTGACTGATCATTATGAAACCCCGCCCATTAGACCCACTCAGGACAGAGGCAGAGAGGAACAAACAGGGATTTTGTTTCAGAATAATAAAAGGTGGGAATCTACAAGAAAGGTTGTTCTGATCCTTACAATGTACAGAGATCACCCCGAGGGGAATGTTTATTTCTCAACAAAAGTGGAGTTACACTTTAAATGACTTCCAATGCTTTGTGTGACATCACCAGACTGTGGGCGGAGTTATCACATCTCCCGCCTCCCCCACATATCTTTATACAACCTCTCCCTACACATATCCCAGCATGGAGGGGCTCAGTGAAGGTGGTGGTGAAGGTGTGGAGATGTCGGATCGGGTCACACAGATCATAAAAGGAGATCCGCCCGGCCTCATAATCCAGATCTATCCTGACTCTGTTACTGGAGGGATTGGGGGGTAAGAGGATCGATTTACTGTCATGTCTCACCCAATACTGATTATTATACCCGACCAATCCCCAGGACTTCTTATTATATCCAATCCATGACTCCTCCCCTCTCCTCTCTATACTGGGGTAACACATCCCGACTCTCCACCAATCTGCCCCCCCGACATCCACTTCCCAGTAATGTCTCCCTGAGGAGAACCTCTGACTGCTCATCACCTGAGAACAATCCTGGAATCTCTCTGGTGTTTCTGGGTGATTCTGGTCTATATCTGACCCGGATACAGTTTTCCTGTCATCTGATATCTGTAGATAATTATGAGCTGTGTTTCCATCCAGTAATATGTCTGCAGCTCCCTGTATATAGGAGTATACATTTACCTCTGTTATTATATCAGATAAACCTGTGTGTAAGACCCCCGCCACACCCAGACCCCCTCCATCATGGAGGAGCTCCTCATGTCTCTCTCGCTCCTCATTATCTCCATCCTCAGTATCACACAAGTCACCTGTGTCTGATTCCTGTAAGACAGTCAGTGGATCCGTCACGTTACACAGCTCCTCAATGTGACGCAACTTCCTGGACAGCTCCTCCTTCTTTATTTCCAGATCCCGGATGGAGATGGAGATCCGCTCTGCCCTCCCGGAGATGTCCCTCAGGACTCTCTTCTCCAGCTCTTCCAGACGTCTCCTGAGATCTCTAAACAGGGCAGTGACTCTCTCGGTGTCACCAGCTGCTTCTTCTTCTACTTTCCTCCGGTGTTCCTGAAGACTCTGGACTCTTTCCTCCGTCTCCTCTCTCTTTGTCAGAAGATTCTGCAGAACATTCCTCAGTGTCTCCTTCTTCTTCTCAGAAGCCTCATCCAGTGATTCTGTCTCATGTCTTTTATGTTCTTCAATCACACAATACACACAGATACAGGTCTCATCCTCAGTGCAGTAATACTCCAGGATCTTCTTATGGACGGAGCATTTCCTGCTCTCCATGGACAAGGTGGGGTCACATAAGACGTGTTCTGGGGACTTTTTGTGGACTCTCAGGTGTTTATCACACAGAGAAACCTCACAGAGCAGACAGGATCTAACAGCAGGTACAGAAGAGTCCACACAGTAAGTACAGAAGACCCCGAACTCCTCTCGATCTGGCTGAGTGGACAGGAAAGTCTCTGCTATGTTACGTAGTTTCATGTTCTTCTGCAGTGCAGGCCGATCCGGAAACTTCTCTCTACATTCAGGACAGGAATATCCTCCAGACCCCCCCTGTGTATCCAGCACACGATCAATACAGACCCGGCAGAAGTTGTGACCACATCTCAGGATTACAGGATCGCTATAAATGTTCAGACAGACGGAACATTCCATCTCGGCTCTCAGATCACCAGACGCCATCGCTGACAGCAGAAGAGAAACGAAACTGAAAGTCTCTGACACCGGAGAGGAATGTGGATGGGGGAGGGGTGACTTCCTCCTACACAGGGTGAGGCCGGATGAATATTATAGACACGGAGATCAGAGTACAGAAGGGAGGAGATTCGTTTTGCAGTAGTAATGAGAATTATACCTCCAACATTAGAAGAGAGAAAGAGGGGAAGACGGATGTGGAGAAGCATTGAGATGAAAAGTGGAGATGAGTACATCATGATGAAAAGGGATTTGGTTGTATAAAGTCTGAGCTTACACTATACACGGCATATACTGCAGCCTTTGTACCCCAAAAATATGTCTTCATTATTGTGCCAACACCCCGACATGCAGAGAACGAGGCCTAATGTACACGGGAGGCTGAGGGAACCTCTTCTGATGCCACTAAAACGATCGGAATTCCAGCCAGAAAAAGACAGATGAGAGCTTTTCACCGGAAAATGCGACCGTGTGTACGCTCCACCGGAATTCAGCTGTCTGAATTTCCTCCAACCAAACATTGATAGCATGTTCTCAATTTTCCCGACGGAAAAAAACTTTCTATCGGTAATTCCGATCGTGTGTCTGCAATTCCGACATGCCCATAAATCATGCATGCTCAGAATCCAGTACAAGACGGAACCGCTCGGTCTGGTAAAACTAGCGTTCATAATGGAGATAGCAGATTCGTCACACTGCAAATTATTAAAGTGTTCAGTGCCGCGCATTCCCTTCTTTATATAATGCTAGAAGAATGAAGTTGTTTTGTTGCTCATATTCACACAGAGTTATCACAAACTTATTTCTTTATTATTTCTAGGTATCTCCTGTAGGGATGAGCTTGATGTTCGACTTGAACATACGTTCGACTCGAACATCGGCTGTTTGCACGTTCGGTGAATACCGAACGTTATGGGCCGTTCACACCAAATTCATGTGGCGCTCATGGCTCATGGCCCACAATGCACTGCGCCATCGCAGCGCATTGCTGGCTCATGATTGGCCAAGCATGCACTGTGTTCCCGCATGCTTGGCCAATCACAGCGCCGGCAGCGAGGAGAGCCATGATTGGCCACAGGCAGGATGCCTGTGGCCAATCATAGCTCAGGCTGTGTAGTACACGCCCCACATTATATAAGGCCGCCACCGCGGCGGCCTTGTGTAGTGTGTTGGCATCTGTAGGAGTTAGTGGGTGTTCTCTGTGTACCTTCAACACAGTATACACCGATCGTTATCGGCCGATTTAGCGTTCTTGCTCTTCTGTAATAGAGCTTTTAGCAATCTGCAGGAGTTTGCGGTGTTGTCTGTGTGCCCTGAGTGCAGTATACACCATTATCCACCTATATTGCTCTTCTCTAATTGTGCCATCTGCAGGAGTTAGTGGGTGTTGTGTGCCTCCAGCACAATATACACTACCCAGTTGCTGGTTTTCCCATCTCCCTTCAGGCCATTACCATGTCTGGAAGGCCAGCAAGGAGAGGCAGACAGGCACGAGCCGATAAAAGAGGGCAAACAGGCTCTGTGTCTAGAGACAACAGTGCTGGTCATGGACGCGGTGCATCATCATCAGCACGTGGCCATTGGACACGCTTGTCCTTCTTTTCGGCAGCTGGACGTGTTGAGCCGCATCATGCCGAATACTTGGTAGAGTGGATGACCAAGCCCTCTTCATCCTCCTCATCCTCTCTCACCCAGGCTCAGAGTCTTCCCTCCTCTCAATGTCATCATCATCAGTGACTCCTTCCCTAGACCCACCACGTCCTCCTGAGGAGTCTCCTGAACTCTTTGAGCACAGTGTTGGGTACATGCTCCAGGAGGATGCCCAGTGTTTTGTAGGCTCTGATGATGATACTCAGCTAGAGGAAGGCAGTAGCGTGAGCGCAGAGAGAGGGGATGCTCAAGAAGGACAGCAATCTGGCAGTCATGTTCCACAAGCTGCAGCATACTGCCAGGTTTGCTCCAGCGATGAAGAGGGAGGGGATGATGAGGGCACTGACTCCACGTGGGTGCCTGGTAGGAGAGAGAAGGAGGCACATGTCCAACAAGGCAGGATGCCCTCCGGGGGCCAGCTTAGGGGCAGCACCTCGACTGAATCACACCGCAGAGCTCCGCCTGTGCAGGGCGCTGCCTCTGCGCGTTATTCTAAAAGTTCTTTGGTGTGGGCCTTTTTTGAGATGAGTGCATCAGATCGCACCGCTGCTATTTGCAACATATGTCTCAAGCGTATCTCGCATGGCCAAAACATCAGCCGCTTGGGCACCACATGCTTTACCAGACATATGTTGACCTGCAATGCAGCTCGTTGGCAAGCGTACCTCAAAGACCCACACCAAAGAACAAAGCGGACCTCTCCTTGCTCCTCATCAGCTGGGATCTCCAACCCCACTAGACCTTCAGTCCTCTCTGAAACCTGCTCTGAGAGGACTGAAGGTGTAGAATTAGGTGTGTCACAGCCAAGTGCTTCCGGGCACTCTGCTAGCAGTACACCCACGTCCGCTTATAGCAGGCAAATGTCCCTGCCCCAGCTGCTGGACCGGCCAAAGAAGTTCACTCCCAGCCATCCACATGCCCAGCGGTTGAATGCTAGCTTGGCTAAATTGCTAGCACTTCAACTGCTGCCTTTTCAGTTGGTAGACTCGGCCCCCTTCCGTGAGTTTGTACAATGTGCGGTTCCTCAGTGGCAGGTCCCCAAACACCACTTTTTCTCATGGAAGGCGATTCCGGCTCTCTACCGGCATGTGGAAGGCAATGTCCTTGCTTTGCTGGACAGGGCGGTCAGCGGTAAGGTGCATATTACCGCTGACTCATGGTCCAGCAGGCATGGACAGGGACGCTCACTCTTCTGGCAGCTGGGAAGGATGCAGGACAAGGTGCAGTAGTGTTGGAGGTTGTTCCGCCACCACGACTCCAAAATGCTACTATTGGATGTGACACACCTCTCTCCTCCACCCCCTCCTCTTCTTATTCCTCCATGGCCTCTTCCAGTGCTCTGTCCTCAGAACCAGCGGTGCTCCGTAGGCGTTCCAGGGGCTAAGCAAGTACGCAGGCAAAACGATGCCATGCCGTGCTTGCTCTGGCTTGTTTGGGGGACAGGAGCCACATTGGGGCAGATATTTTGTCAGCTCTGCAGGGGCAGGCCGAGAGATGGTTGACGCCATGCCAGCTTAAGCCAGGAATGGTGGTTTGCGACAATAGCACCACCTCCTCTCCGCCCTCCGACAGGGACAACTGACCCATGTGCCCTGTGTAGCTCACGTCCTTAACCTGGTGGTGCAGCGGTTCTTGGGCAGGTACCCGGGCTTACAGGATGTCCTGAAGCCGGCCAGGAAAGTCTGTGTGCATTTCCGCCATCATTTAATGCCTGTGCTCGGCTGGCTGAGCTCCAAAAGGAGTTGAACCTGCCCAAGAACCGCCTGATCTGTGACATGCCCACCAGGTGGAACTCAACGTTGGCCATGCTGCAGCGGCTGCACATGCAGCAGAGGGCCATCAATGAGTACCTGTGCGACTACACCAGTAGATGCATGCACTGTCCTGTCACTGTTTGAGAAGACCACAAGGATGGTGAGCAGTGACAGTGCATGCATCAGTGACACTGTACCTCTTGTCCACCTGTTGGAGCATACGCTGCGTGGAATAATGGACAGGGCACTTTCGGCAGAACAGAGGCAGGAAGAGGAGGACTTCCTTGCCTCTCAAGGACCCCTTTATCCAGACAGTGTTCCTGCTGTCCCACCCATCACACAGGAAGAGAACGATGGAGGAGGATGATTGTGTCAGCATGGAGGTGGAGGCTGGCACTTAGCATCAGCAGCAGCAGCAGTCTTGTAGGGATGATTTACAGTCCCAAGAAACCCGTGGACTTGTACGTGGCTGGGAGGAGGTAGCTGCGGATCATGTTGTCCTTAGTGACCCAGAGGACTCCGGACCGAATGCCTCAGCTAACCTACGCTGCATGGCCTCCCTGATCCTGCAAAGCCTGCGGAAGGATCCTCGTATTCTTCAGATCAAGGAGAGGGACCATTACTTGCTGGCCACTCTCCTTGATCCACGGTACAAGGGTAAGGTCGCAGAGGGAGCAGAGGATGAGACATCTCTGGGAGGCCTTGCAGAAAGGTCTGTGCAACGCGTTCCCAGAGACTGGTTTGTAACTGGGAGGTTACAAACTTCTGGTCCTGAACAACGTGTTGCTGAGGCATCGGTCAGAAGGAGCGGTGGAGAAGGTGGCTGTCTGACCGATGCTTTCAGACAATTTTTTAGTCCACAGTCCCAAGGTATGATCAGTTCCAGCAACCATCGCCAGCATCTGATTTACATGGTGCAGGAATACCTAGGGGCAAGGTCAGATTCGGACACATTTCCTACCAAAAATCCTCTGGCTTACTGGGTCTTGAGGATGGATCACTGGCCAGATCTTGCACAGTATGCAATTGAGCTACTGGCCTGTCATGCATCCAGCGTTCTTTCGGAACGCACCTTCAGTGCTGCTGGTGGCTCTGTTACCGATCACAGGGTGCGCCTGTCCACCGACTCGGTTGATCGACTGACCTTCATAAAGATGAATCAGTCTTGGATCACCCACAGCTACCAAGCACCTGAAGCTGATGTAACTGAATAATTTTTTTTTTTTTTAAATATCACATCCCTTCAAGACTGCCTATGCTGATGCTGAGTGACTGTCCTGTTATGTTGATTGTCTTTCCTCTTCCTCCTCCGCTGATATGTTGGAAGAACATTTTTGGTTCTGGGTGATGCCACCTGCCCAATTTTTCAGCCCTTGTTTAACAGGGGCGTTTAATTACAATTTTCTATGCAATGCTTTGCAGCAGGGCTCATTCCTGCACTACAACTAGAGTATATGGGAAAGGTTGCAGTGTCTTAGCACCAGTGTCACCAGCCCAATTTTTCAGCCCCTGTTTCACAGGGGCATTTAATTACAATTTTTGATGCAATGCTTTGCAGCAAGGCTCATTCGTCACCAATATGTGATGAACGCGGGTGTCAGATCCCTGCCCTCCTCGCTAACTGGTGACAAAGGACCGGCCAACCTCACACCACGCTTTCACTTACGTAACAATGCCACACCCAGCTGCACCCAGCACAAAGATTTTCCAGCTTGTGGGACCACAATCTAGGTGCGGGCAGCCTGAGAGCGATTGTCACTGGGCTAATTGCACAATTAACCCTTTAACTGCCACCACCCCCGTTAAAAGACAGAGCCGGGGGGGACTCGTAATTTTAGCAATACCAATTATAAGTTTAGAATAAGTGCCTGCTCACATTCTGGTGTCCATGACAGGGGTTTTGCACAGGCAGGAGTTGCATTGGCCACTAACATCTTGGAGAAAGTATTCATATTGGATTAAGTATTGCACTTCCGCTCAGCACTTCAGCGATTGCACAAAGCGACAATACACAACAGACTTCAGCAGAACATTAAACAGACTTCAGGTGACCTGATTCTCCAAACCTTTTCTTCTCTTATTCATGCTTCCTCTCAATCTCACCAATCTGTATCATGCACTCTCTATTCTTCCTTCTCACAGTTGCATCCTCTCTGCTTAAATTCTCACTCCTTCACCCACCTTCTCCCCCCCACAGCTTATATATATCACCCTCACTCCTATCTTCACCTTATTACTGCACTCATCAGCTCCTGCTAACTCTATATCCATATACTAATAAAGCCTGCAGGCCACTGGGACGTGTCCCCCAACATAAGTCACACTCCCATATCACCTCTCTCACCCTTCTTCTTCTCCTAACTTCTGGAGATATTTCCCCAAATCCTGGACCCCAATCATTTACCTTCGGCCAACATACCCGGCACAACCCATCCTCTGCTAGCAGCCGCAATCCACACAATCTCATTTCTATTCCTCTTCAGCCTAGAGCCAGCCTCCCCTTCTCCTGTGCCCTTTGGAATGCCCGCTCTGTTTGTAACAAACTCCCCACCGTCCATGACCTATTTATCACTAACTGCCTGAAACCTACTTGTAATTACTGAGACCTGGATTCAAGAATCTGACCTTCCTTCTCCTGCTGCCCTCTCCTATGGTGGCCTCCTGTGGACTCTCCCAGGCCTAGTGGACGGAAAGGAGGTGGTGTTGGAATCCTCCTATCACCTCAAAGCACTTTTCAGGTTCTTCATCCACCCCCCTCTCTGTCCCTCTCTTCATTTGAAGCTCACTGTATTCGCCTATTTTCTCCGGTTTCATTGAGAATTGCTGTGATCTATCGGCCCCCTGGACCGGTATCAAACTTCCTTGATGACTTCTCCGCCTGGCTACCCTACTTTCTCTCCTCTGAAATTCCAACAATCATTCTTGGTGACTTCAACATCCCTGTTAATCTTAACACTCCCGATACTTCTAAGCTGCTGAGCCTGACCTCCTCTATTGATCTAAAACAATGGACAAATGCTTCCACTCACTCTGTTATCAACTGCCTTGACCTCATCTTCTCCTACCTATGCACTCCGCACACCCTCTCCAATATTCCTTTCCCTCTATCTGATCACCACCTTATTAGTTTCACTCTCTCCTTGTCTGCCTCCTCCTTACCCTCCAACTACCAATCTATTACCCGTAGAAACCTTCGCCATCTTAACCCTTCTCTTCTTTTCTCTGCTACAGATTGTCTCTACGACAAAATCTCCTCCTTGTCCTGCCCCAACTTGGATACTTCTGTCTACATCAGTTCGCTGTCATCCACCCTGGATACCTTGGCCCCCCTCACTACGCACAGAATCGGGCCCCGGCCGCTGCAACCCTGGCAGACAGACCATACCAGAAGCCTCAAAAAACGTAGCCGCGCTCTTGAGCATCTGTGGCGTAAAACTAAGTCACAGCAAGACATCAGCCAATATAAATCTGCCCTCCAAAAATACCATTCCTGCCTCCACGCTGCCAAACAGACCTACTTTATCACTCTCATTAACACCCTCTCACCCAGTCCCCGTCAACTCTTTTCTACCTTTACCACTCTACTTCGTCCTCCATTACCCCCCACCCACTTACTCACTGCCCAGGAGATTGCTTATCACTTAAAAAATAAGATTGAGACGATTCGTCTCGAGATCTCCGCTCTACAGGCATCTCCCTCACCTTACACTCCCTGTCCTCCTGCACAATCAATACTTTCCTCTTTTGACCCAGCTACTATAGAGGAAGTCACTGAACTTTTTTCTAATGCCCACCTAACCTCCTGCCCCCTGGACCCCGTTATTTCTCAAATACTATGGTCACCCTGTGACTCTATCCTATACTCCTTAACTCATATCTTCAACCTCTCTCTCTCTACTGGCATCTTCCCCAACCCTCTAAAACATACACTAGTCACTCCCATACCAAAAAAGGCCTCAGACCCCACCAATCTTAACAACCTAAGACCCATCTCTTTACTCCCTTATGTCTCCAAACTCCTTGAACGTTTAGTCTACAACCGACTGAGCGACCACCTCATTGAGAATAACCTTCCTGATCCCCTTCAGTCTGGATTTTGCCCACAGCACTCCACAGAAACTGCCCTCCTAAAACTCACTAACGACTCACTAACAGCCAAAACCAATGGTCATTATTCCGTACTCTTATTCTTGGACCTTTCTGCTGCCTTTGATACAGTTGACCACCCCCTCCTCCTCAAAAAACTCAATTTGCTTGGTCTCCATGGCTGCACTCTCCGTTGGTTTGAATCTTACCTCTCACTGCACCTTCAGTGTCACTTACAACTCCACTTCCTCCTCTCCAACTCCTCTTTCTGTTGGGGTCCCCCAAGGTTCTGTCCTTGGACCTCTACTATTCTCTATCTACACGTCCTCCCTGGGTCAGCTGATAGCCTCCCATGGCTTTCACTACCATTTATATGCTGATGACACCCAAATCTATCTCTCTACCCCTCAGCTCACCCCTTCAATCTCCTCACACATCACTGATCTACTAACAGACATATCAGCCTGGATGTCACACCACTTCCTCAAACTGAATCTATCTAAAACCGAGCTCTTAAGATTTCCACCCCCACGTACCCCTTCCCCCGACTTCTCTGTCAAGATCAATGGCACATCTATCAGTCCGTCCCCACATGCCAGGGTGCCAGGGGTAACCTTAGACTCCGAACTGTCCTTTCAGGCCCACATACAAGGCCTGTCCAAATCATGCCGCCTCAACCTCCGCAACATTTCCAGAATACGCCCCTTTTTAACTAATGACACCACCAAGCTTCTAATTCACTCCCTGGTCCTCTCCTTCCTCGACTACTGCAACTCCCTCCTCATTGGATTACCTTTACACAGACTCCTCCCCCCTCCAGTCCATAATGAATGCCGCTGCCAAACTCATCCACCTTACCAGCCGTTCAGTGTCCTCCACCCCTCTCTACCAATCCCTTCACTGGCCTCCATTCAGTGTCCTCCACCCCTCTCTACCAATCCCTCCACTGGTCTCCATTCAGTGTCCTCCACCCCTCTCTGCCAATCCCTCCACTGACCTCCATTCAGTGTCCTCCACCCCTCTCTTCCAATCCCTCCACTGGCCTCCATTCAGTGTCCTCCACCCCTCTCTACTAATCCCTCCACGGACCTCCATTCAGTGTCCTCCACCCCTCTCTGCCAATCCCTCCACTGATCTCCATTCAGTGTCCCCCACCCCTCTCTACCAATCTCTCCACTGGTCTCCATTCAGTGTCCTCCACCCCTCTCTTCCAATCCCTCCACTGACCTCCATTCAGTGTCCTCCACCCCTCTCTGCCAATCCCTCCACTGACCTCCATTCAGTGTCCTCCACCCCTCTCTTCCAATCCCTCCACTGGCCTCCATTCAGTGTCCTCCACCCCTCTCTACTAATCCCTCCACGGACCTCCATTCAGTGTCCTCCACCCCTCTCTGCCAATCCCTCCACTGATCTCCATTCAGTGTCCCCCACCCCTCTCTACCAATCTCTCCACTGACCTCCATTCAGTGTCCTCCACCCCTCTCTACCAATCCCTTCACTGACCTCCATTCAGTGTCCTCCACCCCTCTCTACTAATCCCTCCACGGACCTCCATTCAGTGTCCTCCACCCCTCTCTGCCAATCCCTCCACTGACCTCCATTCAGTGTCCTCCACCCCTCTCTACCAATCTCTCCACTGACCTCCATTCAGTGTCCTCCACCCCTCTCTACCAATCCCTTCACTGACCTCCATTCAGTGTCCTCCACCCCTCTCTACCAATCCCTCCACTGACCACCATTCAGTGTCCTCCACCCCTCTCTACCAATCCCTCCACTGACCTCCATTCAGTGTCCTCCACCCCTCTCTACCAATCCCTCCACTGGTCTCCATTCAGTGTCCTCCACTCCTCTCTACCAATCCCTCCACTGGCCTCCATTCAGTGTCCTCCACCCCTCTCTACCAATCCCTCCACTGACCTCCATTCAGTGTCCTCCACCCCTCTCTGCCAATCCCTCCACTGGTCTCCATTCAGTGTCCTCCACCCCTCTCCACCAATCCCTCCACTGACCTCCATTCAGTGTCCTCCACCCCTCTCTACCAATCCCTCCACTGACCTCCATTCAGTGTCCTCCACCCCTCTCTGCCAATCCCTCCACTGGTCTCCATTCAGTGTCCTCCACTCCTCTCTACCAATCCCTCCACTGGCCTCCATTCAGTGTCCTCCACCCCTCTCTACCAATCCCTCCACTGACCTCCATTCAGTGTCCTCCACCCCTCTCTGCCAATCCCTCCACTGGTCTCCATTCAGTGTCCTCCACCCCTCTCCACCAATCCCTCCACTGACCTCCATTCAGTGTCCTCCACCCCTCTCTACCAATCCCTCCACTGACCTCCATTCAGTGTCCTCCACCCCTCTCTACCAATCCCTCCACTGACCTCCATTCAGTGTCCTCCACCCCTCTCTACCAATCCCTCCACTGACCTGCATTCAGTGTCCTCCACCCCTCTCTACCAATCCCTCCACTGACCTCCATTCAGTGTCCTCCACCCCTCTCTGCCAATCCCTCCACCGATCTCCATTCAGTGTCCTCCGCCCCTCTCTGCCAATCCCTCCACTGACCTCCATTCAGTGTCCTCCACCCCTCTCCACCAATCCCTCCACTGACCTCCATTCAGTGTCCTCCACCCCTCTCTACCAATCCCTCCACTGACCTCCATTCAGTGTCCTCCACCCCTCTCTGCCAATCCCTCCACTGACCTCCATTCAGTGTCCTCCACCCCTCTCTGCCAATCCCTCCACTGACCTGCATTCAGTGTCCTCCACCCCTCTCTACCAATCCCTCCACTGACCTCCATTCAGTGTCCTCCACCCCTCTCTGCCAATCCCTCCACCGATCTCCATTCAGTGTCCTCCACCCCTCTCTGCCAATCCCTGCACTGACCTCCATTCAGTGTCCTCCACCCCTCTCTACCAATCCCTCCACTGACCTCCATTCAGTGTCCTCCACCCCTCTCTGCCAATCCCTCCACCGATCTCCATTCAGTGTCCTCCACCCCTCTCTACCAATCCCTGCACTGACCTCCATTCAGTGTCCTCCATCCCTCTCTGCCAATCCCTCCACTGACCTGCATTCAGTGTCCTCCACCCCTCTCTACCAATCCCTCCACTGACCTCCATTCAGTGTCCTCCACCCCTCTCTGCCAATCCCTCCACCGATCTCCATTCAGTGTCCTCCACCCTTCTCTGCCAATCCCTGCACTGGCTTCCACTCACCCAACGAATAAAATTCAAAGTACTAACAATAATTTACAAAGCCATCCATAACTCTGTCCCCAGCTACATCACTGACCTAGTCCCAAAATACCAACCAAACCGCCCTCTACGGTCATCCCAAGACCTCCGGCTCTCTAGCTCCCTTGTCACCTCCTCCCCCATGCTCGCCTCTAGGATTTTTCCAGAGCTTCTCCCATCCTTTGGAACTCCCTACCCCAATCTGTCTGACTGTCCCCTAATCTATCCATCTTTAGACGATCCCTGAAAACCCTTCTCTTCAAAGAAGCCTATCCTGCTTCTAACTAATACACTGTTTTACTTCCTCCATCAGCTCACCCCCCACAGCTATTACCTTTTGTATCAATTGCCCCTTCCTTTTTTAGATTGTAAGCTCTAACGAGCCGGGCCCTCTGATTCCTCTTGTACCAAATTGCAATGTAAATGTAATGTCTGCCCTCATGTTGTAAAGCGCTGAGCAAACTGTTGGAGCTATATAAAACCTGTATAATAATAATATAATAATAAATAATAATAATAAGTAGGTAGGTATATATGAACAGAAAAGTCCAGGAAAAACTCCAACGAAAGTAAAAAAAAATATGTATATATATATATATATAAGAAAAACGATCTAAGTGTAGCAATAAACAGATCGCTTTATTAAAATATTCATTTAAAAAATGAAGAGAATGAAGAAGTTTTTATATAACACAAAAAAAAAAAAATCTTTCAGTTTCAAAGTTCACAGTTCTGTAAATGAATTACTGAATGGCAGTGAATTGCTGTCAATACTGCTTTACACCACAAGATGCCAGTAGTGGGCAATAAGAATATCCAGACAAAAGCTGCGCCGTTCACAGCACAAGATACACTTAGAATGAAATGAATGAAATGAAATGAATGAAATGAATGAAATGAATGAATTCATTAGAATGAATGTGTAAAGCAAAAACAAACAGCCCAGGGTGGACGGCGGGTGACGTCCGCAATAAGCTCCTCCCCGGTACGTATGTTACGTCCTATCAGGACTTCGTCAGCGGTGGGTGGAGCTATACGGCGTCACCCTTCATACTAATATATAGTGCTCTGTTGCCATGGTGAGCCTGGCAGCTTATCAGACGGCGGTGGCCGGAAACGGAAGACCGCTGCTTTGTTAGTGCCAGAAAAGCGTGCTTAACACCCGGGGACACCGAACCAGAGCGTCCATACACAGTGCACCGCCATAGATTTGTTAAAAATGAATTCTAAAAAAAGAAACAGAACAGGCACTGGTAACTGCATTAGCCAATTGTGTATGCCTTGCTGGATAGTTACCATTGCCAAATTGCTATATAAGCAATATCTTACACAGTGTATATGTGTTAAAAAATTATGAAAAATTAAAAAAAATATATATAATAATATATGTATATTTTTAACAGGTATATATAATTTTAATAAAAATTCCTGTGGGCACTTCACCCGCCGTCATAAAATATAATAAAATAAAAAAAATCATCATAAATAAAAAACAAATATAAATATATATATCATTTATCAGAAATAAAACAATTGAAGTCGAAATCGACGTTCAGTCCTCCCGGAACGAGAGCCCTAGTCTCATGAATCCAAAAAGATTCGCGCTGACTTAGGCTTCGAATGAAATAACCTCCCCTCCAATGTTTTTTTTTTCACTTTTTCGAAGCCCCAAAACTTGAGGCATCGGGGGGGTCCCTATCGTGAAAATGTCTAAAATGTTGGGACACATTGTGGGAACGTAGGCCTTTTTTAATGTTATTTACATGTTCTGCGATGCGGAACTCCAAGGGACCTAGAAGTCCTCCCTATGTATTGGAGACCGCAATCGCATTCGAGTCATGTAAACAACCCCTTCAGTGTTGCAGGTTATGAGGTTTTTAATTGGATACATTATCTCCGTAGAAGAAGCCATAAACTCCTTACGTCTCTTGATATTAAATTGACACTGTTTGCCACATACATAAAACCCTGTGAGGAAGGAAAAGATCCCATTTTCCTTCATAACGGGCGGATCGACTACACTTGGGGCCAATATGTCCCTCAGAGTGGGAGCTTTCTTATAGATAAATCTCGGACGGGGTGGTAGAACTGGGCCTAGAATACGCTCTTTCTTTAGAATATCCCAGTGTTTCATGATCATTATCTCACATTTTCTATATTGAATGTTGTAATCCAAGATCATCCTGAATTCATTATTCTTAGGCTTTTTGCGATAAAATCATCGCTAGTCTTAGGAGGATTAGCGACCAAGGCCGCTCTATCTAAAATACCCACACTTAGTTTTTGGCTATCTAGCACCAAGTGACCCCGAGATACATGGCCCTAAAGTCGGGTCACATATTATTTTAGAATGCGGTTGAAATCATTTAGAATCCGGTAGAAATATTTTCGAATTTGGTTGAAATATTTTCAAATGTGGCCGATTTTTCGAATTCGGTAGAAAACTAAATGAAATCCGAAAACGAATTTAAGGAAGTTAATGAATATAACTAAACGAAATTAATGAATTAACGAATTAAAACGAAACTAAACATTTTTTTTCCTTTTGCACATGTCTATGAATTACGCCCCTGCATGGGTGAGTTTGCCGTGTTATACTTTTTCAATAAGAAATGATTGTAGCAGAACGGCGGACCTCCATTAAACTTCCGCCGATGTCACGCCAATATAGCTGATATGGCCCACTGATCCTGACCGGTTTTCCCTCCAAGGTGTGTGTGCAAAGCTTCGCACAGCACCCCCCGGATTAGTGCACCTCTAAAAAAAAAGGACTTCCGCTGTTCTCCCAAGACAGGAGACTTAGACCTTCAAGGCTTCAATAATGAAGAGTGGGTACTTCTCCCGTTAGTTTACTAATCTTTTTCCCGGTCCGTAGGGTTTTGCCTCCTGGTGTCTACTTGGGAGCCGCCACCTGTGTGCCGGACCTTTTTACATTTTCTGTTTTTTTGTCAGATGATATCCGTCCTGACCGGCTAATGGTCACTCTTGAGATGGCTGTATCCTGTATACTCCCAAATAGATTGGATCTGTGTTCTGGTGACTTGCACCATTTTTTTTTTTGGCGGGATCCGCCAACCATGGCTTCAGCCATAATGCACTCCTTGCCGTGACCGCGGGGGAACGCCGCACTTGAAAAACATCAATTGACGTCTGACACACCCACCACGGAGTATGCCGCCAATTTCAGCTCTTACAAAGCCGTTACCACCTTGTCTCTTCACTTCTTCCAGACGGGCTTATTTAACCACTTCAATACCGGGGGGTAATTAAACACCTTCCTGCCCAGACCAATTTTCAGCTTTCAGCGCTGATGCACTTTGAATGACAATTGCGCGGTCATGCTACACTGTACCCAAATTAAATTTTTATCATTTTTCCCCCACAAATAGAGCTTTCTTTTGGTGGTATTTGATCACCTCTACGGTTTTTATTTTTTGCTAAACAAATAAAAAAATACCAAAAATGTTGAAGAAAAAAAATTTTTTTTTTTGTTTCAGTTTCAAAACTTTGTAAATAAGTAAGTTTTCTCCTTCACTGATGGGCACTGATGGGGTTACACTGATGGGCAATGATAAGGCGGCACTGATGGGCACCGATGAGGTGGCACCAATGAAGTGCCACTGATGAGGTGGCATTGATGGACACTGATATGTGGCACTGATAGGCGGCACTGATGGGCACTGATAGGCGGCACTGATGGGTGGCACGGATGGGCACTGATAGGTGGCACAAATTGGCACTGATAGCTGGCACAGATTGGCATGGATGGGCATGGATAGGCAGCACAGGTGGGCATTGGTAGGCGGCACAGGTGGGCATGGGTAGGCAGCACAGGTGGGCATGGATGGGCACTGATAGGTGGCATGGATGGGCACTGATAGGTGGCACAGATGGGAACTGATAGGCGGCATTGTATTATAATATACTGTACTAATGGATGCCAATCAGTGCCAAACAATAATGCATGCCAATCAATGATGCCCATTGTGGGCACTGATTGGCATCCATTATGGGCACTGATTGGCATCCATTGTGGCACTGACTGGAATCCCTGGTGGTCTAGGGTGGCATACCTTGTCCTGGGCATCCCTGGTGGTCTGGTGGCGTCCCTGGTGGTCCAGTGTGGGCATTCTCGGGGGGCTGTGCTGATAATCGATCAGCACAGACCCCCCTGTCAGAGGAGCAGCCGAACGGCTCTCCTCTAATCGCGTCTGACAGATGAGAGTGAGGAAAAGCGATCACCGGCTCTTCCTATTTACACTGTGACCAGCCGTGATTGGACACGGCTGATCACGTGGTAAAGAGTCTCCGTCGGAGACTCTTTACTGAGATCGTAGTTGCAGGGGTCAGATCGCCCCCGGGGGCGCGCAGCGGCTCATAATCCTGATCACGTCATATGACGTCCGATCAGGATTATGCAACCACTTTGCCACCATCTTTTTGTTATAGGGCGGGCGGCAAGTGGTTAAAGGGTTACTCCACTTTTTTTTTTAATCCGCAGGGCTGCAATTTTCTGTAAAATGCAATGAAACATGACTATCTGGAGGTGCTCTGTATACAGAATGTGCACAGAACACCCCCCCCCCCCCCATGAAATATAATTTCCTGCTTGTATGACTGGTTCACCGATTTTCCCAGAAGTCTGCACCAAGAATAAAAGTCCGTTTTTTTTTTGGCATCCACTGCAATAAAAATTTCATTTTTGATAAGATACTCCCAATACGGAATCAAATCTAAAAAGGGACGCAGACCCTGCCACTTTCCTCAGAGCGGCTGGTTGATAATTATGAAACCACTCCCATTAGACGCACTCAGCGCATGGGCTGGTTATTGCTGGTGTGCCAGCGCCTGCAGATGCTACAGTATGTAGGAGCATTTTCGGACTAGAGCCTCCTTGAACGTGACAAGTCTTGCCAGCTACATTCATGATGCATCCATCATCGGAGGAGACCGCAGCAGGTTGACCTCTAGCTTTTTTTCGGGGTATACAGCTTTGTTTGTTTATAAGGGCATTTCTCTCTGACCCCTTCAATTCTTCCTGGATTAACTCTTCCAGTTGTTCAGTGAAGGAAATTAGTACTGTCTGACCTTGTGGGGAGTTTCCTCCACTTCAACCCAGCCAATTGCATCCTCAGCTGCCCAGTCTCTATTGGGCAATCCCCAAAGCTTGTGGCCCCTTTAACGCTTCCTTCCCATGGCAAGTTTTCCTATTTGGACACCACCTACTGGCTCTGGTTGGAAGTGCTAGGCGATTCCTGCGCCGTAGCTCGCCAAGCCATGACTTGACTTAGGGATGTACATAATTCTGAGGCTTCCGTCCTAAACCGTACAACCTCTTACTTCCTTACCACCCATTGACCAGACGACGCGACTTTTTTGGAGTCGAATGGCCATAGCAGCCTTTTTATTACAAATAAACAAATAGAAAAAATACAAAATTCACATTAACAATAACTTAATGCATATAATACATTCTTACATAACCGTATAACCAAAATACAAATCAGTTTATTAAAACCTTCCTGATCTAGAGGTCTTCGAAGGCAAAATGATATATCCAACCAAAAATGTTGTATCGGTACACCCCATAAAGGCCCCACGCCGTGTATTACGCAAGCTCAGGGACAACCAGTTACTTCCTTCCAGATACAACCAACTACCACCAATTGTTACCCTTTAAGGGGAAGGACGTCCATAGCTCCATATGGGCCCAACCCCCCTAAAACCTCCATTATTTCCAGCACTGCCTTCAAAGACCTGCCGCTGCTACGACAGTATATACAAACCCACCAAATATACCAAGAAACCAAACAACCCCCCCAGGACCCCCGTCTCAACCAACACTACGTCCATAAAATGAGGGAGGGAGGGAGGGTGGGAAAAAACTTCCAGCCGGCGTGTCCTTGCTCCCGCGAGTGCCCGCTGCCTAAACGCCACCGCCCCCTGGCTTCCTTTCCGATAAGCTCCGCCCACCTTGCCGGTCTACCGCTCAACAACCTCACCTGAAGTCCCCGCCCATACCTGACTCCGCCTCCATGCTCAGCCCCAGTCATGCTGGCCCTCCTCCGATCGTCCCTCTCGCTCCGGGCCACGACTTTCCACCACGAATGCAGCGACCATTAGGGCTGGTAACCTGTGGTGTTTGTACACGGGGAGCAAACCAAAAACGAGAGGTGAGACGATGGCATTGGTCAACGTTGCCTGTATGTCTGGGCTTTGAACGGTGACGGTTCTGGCCTTTTAGCAGGCTCTCTTCGTCTTGAGGTCCTTGCAGGGCTGTATAGTGCTTGTTCCAGGCTAGATTTGACATGCTAGCTCGGCAGGCAATGACTTTCCACCGCGGATGCAGCGACCATTAGGGCTGGTAAGTTGTGAGGTTTGTACATGGGGAGCAATGATAATGAGGGGTGAGGTGATGAGATTTAATCAACATTGCCTGGATGTCTCTTCTTAGATGAGGACTTGTCTTGACCGACAGAAGGCTCCCTCCATCTTGTAGTCCTTACAGGACTATAGATATTGGCTCTCTTTTTCTCAATCATCACTACTTACCTAATCCCTATACCTTAACCACTTGGCGCCCAAGCTACGTCCTATGACGGCCCTCGGCTTTGTGGCGTTATATCTGAATGATACCTGAGGCCACAGACATCATTCAGATATCAGCATTTTCAGCCGGCACCATAAGAACGATCATAGCGGCTGTTCTGCCGCTTGATCGTTCTTACGGGCGGCAGGAGGGGACCCCCCCCCCCGCCGCCCTCCGGTGCTTCTACCATAGTTGCCAACTGTCCCGAATTTCCCGGGATTAGGACATTTGTCCCGAATTAATTTTGTCCCGGGAAATGTCCCGGGAAATTCGGTTTGTCCCGGGAAATTGAATTTCCCGTTTTTTTGCCGCCGGCCTCTAGAGGTCGGCGGCCGGCGGTGACAATGTCTCCGCCGGCCGCCATTTTTAAGAAGACCAGAAGTTGGTCTACACCTGTGGCGCCGCCCACCCCCGCTGCCAGTGTGTGTGTGTGTGTGTGTGTGTGTGTATGTATGTATGTGTGTAAAGTGCAGTGGGCGGCGCCACAGTTAAACGTCTGCGCACGGCAACGGAGGCCAGTCTGTGGATGTCGGGGGCCAGTTTGTGGATGTGGGGGGCCAGTCTGTGGATGTCCAGGATCTTTTTTTTTTTTTGATTTTAGGCTTCCCAGCCTAGAGGTGAGATGTGGGGTCTTATTGACCCCCCAAATCTCACTGTAAATAGGTCCGATCGTGCCATATTCCTATTACAAGGGATGTTTACATTCCTTGTAATAGGAATAAAAGTCATCAAATTATTATTATTTTTTTGAAAGTGTCAAACTAAAAAAATAAAAATAAAATTACCGTATATACTCGAGTATAAGCCGAGATTTTCAGCCTCTTTTTTGAGGCTGAAAGTGCCCCCCTCGGCTTATACTCGAGTCATCGCTGTCTGCCCGCTCGATCAGCGTGTCGAGCAGACAGACAGCGGCCATTCTGATTCAAAAGCCGCGCCTCCGGCTCCCCCTTCGCCTGTGATAGGCGGAACACTGAATTTCCCAGCAGCCTGTGTTCCGCCTATCACGGACTTCGTATCATCCTCGTACTACGGACGAGGATGATACGACGTCTGTGATAGGCGGAACACAGGCTGCTGGGAAATTCAGTGTTCCGCCTATCACAGGCGAAGGCGGCGGCGCAGCTTTTGAATTTTACAATGGCCGCCGACGAACGAAGAGGGCACGGGACGGAGGCAAGGCACAGGACGGCACGGCACGGGACGGGACGGGACGGGACCGGAGGCAAGGCACGGCGGCGAGGCACGGCGGCGAGGCACGGCGGCGAGGCACGGAGGCAAGGAGGCTCGGCACGGGACGGAGGCTCGGGACAAAGGCTCAGGACACAGGTAGGCTGGACACACACACACACACACACACACACACACACACACACACACACACACACACACACACGGATACACACACACACACAGGGATGGATGGATGGATGGAGACACACACACACAGGGATGGACGGACACACAGGGATGGACGGACACACAGGGATGGACGGACACACAGGGATGGACGGACACACACACAGGGATGGACAGGCATGTCTTACCCTCGGCTTATACACGAGTCAATAAGTTTGCCAGTTTTTTTGGGGGTAAATTGGGGGCCTCGGCTTATATTCGGGTCGGCCTATACTCGAGTATATACGGTAACAATAAAAAAAAAATAATAATTTTAAGCGCCCCTGTCCCCGTGAGCTCGTACGCAGAAGCGAACGCATACCTAAGTCCCGCCCACATATGAAAACGGTGTGCAAACCACACATGTGAGGTATCACTGCGAACGTTAGAGCGAGAGCAATAATTCTAGCCCTAGACCTCCTCTGTAACTCAAAACATGTAACCAGTAAAAAAATTGAAAGCGTTGCCCATGGGGATTTTTAAATACCAAAGTTTGGCGCCATTCCACGAGCGTGTGCAATTTTGAAGCGTGACATGTTGGGTATCTATTTACTCGGCGTATCTTCCTCTTTCACATTATGCAAAAAAATTGGGCTAACTTTACTGTTTTTTTTTTTAAGCATGAAACGTGTTCAAAAAATTGCTGCGTAAATACCGTGCGAGATAAAAAAAGTTGCAACAACCGCCATTGTATTCTCTAGGGTCTTTGCTAAAAAAAACATATATATAATGTTTGGGGGTTCTATGTAATTTTCTAGCAAAAAAAATATGAATTTTACATGTAGGGGAGAAATGTCAGAATTGGTCTGGAATGCGAAGTGGTTAAAGGCAATGGGTGGTCAGACTGGACGGAGTTTCCCATAGAAACAGAGCAACGCAGCAGACTGACATGAAAACAGCATAATGCTTATGCCGTGTACACATGACCAGACTTTCTGGCAGACTAGGTCCGACGGTCTTCCCAATGGACTTTCGGCTGAGTCCCGATGGACGAAGTCCCGATGGACTTTCGGCTGAGTCCTGATGGACTTTCGGCTGAGTCCCGGTGGACTTTCGGCTGAGTCCCGGTGGACTTTCGGCTGAGTCCCGGTGGACTTTCGGCTGAGTCCCGGTGGACTTTCGGCTGAGTCCCGGTGGACTTTCGGCTGAGTCCCGGTGGACTTTTGGCTGAGTCCCGGTGGATTTTTGGCTGAGTCCCGGTGGACTTTTGGCTGAGTCCCGGTGGACTTTTGGCTGAGTCCCGGTGGACTTTTGGCTGAGTCCCGGTGGACTTTTGGCTGAGTCCTGGTGGACTTTCATATTGAAAGGACATGGCCACACACGACCGGACTAAGTTTAAACGTGATGATGTAAGACGGGACTAAACAAGTTCAATAGCCAGTAGCCAATAGCTGCCCTTGCGTCGTATTTGGTCCGTCAGACCAGCACACAGACGAACGTTTTTTGTCCCGATTTTTAGTCCGTCGGAAACGGATTCCGTCGGATAGATTTGAAACATGTTCTATTTCTAGGTCCGTCTGATTTTTTATTTTTTTTAAACGATCGCACTAGCCCACACACGATCGGATTGTCCGGTGGACTAATTCCCTTCAGACCTAGTCTGCCGGAAAGTCCGGTCACATGTTTACGTGGAGTAAGTCTCCACTATTGCGACCTGAAAGTCACATGATTTCGCCGCAAAATTTTGACGCGACTTGAAGCAATGCCAGTTGTATTGTTGAGGTCTATGGACACAGATATTGAACGGTACTCATTGGAATTCATGGGGGCATGGCTTGTCATGTGACTTTGCACTGACCAAACCCAACACAGCGATCCCAGAGGAAGCATTGAGAGGCGAATAGGAAGAGCCGAGGTGAATACCATAAAGAGCACAATGATCCTACAGCAACACTGAGAAGGAGAAAAGGAAAAAACACAGAGGCCTCATCACTTCCCGCCTCTCGTGCTCACAGTGTACCTGCACTGCTGCGGCCATCTTTGGGAATGGCAAATGCCCCTCACACCGAGAAAAGAAGAGAAAAACAGATGGAAAGCAAAAGGAAACTCTGTCGCTTACGTCAAAGCGTGTGTAAATCTTTCTTTGAGGAGCCTGCACCACCACAATGGGGGCTCCAACCATCCAGGCTCGTTTAGAGGCTGTAGAGGAAGGACTTCCACCCAGGAGAGGCTGAACCCGGCCGGTGCCAGAAACGGTAAGGGTGATACCTCGCGGCTCCAGTCCTGATCAGGTGAGGGGGAGAAAAGAGAATGCTGTGAGCCGGGTCTGTCATTGATTTATAGTTAACCAGACCTATCAGGTTGTGGGGGCGGAGCCACAACCCATATGTATGTCTGCTGCCACGATGCGCCAGGAAAGGGGTTTCCCCAAAGAGTTCTTCAAAGAGGAAATGTCCGTATTTATGAAAAGAAAAATGTATTGAAAAATCCACATAATGACAATTATTAAATGTATAGAAAAACCAAACCTCCACCACACACATGTAAAATGAGACAATTGTCTAGAGACACCGGTGGGCACCACAACCCAACATCCATCCTCTTTAATGTCATGCACAGCCGAGTCTCTGTAAAGGATCCGATATTCAAGCACTATTTGGGGATCGGGGTAAGAAGGGCAATAAACCATCCACTCTTGGGTCCTAGCGGGAGGCTAGTTAGTGTGTAAAGTCAGTGCCGGGGACTTCCGTCCGGTAGCTACGTGGTTAATGGTGCCCACTTATCATGCACAGTAGTATCCCAAATAGCATAGTCCACTTCAGTTTCTATGGGGGGCTGAAGTAGGTAGGTCCCCCTCAGGTAACAAATAGGTACAAAGGCTCCCCAGTTAGTACTGGCGGCTGAGGACATGACATCTGAAGGACCTAACCCACAGTCACTTGACCTCACTTATTATACACCAACTCCACCCCTTCCAAACCCCCCACAAATCACGTGACAAGATTTGGAGCGAATGGCCTTGGCGGCCTTTTTAGTAACAATTACCATAAAATGAAATAAATAAAAAATTTAAAATAACCATTAATAAACTTTTTAGATACTTTTTTGGGGTCTTCAAGGGAAACAACAGACCACTGGTCACTACCACCAACTTCTTTAAACTTTAGGCCTCCAGTCGCCAGCACCCCGACTCAGAGACGGTACCCAACCTTCGCAGTGACCTACCTTTTACCCCTTCCTGGTTAACCCTTCATTAACCAGAAGGTACCAGAGAACCCCATACCATAGATGGTACCGACCATGTTATATACATATAACATACATCTTCTCCTCATCCAAAGACCCAGCACTGCCACGGCATGAAAGGGGTAACACCTTACCCTTGTGTGCACCTCCACCCCCTCAATCCTCACTGTATGCCTTCCTGTAAATCTAGTGCCCACAGATCGGTTCCCACATCATTAAGGTGCCCCCATCACTCCTGAGATACCTCCATGTATCCACCTCCAGCTCTCTATGACGTCTGGCCACACCCCCGTTCCTAATCACCAACCTGCTCACTTCCTTATTTACTTTTATTTGGGCCCTGTCCACCTTTTTAGCTGACCAAGCCCACCGCCACGACGTCCTGCCCACCATGTCTGACCAAACAATGACCATCCCAGGAAAAGATGAACGTAAAACAAATCCCATTTTACGTCCCGTATGAGATCCCTCATAGACCTGGCTCCCATGTCCCCTCCCCCCACATGTAGCCCCAAAACGTCTGGTGCCCCGTCCAACCGGGAGAACCTCTGTACTTCCGACAAGCTTAGAGGTACGTCCATAATCTAGTAATATCCCAATGGGGACAGTATTCTCTGCTCAGGTTTCCATAGGCGGGGAAGTTGTCTGTACATCCCAATACATTGTATAAGGAGATCGGGCCTGGTGAATTTATCCGCCACCCCCAGGAAAAGCAAAGAAATGCTCAGCATTTAGATAATAACATGCTTGTGCATCTAGAACTACCAACTGTCCATGACTCAGGGGACTGTCCCTGATTGGAAGTAAAGTCCCTCTGTCCCTCTTCCCTCCTCATTTCTTTCTCATATGAAATAGACAGTTCTTCATTGTTGCATCTCTACATTCCATTCATTTACAATCAAAGCAACGCGTTTCTTTCCCCCCCCATACCTTCAATACGTTTTTATAAATATGTCCTTGGTGTGTATATATCTGAAAAGACGCTGGGCCATAAAGATCGCTGGGCCTGAAAGATCTCAGGGTCTGAAAGATCGCAGGGCCTGAAAGATCGCAGGGACTGAAAAGTCACTGGGCCTGAAAAGTCGCTGGGCCTGAAAGATCGTTGGCTCTAAAAAGTCAATGGGCCTGAAAGATCGCAGGACCTGAAAGATCGCTGGGCCTGAAAGATCGCTGGGCCTGAAAGATCGTTGGCTCTAAAAAGTCAATGGGCCTGAAAGATCACTGGGCCTGAAAAGTCGCTGGGCCTGAAAAGTCGCTGGGCCTGAAAGATCGTTGGCTCTAAAAAGTCAATGGGCCTGAAAGATCGCTAGGCCTGAAAGATCGCTGGGTCTGAAAGATCGCAGGGCCTGAAAGATCGCTGGGCCTGAAAGATCGCTGGGCCTGAAAGATCGCTGGGCTTTAAATATCGTAGGGCCTGAAAGATTGCTGGGTTTGAAAGATCGCTGGGCTTTAAAAATCGTAGGGCCTGAAAGATCGCTGGGCCTGAAAGATCGCAGGGCCTGAAAGATCGCAGGGCATGAAAGATCGCTGGGCCTGAAAGATCGCTGGGCTTTAAAGATCGCAAGGCCTGAAAGATCACAGAGCCTGAAAGATCGCTGGGCTTTATAGATCGCAGGGCCTGAAAGATCGTAGGGCCTGAAAGATCGCTGGGCCTGAAAGATCGCTGGGCTTTAAAGATCGCAAGGCCTGAAAGATCACAGGGCCTGAAAGATCGCTGGGCTTTATAGATCGCAGGGCCTGAAAGATCGCAGGGCCTGAAAGATCACAGGGCCTGAAAGATCACAGGGCCTGAAAGATCGCTGGGTCTGAAAGATTGCTGGGTCTGAAAGATTGCTGGGCCTGAAAGATCGCAGGGCCTGAAAGATCGCTGGGCTTTAAAGATCGTAGGGCCTGAAAGATCGCTGGGTTTGAAAGATCGTTGGCCTGAAAGATCGTTGGCTCTAAAAAGTCAATGGGCCTGAAAGATCGCTGGCCTGAAAGATCGCTGGGCTTTAAAGATCGCAGGGCCTGAAAGATCGAAGGGTCTGAAAGATTGCTGGGCTTTAAAGATCGCAAAGCCTGAAAGATCACAGAGCCTGAAAGATCTCTGGGTCTGAAAGATCGCTGGGCCTGAAAGATCGCTGGGCCTGAAAGATCGCTGGGCCTGAAAGATCGCTGGGCCTGAAAGATCGCTGGGTTTGAAAGATCGCTGGGCTTTAAAGATCGTAGGGCCTGAAAGATCGCAGGGCCTGAAAGATCACAGGGCCTGAAAGATCGCAGGGCCTGAAAGATCGCAGGGCCTGAAAGATCGCTGGGCTTTAAAGATCGTAGGGCCTGAAAGATCGCTGGGTTTGAAAGATCGCTGGGCTTTAAAGATCGTAGGGCCTGAAAGATCGCTGGGTTTGAAAGATCGCTGGGCTTTAAAGATCGCAGGGCCTGAAAGATCGCAGGGCCTGAAAGATCGCAGGGCCTGAAAGATCACAGGGCCTGAAAGATCGCTGGGCCTGAAAGATCGCTGGGCTTTAAAGATCGTAGGGCCTGAAAGATCGCTGGGCTTTAAAGATCGTAGGGCCTGAAAGATCGCTGGGTTTGAAAGATCGCAGGGCCTGAAAGATCGCTGGGCTTTAAAGATCGTAGGGCCTGAAAGATCGCAGGGCCTGAAAGATCACAGGGCCTGAAAGATCGCTGGGCCTGAAAGATCGCTGGGTTTGAAAGATCGCAGGGCCTGAAAGATCGCTGGGCCTGAAAGATCGCTGGGCTTTAAAGATCGTAGGGCCTGAAAGATCGCTGGGTTTGAAAGATCGCTGGGCTTTAAAGATCGTAGGGCCTGAAAGATCGCTGGGTTTGAAAGATCGCTGGGCTTTAAAGATCGTAGGGCCTGAAAGATCGCAGGGTTTGAAAGATCGCTGGGCTTTAAAGATCACAGGGCCTGAAAGATCGCAGGGCCTGAAAGATCGCAGGGTTTGAAAGATTGCTGGGCTTTAAAGATCGTAGGGCCTGAAAGATCGTTGGCTCTAAAAAGTCAATGGGCCTGAAAGATCGCAGGGCCTGAAAGATCGCTGGGTCTGAAAGATCACTGGGCTTTAAAGATCACAGGGCCTGAAAGATCACAGGGCCTGAAAGATCGCTGGGTTTGAAAGATCGTTGGGCTTTAAAGATCGCAGGGCCTGAAAGATCGTTGGCTCTAAAAAGTCAATGGGCCTGAAAGATCGCTGGCCTGAAAGATCGCTGGGCTTTAAAGATCGCAGGGCCTGAAAGATCACAGAGCCTGAAAGGTCGCTGGGTCTGAAAGATCGCTGGGCTTTAAAGATCATTGGGCCTGAAAAGTCGCTGGGCTTTAAAGATCGCAGGGCCTGAAAGATCGCAGGGCCTGAAAGATCGTTGGGCCTGAAAGATCGCTGGGCCTGAAAGAAAGATCGCAGGGCCTGAAAAGAAGCTGGGCCTGAAAAGTCGCTGGGCCTGAAAGATCGCAGGGTCTGAAAGATTGTTGGCTCTAAAAAGTCACTGGGCCTGAAAGATCGCTGGGCTTTAAAGATCATTGGGCCTGAAAAGACGCTGGGCCTGAAAAGTCGCTGAGCCTGAAAGATCGCTGGGCCTGAAAGATCGCTGGGCCCGAAAAGACGCTGGGCCTGAAATGTCGCTGGGTCTAAAATGTCGCTGGGCCTGAAATTTTGCTGGGCCTGAAAGATCGTTGGCTCTAAAAAGTCACTGGGTCTGAAAGATCGCTGGGCTTTAAAGATCGCAGGACCTGAAAGATCGCTGGGCATGAAAAGTCACTGGGATTTAAAGATCGTTGGACCTGAAAAGTTGCTGGGCCTGAAAAATCGCTGGACTTTAACCACTTAAGGACCGCCGCATGGCAATGTACTTCGGTGCAATGGCACCGACAGGCACAAGCACGTACACGTACATGCTCGCCTTCCAGCGGGTGGGAGGTCTGATCGGACTCCCTCCCACTGGATGCGGCGGTCCGTTTCGCTTCAGGAGTGATCCGGGATGAGGGGATGGTCGTTGGTTTCTGGCCATCCCCTCTCGATCGCTCCTGGCGAATGAGAAGCTTCCCCCGTCTGTGTAGTGTAAACACAGGCCGGGATGAAGTGATGTCACTCTCCTCGGGGCGGTCTTATTGTCCGGACTGCGAGGAGAACACATAGTAAGTGCACAAATCACTACACTGACACGTAGGTACACATTAGGGGTGTTGAAAATGATCGCCATTTTGCCCTTCCTGATTCGGCATCGATGCGGTTAGCCAGGAGAATCGATTATGTATGACGTCATTTTGGCTCCTCCCCCTCCCCGCACAGCAGTGTCTTTGCCGGTCATGACAAGACACCGATTGGCTGGCTCAGCCTTTCCCCGTCAATGATGAGGCCTCAGCGTGCTGCCCCCACCCAGGCTCTCCCCCCTCCTCGGGATTTGGAGCTGTGGACACCCCTCTCATCTCCCCATCGGCGGGCGAGGAGCCCCCCGGAGCGGTGACACGGATCACTGTAGTGGTCTGTCTGATCCGGCACTGTGGGAGGGGCAATGCGGTGTTTCCAGCCTCCCGTTATCCCGGTGACAGAGAAAACACCCCGATTTCTCCCGTCCGTAGGACAGGATGATCAGTCTGTACATTGAGGGGCCGGTGGCTGCAGCTGAGCGGTGTGTCTCCGACACTCGTCTCACACACAGCCCAGCGAAGTTCACCCCCCTCCCCCCCCAGCAACGGACCAATGAATGTACTGCATACAGCTGCCCCTCCTCCTCTCTCCCCCTGTGTCTACCTAGCCCGCCCACTCTCCTATCCCCATGTACAGATGTGAAGAGGAGAGTAGAGGAGAGAGGAGGGGTGTGCGCGGAAGATATGAAGAGGACAGGAGAGAGGAGGAGGGGTGTGCACGGGAGATATGAAGAGGACAGGAGAGAGGAGGAGGGGTGTGCACGGGAGATATGAAGAGGAAAGGAGAGAGGAGGGGTGTGCACGGGAGATATGAAGAGGAAAGGAGAGAGGAGGAGGGGTGTGCACGGGAGATATGAAGAGGAAAGGAGAGAGGAGGGGTGTGCACGGGAGATATGAAGAGGACAGGAGAGAGGAGGAGGGGTGTGCACGGGAGATATGAAGAGGAAAGGAGAGAGGAGGGGTGTGCACGGGAGATATGAAGAGGACAGGAGAGAGGAGGAGGGGTGTGCACGGGAGATATGAAGAGGAGAGGAGGGGTGTGCACGGAAGATATGAAGAGGAGAGGAGGAGGGGTGTGCACAGGAGATATGAAGAGGAGAGGAGAGGAGGAGGGGTGTGCACGGGAGATATGAGGAGGAGAGGAGAGAGGAGGGGTGTGCACGGGAGATATGAAGAGGAGAGGAGAGAGGAGGGGTGTGCACAGGAGATATGAAGAGGAGAGGAGAGGAGAGAGGAGGGGTGTGCACGGAAGATATGAAGAGGAGGAGGGGTGTGGACGGGAGATATGAAGAGGAGAGGAGAGAAGGAGGGGTGTGCACGGGAGATATGAAGAGGAGAGGAGAGAGGAGGGGTGTGCACAGGAGATATGAAGAGGAAAGGAGAGAGGAGGGGTGTGCACGGGAGATATGAAGAGGAGAGGAGAGAGGAGGGGTGTGCACGGGAGATATGAAGAGGAAAGGAGAGGAGAGAGGAGGGGTGTGCACGGGAGATATGAAGAGGAGAGGAGAGAGGAGGGGTGTGCACGGGAGATATGAAGAGGAAAGGAGAGAGGAGGGGTGTGCACGGGAGATATGAAGAGGAGAGGAGAGAGGAGGGGTGTGCACGGGAGATATGAAGAGGAGAGGAGAGAGGAGGGGTGTGCATGGGAGATATGAAGAGGAGGAGAGGAGAGGAGGAGGGGTGTGCATGGGAGATATGAAGAGGTAAGGAGAGAGGAGGGTGCACGGGAGATATGAAGAGGAGAGGAGAGGAGAGAGGAGGGGTGTACATGGGAGATATGAAGAGGAGAGGAGAGGAAAGAGGAGGGGTGTGCACGGAAGATATGAAGAGGAGGAGAGGAGAGGAGGAGGGGTGTGCATGGGAGATATGAAGAGGAGAGGAGAGGGGAGGGGTGTGCACGGGAGATATGAAGAGGAGAGGAGAGAGGAGGGGTGTGCACGGAATATATGAAGAGGAGGAGAGGAGGAGGGGTCTGCACGGGAGATATGAAGAGGAGAGGAGAGAGGAGGGGTGTGCATGGGAGATATGAAGAGGAGAGGAGAGAGGAGGGGTGTGCATGGGAGATATGAAGAGGAGAGGAGAGAGGGGGGGGTGTGCACGGGAGATATGAAGAGGAGGAGAGGAGCAGGGGTGTGCACGGGAGATATGAAGAGGAGAGGAGAGGAGAGAGGAGGGGTCTGCACGGGAGATATGAAGAGGAGAGGAGAGAGGAGGGGTGTGCATGGGAGATATGAAGAGGAGGAGAGGAGAGGAGGAGGGTTGTGCACGGGAGATATGAAGAGGAGAGGAGAGAGGAGGGGTGTGCACGGGAGATATGAAGAGGAGAGGAGAGAGGAGGGGTGTACATGGGAGATATGAAGAGGAGAGGAGGGTGTGTGCACGGGAGATATGAAGAGGAGAGAGGAGGGGTGTGCACGGGAGATACGAAGAGGAGGAGAGGAGAGAGGAGGGGTGTGCACAGGAGATATGAAGAGGAGGAGAGGAGAGAGGAGGGGTGTGCACGGGAGATATGAAGAGGAAAGGAGAGGAGAGAGGAGGGGTGTGCACGGAGATATGAAGAGGAGAGGAGAGAGGAGGGGTGTGCACGGGAGATATGAAGAGGAAAGGAGAGAGGAGGGGTGTGCACGGGAGATATGAAGAGGAGAGGAGAGAGGAGGGGTGTGCACGGGAGATATGAAGAGGAGAGGAGAGAGGAGGGGTGTGCACGGGAGATATGAAGAGGAGGAGAGGAGAGGAGGAGGGGTGTGCATGGGAGATATGAAGAGGTAAGGAGAGAGGAGGGTGCACGGGAGATATGAAGAGGAGAGGAGAGGAGAGAGGAGGGGTGTACATGGGAGATATGAAGAGGAGAGGAGAGGAAAGAGGAGGGGTGTGCACGGAAGATATGAAGAGGAGGAGAGGAGAGGAGGAGGGGTGTGCATGGGAGATATGAAGAGGAGAGGAGAGAGGAGGGGTGTGCACGGGAGATATGAAGAGGAGAGGAGAGAGGAGGGGTGTGCACGGAAGATATGAAGAGGAGGAGAGGAGGAGGGGTCTGCATGGGAGATATGAAGAGGAGAGGAGAGAGGAGGGGTGTGCATGGGAGATATGAAGAGGAGAGGAGAGAGGAGGGGTGTGCATGGGAGATATGAAGAGGAGAGGAGAGGGGGGGGGTGTGCACGGGAGATATGAAGAGGAGGAGAGGAGAGGAGCAGGGGTGTGCACGGGAGATATGAAGAGGAGAGGAGAGAAGAGGAGAGAGGAGGGGTCTGCACGGGAGATATGAAGAGGAGAGGAGAGAGGGGGGTGTGCACGGGAGATATGAAGAGGAGGAGAGGAGGAGGGGTGTGCACGGGAGATATGAAGAGGAGAGGAGAGAGGAGGGGTGTGCATGGGAGATATGAAGAGGAGGAGAGGAGAGGAGGAGGGTTGTGCACGGGAGATATGAAGAGGAGAGGAGAGAGGAGGGGTGTACATGGGAGATATGAAGAGGAGAGGAGAGAGGAGGGTGTGTGCACGGGAGATATGAAGAGGAGAGAGGAGGGGTGTGCACGGGAGATACGAAGAGGAGGAGAGGAGAGGAGGAGGGGTGTGCACGGGAGATATGAAGAGGAGGAGAGGAGAGAGGAGGGGTGTGCATGGGAGATATGAAGAGGAGGAGAGGAGAGAGGAGGGGTGTGCACGGGAGATATGAAGAGGAGGAGAGGAGAGAGGAGGGGTGTGCACGGGAGATATGAAGAGGAGAGGAGGGGTGTGCACGGGAGATATGAAGAGGAGAGGAGAGAGGAGGGGTGTGCACGGGAGATATGAAGAGGAGGAGAGGAGAGGAGGAGGGTTGTGCATGGGAGATATGAAGAGGAGGAGAGGAGAGGAGGAGGGGTGTGCACGGGAGATATGAAGAGGAGAGGAGAGAGGAGGGGTGTGCACGGGAGATATGAAGAGGAGAGGAGAGAGGAGGGGTGTGCACGGGAGATATGAAGAGGAGGAGGGTTGTGCACGGGAGATATGAAGAGGAGGAGAGGAGAGGAGGAGGGGTGTGAACGGGAGATATGAAGAGGAGAGGAGAGAGGAGGGGTGTGCACGGGAGATATGAAGAGGAGAGGAGAGGAGAGAGGAGGGGTGTGCACGGGAGATAAGAAGAGGAGAGGAGAGAGGAGGGGTGTGCACGGGAGATATGAAGAGGAGAGAAGGGAGGAGGGGTGTGCACGGGAGATATGAAGAGGAGAGGAGAGAGGAGGGGTGTACATGGGAGATATGAAGAGGAGAGGAGAGAGGAGGGTGTGTGCACGGGAGATATGAAGAGGAGAGAGGAGGGGAGGAGGGGTGTGCACGGGAGATATGAAGAGGAGGAGAGGAGGTGTGTGCATGGGAGATATGAAGAGGAGGAGAGGAGAGAGGAGGGGTGTGCACGGGAGATATGAAGAGGAGGAGAGGAGAGAGGAGGGGTGTGCACGGGAGATATGAAGAGGAGAGGAGGGGTGTGCACGGGAGATATGAAGAGGAGAGGAGAGAGGAGGGGTGTGCACGGGAGATATGAAGAGGAGGAGAGGAGAGGAGGAGGGTTGTGCATGGGAGATATGAAGAGGAGGAGAGGAGAGGAGGAGGGGTGTGCACGGGAGATATGAAGAGGAGAGGAGAGAGGAGGGGTGTGCACGGGAGATATGAAGAGGAGGAGAGGAGGAGGGTTGTGCACGGGAGATATGAAGAGGAGGAGAGGAGAGGAGGAGGGGTGTGAACGGGAGATATGAAGAGGAGAGGAGAGAGGAGGGGTGTGCACGGGAGATATGAAGAGGAGAGGAGAGGAGAGAGGAGGGGTGTGCACGGGAGATAAGAAGAGGAGAGGAGAGAGGAGGGGTGTGCACGGGAGATATGAAGAGGAGAGGAGGGAGGAGGGGTGTGCACGGGAGGTATGAAGAGGAGGAGAGATGAGGGGTGTGCACGGGAGATATGAAGAGGAGAGGAGGGAGGAGGGGTGTGCACGGGAGATATGAAGAGGAGGAGAGGAGAGAGGAGGGGTGTGCACGGGAGATATGAAGAGGAGAGGAGAGAGGAGGGGTGTGCACGGGAGATAAGAAGAGGAGAGGAGAGAGGAGGGGTGTGCACGGGAGATATGAAGAGGAGAGGAGAGAGGAGGGGTGTGCATGGGAGATATGAAGAGGAGAGGAGAGATGAGGGGTGTGCACGGGAGATATGAAGAGGAGAGGAGAGAGGAGGGGTGTGCACGGGAGATATGAAGAGGAGAGGAGAGGAGAGATGAGGGTGTGCACGGGAGATATGAAGAGGAGGAGAGGAGAGAGGAGGGGTGTGCACGGGAGATATGAAGAGGAGAGGAGAGGAGAGAGGAGGGGTGTGCACGGAAGATATGCTGAGGAGAGGAGAGGAGAGAGGAGGGGTGTGCACGGGAGATATGAAGAGGAGGAGAGGAGAGAGGAGGGGTGTGCACGGGAGATATGAAGAGGAGAGGAGAGGAGAGGAGAGGAGAGAGGAGAAGAGAGGAGGAGATGTGCACGGGAGATATGAAGAGGAGAGGAGAGATGAGGGTGTGCGCGGGAGATATGAAGAGGAGAGGAGAGGAGAGAGGAGGGGTGTGCACAGGAGATATGAAGAGGAGGAGAGGAGAGAGGAGGGGTGTGCACGGGAGATATGAAGAGGAGAGGAGAGGAGAGAGGAGGGGTGTGCACGGGAGATATGAAGAGGAGAGGAGAGGAGAGAGGAGGGGTGTGCACGTGAGATATGAAGAGGAGAGGAGAGAGGAGGGGTGTGCACGTGAGATATGAAGAGGAGAGGAGAGAGGAGGGGTGTGCACAGGAGATATGAAGAGGAGAGAGGAGGGGTGTGCACGGGAGATATGAAGAGGAGAGGAGAGGAGAGAGGAGGGGTGTGCACGGAAGATATGAAGAGGAGAGGAGAGAGAAGGGGTGTGCACAGGAGATATGAAGAGGAGGAGAGGAGAGAGGAGGGGTGTGCACGGGAGATATGAAGAGGAGAGGAGAGGAGAGGAGAGGAGGAGATGTGCACGGGAGATATGAAGAGGAGAGGAGAGGAGAGAGGAGAGGAGAGATGAGGGGTGTGCACGGGAGATATGAAGAGGAGAGGAGAGGAGAGAGGAGAGGAGAGGAGGAGATGTGCACGGGAGATATGAAGAGGAGAGGAGAGAGGAGAGGAGAGGAGGAGATGTGCACGGGAGATATGAAGAGGAGAGGAGAGGAGAGAGGAGAGGAGAGATGAGGGGTGTGCACGGGAGATATGAAGAGGAGAGGAGAGGAGAGGAGAGAGGAGAGGAGAGGAGGAGATGTGCACGGGAGATATGAAGAGGAGAGGAGAGGAGAGAGGAGAGGAGAGATGAGGGATGTGCACGGGAGATATGAAGAGGAGAGGAGAGGAGAGAGGAGAGGAGAGGAGGAGATGTGCACGGGAGATATGAAGAGGAGAGGAGAGGAGAGAGGAGAGGAGAGGAGGAGATGTGCACGGGAGATATGAAGAGGAGAGGAGAGGAGAGAGGAGAGGAGAGATGAGGGGTGTGCACGGGAGATATGAAGAGGAGAGGAGAGAGGAGAGGAGAGGAGGAGATGTGCACGGGAGATATGAAGAGGAGAGGAGAGGAGAGAGGAGAGGAGAGGAGGAGATGTGCACGGGAGATATGAAGAGGAGAGGAGAGGAGAGAGGAGAGGAGAGGAGGAGATGTGCGCGGGAGATATGAACAGCAGCAGCCACACATTCCAAGCTGTGAGACCTCCCATCCCCCTCCCTGATCGGTGATCATTTCTCATTACACATTGATCACTGATCGGTCCCTTTCTCTCCCCTATCTGTCTCCCTCCCCCGCTCTGTTCTCCCAACATCCACTTACCACTAAGCCACTTATACAGTTCATTTATTGATCGCTTTTTTTGCCATTACACTGGAAAAAATATCATCCAATTCCCCCATCTACACATTCCAGGTGGATGGGGGAATCCTCCGACAGCGGACCAGTGGGGCCAACAACCAGGGGTGCTTTCCTGGCACCGAAATTTGATAGCACTGGTCTCTGTCTCCATGGCAACAGCGCATTAGGACCTAGCGCTGGCTACTTGGCGCATCATGTCTGCAGTCTCTGATCATCTCCTGTACCATGTCTGCAGTCTCTGATCATCTCCTGTACTATGTCTGCAGTCTCTGATCATCTCCTGTACTATGTCTGCAGTCTCTGATCATCTCCTGTACCATGTCTGCAGTCTCTGATCATCTCCTGTACTATGTCTGCAGTCTCTGATCATCTCCTGTATTATGTCTGCAGTCTCTGATCATCTCATGTATCATGTCTGCAGTCTCTGATCATCTCCTGTACTATGTCTGCAGTCTCTGATCATCTCCTGTACTATGTCTGCAGTCTCTGATCATCTCCTGTACCATGTCTGCAGTCTCTGATCATCTCCTGTACTATGTCTGCAGTCTCTGATCATCTCCTGTACTATGTCTGCAGTCTCTGATCATCTCCTGTACTATGTCTGCAGTCTCTGATCATCTCCTGTATCATGTCTGCAGTCTCTGATCATCTCCTGTATCATGTCTGCAGTCTCTGATCATCTCCTTTACTATGTCTGCAGTCTCTGATCATCTTCTGTATTATGTCTGCAGTCTCTGATCATCTCCTGTACTATGTCTGCAGTCTCTGATCATCTCCTGTATCATGTCTGCAGTCTCTGATCATCTCCTGTATTATGTCTGCAGTCTCTGATCATCTCCTGTACTATGTCTGCAGTCTCTGATCATCTCCTGTACTGTGTCTGCAGTCTCTGATCATCTCCTGTATTATGTCTGCAGTCTCTGATCATCTCCTGTACTATGTCTGCAGTCTCTGATCATCTCCTGTATAATGTCTGCAGTCTCTGATCATCTCCTGTATTATGTCTGCAGTCTCTGATCATCTCCTGTACTATGTCTGCAGTCTCTGATCATCTCCTGTATCATGTCTGCAGTCTCTGATCATCTCCTGTATTATGTCTGCAGTCTCTGATCATCTCCTGTACTATGTCTGCAGTCTCTGACCATCTCCTGTATCATGTCTGCAGTCTCTGATCATCTCCTGTATCATGTCTGCAGTCTATGATCATCTCCTGTATCATGCCTGCAGTCTCTGATCATCTCCTGTACTATGTCTGCAGTCTCTGACCATCTCCTGTATCATGTCTGCAGTCTCTGATCATCTCCTGTATCATGTCTGCAGTCTATGATCATCTCCTGTATCATGTCTGCAGTCTCTGATCATCTCCTGTATCATGTCTGCAGTCTCTGATCATCTCCTGTACTATGTCTGCAGCCTCTGATCATCTCATGTATCATATCTGCAGTCTCTGATCATCTCCTGTACTATGTCTGCAGTCTCTGATCATCTTCTGTATTATGTCTGCAGTCTCTGATCATCTCCTGTACTATGTGTGCAGTCTCTGATCATCTCCTGTACTATGTGTGCAGTCTCTGATCATCTCCTGTACTATGTCTGCAGTCTCTGATCATCTCCTGTACTATGTCTGCAGTCTCTGATCATCTCCTGTACTGTGTCTGCAGTCTCTGATCATCTCCTGTACTATGTCTGCAGTCTCTGATCATCTCATGTATCATGTCTGCAGTCTCTGATCATCTCCTGTACTATGTCTGCAGTCTCTGATCATCTTCTGTATTATGTCTGCAGTCTCTGATCATCTCCTGTACTATGTCTGCAGTCTCTGATCATCTCCTGTACTATGTCTGCAGTCTCTGATCATCTCCTGTATCATGTCTGCAGTCTCTGATCATCTCCTGTATTATGTCTGCAGTCTCTGATCATCTCCTGTACTATGTCTGCAGTCTCTGATCATCTCCTGTATCATGTCTGCAGTCTCTGATCATCTCCTGTATTATGTCTGCAGTCTCTGATCATCTCCTGTACTATGTCTGCAGTCTCTGACCATCTCCTGTATCATGTCTGCAGTCTCTGATCATCTCCTGTATCATGTCTGCAGTCTATGATCATCTCCTGTATCATGCCTGCAGTCTCTGATCATCTCCTGTACTATGTCTGCAGTCTCTGACCATCTCCTGTATCATGTCTGCAGTCTCTGATCATCTCCTGTATCATGTCTGCAGTCTATGATCATCTCCTGTATCATGTCTGCAGTCTCTGATCATCTCCTGTATCATGTCTGCAGTCTCTGATCATCTCCTGTACTATGTCTGCAGCCTCTGATCATCTCATGTATCATATCTGCAGTCTCTGATCATCTCCTGTACTATGTCTGCAGTCTCTGATCATCTTCTGTATTATGTCTGCAGTCTCTGATCATCTCCTGTACTATGTGTGCAGTCTCTGATCATCTCCTGTACTATGTCTGCAGTCTCTGATCATCTCCTGTACTATGCCTGCAGTCTCTGATCATCTCCTGTATCATGTCTGCAGTCTCTGATCATCTCCTGTATCATGTCTGCAGTCTCTGATCATCTCCTGTATCATGCCTGCAGTCTCTGATCATCTCCTGTAGTATTTTTTTTTTTGGGGGAGGGGGGGCCTGGAACTCCTCTAAGTTGTCTGCTGTGATTACACTTTTCTGCATGCACGGAGTGTTGTATTTTTTTGAAATAAGGCCAGTGAAGATGCGCACCTCTAGTACACACATGCACACAAATCACCCCCCCGATCCCCCCAGTCACAGTGTCACTGATTGCAGTGATCATTTGTTTTCTGATCACTGCATTCAGTGTCAGTTGTGACAGTAAAAACTGTCAGAGCAGTTAGTGTTAGGTCCAGGGTAGCCCCCTACTACCCCCCAATAAAGGTTTAACCCCCTGATTGCCCCTAGTTAACCCTTTCACCCCCTTTTGCCAGTGTCACTAAGCGATCGTTTTTCTGATCGCTGCATTAGTGTCGCTACTGTCGCTAGGTAGCTAGTTAATTTTTTAGGTTCACCGCCAGGTTTTTATAGCACTAGGTACCCCCATATACTACCCAATAATGGTTTTAACCCCCTGATTGCCCCTAGTTAACCCTTTCACCAGCGATCACAGTATAAGTGTCACTGGTGACGCTGGTTAGCCAGTTCGTTATTTAGGTTCCCCGTCAGGTTTTTATATAGCGCCAGGGACCCCCATATACTACCTAATAAAAATTTGAACCCCCTGATTTCCCCTAGTTAACCCTTTCACCACTGATCACCGTATAAGTGTTACGGGTGACTCTGGTTAGTTTGCTTTTTATAGCATCAGGGCACCCACCATTTATTACCCAATAAAGGTTTAACCCCCTGATCACCCGGCGGGTGATATCAATTAGGTTTTAGGGTCAGGGTCTGCGTCGCCCCAGGCAGCGCTAGGTTAGTGCCAGTACCGCTAACACCCACACGCAAAGCATAAACCTCCCGTAGTGGTATAGAATCTGAACAGAGCAATACCTGATCTGATCAGATCTATACTAGCGTCCCCAGCAGTTTAGGGTTCCAAAAAAAGGATTGTTAGCGGGATCAGCCCAGATACCTGCTGGCACCTGCGTTTTGCCCCTCCGCCCAGCCCACCCAAGTGCAGTATCGATCGATCACTGTCACTTACAAAACACTAAACACATAACTGCAGCGATCGCAGAGTCAGGCCGGATCCCTGCCATCGCTAACAGGTTTTTTTGGTAGCGTTTTATATTTAAATCCGGAAGGCAGTGCTTGGTTTTCGGGGTCCCGTACGTGGCTAGACTCCCAAAAAGTCCCACACATGTGGTATCCCCGTACTCGGGAGAAGCAGCAGAATTTATTTTGGGGTGTAATTTGACTTCTGCCCATAGCATGTGTGAGCAATATATCATTTAGTGACAACTTTGTGCAACAAAATAAAGTTTGTAATATTCCTGCAACTTGTGGCAAAATATAAAATATTCAATGGGCTCAACATGCCTCTCAGTAAATAGCTTGGGGTGTCTACTTTCCAAAATGGGGTCATTTGTGGGGGTTTTGTGCTATTTTGGCATTTTATGGCCTTCGAAACTGTGATAGGTAGTGAGGAGTCAAATCAAAAATTTGCACCCTTAGAAATCCTGAAGGCAGTGATTGGTTTTCGGGGTGCCGTGCGCGACTAGGCTCCAAAAAAGTCCCACATATGTGGTATCCCCGTACTCAGGAGAAGCAGCAGAATATATTTTGGGGTGCAATTCCACATATAACTATGGCATGTGTGAGCAATATGTCATTTAGTGACAACTTTTTGTAAACTTTTTTTTTTTTGTGTCATTATTCAATCACTTAGGACAAAAAAAAAATATTCAATGGGCTCAACATGCCCCTCAGCAATTTCCTTGGGGTGTCTACTTTCCAAAATGGGGTCATTTGGGGGGGGGGGGGGGTCGCCATCAGGGGGGTACAGGCAGTACTGAAGTAAGGGGCCCGAGCGTCCCAAGGGGCCCCTCTCTACCTACAATCAACTGCGGCACCCGGCCACTATAAAGAAGCCTCCTTTCACTTTCTAACTAGCCCCTTGGCAGCCCTTCCTTCCCTGCTGAGGCGAAGCCGGCTGGCTGCTGCTGGGCTCGTTTACACATTGATTGGCCGGGAGAAGGTCAGGGGGTGTGGTCAGCTCGTCAGCACGTTGGCACTAGCCCTATCTGGTGCATGCATTGAGAGCAGCATGGAGGGTGAGGTACAAAAGCTGTGTGTGTGCTGCTGTGCCCCATGTGCTAACAAGATGGCATTGTGGAAAATGGATGAGGATGACTCTGGGAAAAGAGTTCCATTGTTTAGAGCCTCTTCATTATGTAACTCATCCTCATCCATCCACAATTCAACTCCATCATCTTCATTTCCACCCAGCACCATCCATCCATCCCTCTCCACCATGCACCCCCATCCCTACCCAGCACCATCCATCCATCCCTCTCCACCATGCACCCCCATCCCTACCCAGCACCATCCATCCATCCCTCTCCACCATGCACCCCCATCCCTACACAGCACCATCCATCCATCCCTCTCCACCATGCACCCCCATCCCTACCCAGCACCACCCATCCCTCTCCACCATGCACCCCCATCCCTACCCAGCACCATCCATCCATCCCTCTCCACCATGCACCCCCATCCCCACCCAGCACCATCCATCCATCCCTCTCCACCATGCACCCCCATCCCTACCCAGCACCATCCATCCATCCCTCTCCACCATGCACCCCCATCCCTACCCAGCACCATCCATTCATCCCTCTCCACCATGCACCCCCATCCCTATCCAGCACCATCCATCCATCCAACCCTCTCCACCATGCACCCCCATCCCTACCCAGCACCATCCATCCATCCAACCCTCTCCACCATGCACCCCCATCCCTACACAGCACCATCCATCCATCCCTCTCCACCATGCACCCCCATCCCTACCCAGCACCATCCATTCATCCCTCTCCACCATGCACCCCCATCCCTACCCAGCACCATCCATCCATCCCTCTCCACCATGCACCCCCATCCCTACCCAGCACCATCCATCCATCCCTCTCCACCATGCACCCCCATCCCTACACAGCACCATCCATCCATCCCTCTCCACCATGCACCCCCATCCCTACCCAGCACCACCCATCCCTCTCCACCATGCACCCCCATCCCTACCCAGCACCATCCATCCATCCCTCTCCACCATGCACCCCCATCCCCACCCAGCACCATCCATCCATCCCTCTCCACCATGCACCCCCATCCCTACCCAGCACCATCCATCCATCCCTCTCCACCATGCACCCCCATCCCTACCCAGCACCATCCATTCATCCCTCTCCACCATGCACCCCCATCCCTATCCAGCACCATCCATCCATCCAACCCTCTCCACCATGCACCCCCATCCCTACCCAGCACCATCCATCCATCCAACCCTCTCCACCATGCACCCCCATCCCTACACAGCACCATCCATCCATCCCTCTCCACCATGCACCCCCATCCCTACCCAGCACCATCCATTCATCCCTCTCCACCATGCACCCCCATCCCTACCCAGCACCATCCATCCATCCCTCTCCACCATGCACCCCCATCCCTACCCAGCACCATCCATCCATCCCTCTCCACCATGCACCCCCATCCCTACCCAGCACCATCCATCCCTCTCCACCATGCACCCCCACCCAGCAACATCCATCCATCCATCCCTCTCCACCATGCACCCCCATCCCTACCCAGCACCATCCATCCCTCTCCACCATGCACCCCCACCCAGCAACATCCATCCATCCATCCCTCTCCACCATGCACCCCCATCCCTACCCAGCACCATCCATCCCTCTCCACCATGCACCCCCATCCCTACCCAGCACCATCCATCCCTCTCCACCATGCACCCCCATCCCTACCCAGCAACATCCATCCCTCTCCACCATGCACCCCCATCCCTACCCAGCAACATCCATCCATCCCTCTCCAGCATGCACCCCCATCTCCACCCAGCACCATCCATCCATCCCTCTCCACCATGCACCCCCATCTCCACCCAGCACCATCCATCCCTCTCCACCATGCACCCCCATCTCCACCCAGCACCATCCATCCCTCTCCACCATGCACCCCCATCTCCTCCTAGCACCATCCATCCATCCCTCTCCACCATGCACCCCCATCCCCACCCAGCACCATCCATCCATCCCTCTCCACCATGCACCCCCATCCCCACCCAGCACCATCCATCCATCCCTCTCCACCATGCACCCCCATCCCTACACAGCACCATCCATCCATCCCTCTCCACCATGCACCCCCATCCCTACCCAGCACCATCCATTCATCCCTCTCCACCATGCACCCCAATCTCCACCCAGCACCATCCATCCATCCAACCCTCTCCACCATGCACCCCCATCCCTACCCAGCACCATCCATCCATCCAACCCTCTCCACCATGCACCCCCATCCCTACCCAGCACCATCCATCCATCCAACCCTCTCCACCATGCACCCCCATCCCTACACAGCACCATCCATCCATCCCTCTCCACCATGCACCCCCATCCCCACCCAGCACCATCCATCCATCCCTCTCCACCATGCACCCCCATCCCTACCCAGCACCATCCATCCATCCCTCTCCACCATGCACCCCCATCCCTACCCAGCACCATCCATTCATCCCTCTCCACCATGCACCCCCATCCCTATCCAGCACCATCCATCCATCCAACCCTCTCCACCATGCACCCCCATCCCTACCCAGCACCATCCATCCATCCAACCCTCTCCACCATGCACCCCCATCCCTACACAGCACCATCCATCCATCCCTCTCCACCATGCACCCCCATCCCTACCCAGCACCATCCATTCATCCCTCTCCACCATGCACCCCCATCCCTACCCAGCACCATCCATCCATCCCTCTCCACCATGCACCCCCATCCCTACCCAGCACCATCCATCCATCCCTCTCCACCATGCACCCCCATCCCTACCCAGCACCATCCATCCCTCTCCACCATGCACCCCCACCCAGCAACATCCATCCATCCATCCCTCTCCACCATGCACCCCCATCCCTACCCAGCACCATCCATCCCTCTCCACCATGCACCCCCACCCAGCAACATCCATCCATCCATCCCTCTCCACCATGCACCCCCATCCCTACCCAGCACCATCCATCCCTCTCCACCATGCACCCCCATCCCTACCCAGCACCATCCATCCCTCTCCACCATGCACCCCCATCCCTACCCAGCAACATCCATCCCTCTCCACCATGCACCCCCATCCCTACCCAGCAACATCCATCCATCCCTCTCCAGCATGCACCCCCATCTCCACCCAGCACCATCCATCCATCCCTCTCCACCATGCACCCCCATCTCCACCCAGCACCATCCATCCCTCTCCACCATGCACCCCCATCTCCACCCAGCACCATCCATCCCTCTCCACCATGCACCCCCATCTCCTCCTAGCACCATCCATCCATCCCTCTCCACCATGCACCCCCATCCCCACCCAGCACCATCCATCCATCCCTCTCCACCATGCACCCCCATCCCCACCCAGCACCATCCATCCCTCTCCACCATGCACCCCCATCCCCACCCAGCACCATCCATCCCTCTCCACCATGCACCCCCATCCCTACCCAGCACCATCCATCCATCCATCCCTCTCCACCATGCAACACCATCTCCACCCAGCAACATCAATCCATCCAACCCTCTCCACCATGCACCCTCATCTCCACCCAGCACCATCCATCCCTCTCCACCATGCACCCCCATCTCCACCCAGCACCATCTATCCATCCCTCTCCACCATGCACCCCCATCTCCACCCAGCACCATCTATCCATCCCTATCCACCATGCACCCCCATCCCCACCCAGCACCATCCATCCCTCTCCACCATGCACCCCAATCTCCACCCAGCACCATCCATCCCTCTCCACCATGCACCCCCATCCCTACCCAGCAACATCCATCCCTCTCCACCATGCACCCCCATCCCTACCCAGCAACATCCATCCCTCTCCAGCATGCACCCCCATCTCCACCCAGCACCATCCATCCCTCTCCATCATGCACCCCCATCTCCACCCAGCACCATCCATCCATCCCTCTCCACCATGCACCCCCATCTCCACCCAGCACCATCCATCCCTCTCCACCATGCACCCCCATCCCCACCCAGCACCATCCATCCCTCTCCACCATGCACCCCCATCCCTACCCAGCACCATCCATCCATCCATCCCTCTCCACCATGCAACACCATCTCCACCCAGCAACATCAATCCATCCAACCCTCTCCACCATGCACCCTCATCTCCACCCAGCACCATCCATCCCTCTCCACCATGCACCCCCATCTCCACCCAGCACCATCTATCCATCCCTCTCCACCATGCACCCCCATCTCCACCCAGCACCATCTATCCATCCCTCTCCACCATGCACCCCCATCTCCACCCAGCACCATCTATCCATCCCTCTCCACCATGCACCCCCATCCCCACCCAGCACCATCCATCCCTCTCCACCATGCACCCCAATCTCCACCCAGCACCATCCATCCCTATCCAACATGCACCCCCATCCCTACCCAGCACCATCCATCCCTCTCCACCATGCACCCCCATCTCCACCCAGCACCATCTATCCCTATCCACCATGCACCCCCATCCCTACCCAGCACCATCCATCCATCCATCCCTCTCCACCATGCACCCCCATCCCCACCCAGCACCATCCATCCCTCTCCATCATGCACCCCCATCCCTACCCAGCACCATCCATCCCTCTTCACCATGCACCCCCATCTCCACCCAGCACCATCCATCCCTCTCCACCATGCACCCCCATCCCTACCCAGCACCATCCATCCCTCTCCACCATGCACCCCCATCCCCACCCAGCACCATCCATTCCTCTCCACCATGCACCCCCATCCCCACCCAGCACCATCCATCCCTCTCCACCATGCACCCCCACCTCCACCCAGCACCATCCATCCATCCATCCCTCTCCACCATGCACCCCCATCCCTACCCAGCACCATCCATCCAACCCTCCTCACCATGCACCCCCATCCCCACCCAGCACCATCCATCCCTCTCCACCATCCACCCCCATCTCCACCCAGCACCATCCATCCATCCATCCCTCTCCACCATGCACCCCCATCTCCACCCAGCACCATCCATCCCTCTCCATCATGCACCCCCATCCCTACCCAGCACCATCCATCCCTCTCCACCATGCACCCCCATCTCCACCCAGCACCATCCATCCACCCCTCTCCACCATGCACCCCCATCTCCACCCAGCACCATCCATCCATCCATCCCTCTCCACCATGCACCCCCATCCCCACCCAGCACCATCCATCCCTCTCCACCATGCACCCCCATCCCCACCCAGCACCATCCATCCCTATCCACCATGCACCCCCATCTCCACCCAGCACCATCCATCCCTATCCACCATGCACCCCCATCTCCACCCAGCACCATCCATCCCTCTCCATCATGCACCCCCATCCCTACCCAGCACCATCCATCCCTCTCCACCATGCACCCCCATCTCCACCCAGCACCATTTATCCCTATCCACCATGCACCCCCATCCCTACCCAGCACCATCCATCCCTCTCCACCATGCACCCCCATCTCCACCCAGCACCATCTAATCCCTATCCACCATGCACCCCCATCCCTACCTAGCACCATCCATCCCTCTCCACCATGCACCCCCATCCCCTACCCAGCACCATCCATCCCTCTCCACCATGCACCCCCATCCCCACCCAGCACCATCCATTCCTCTCCACCATGCACCCCCATCCCCACCCAGCACCATCCATCCCTCTCCACCATGCACCCCCATCTCCACCCAGCACCATCCATCCAACCCTCCTCACCATGCACCCCCATCCCCACCCAGCACCATCCATCCCTCTCCACCATGCACCCCCATCTCCACCCAGCACCATCCATCCATCCATCCCTCTCCACCATGCACCCCCATCTCCACCCAGCACCATCCATCCATCCATCCCTCTCCACCATGCACCCCCATCTCCACCCAGCACCATCCATCCAACCCTCCTCACCATGCACCCCCATCCCCACCCAGCACCATCCATCCCTCTCCACCATGCACCCCCATCTCCACCCAGCACCATCCATCCATCCATCCCTCTCCACCATGCACCATCCATCCCTCTCCATCATGCACCCCCATCCCTACCCAGCACCATCCATCCCTCTCCACCATGCACCCCCATCTCCACCCAGCACCATCCATCCATCCCTCTCCGCCATGCACCCCCATCTCCACCCAGCACCATCCATCCATCCATCCCTCTCCACCATGCACCCCCATCTCCACCCAGCACCATCCATCCCTCTCCATCATGCACCCCCATCCCTACCCAGCACCATCCATCCCTCTCCACCATGCACCCCCATCTCCACCCAGCACCATATATCCCTATCCACCATGCACACCCATCCCTACCCAGCACCATCCATCCATCCATCCCTCTCCACCATGCACCCCCATCCCTACCCAGCACCATCCATCCCTCTCCACCATGCACCCCATCCCTACCCAGCACCATCCATCCCTCTCCACCATGCACCCCCATCCCTACCCAGCACCATCCATCCCTCTCCACCATGCACCCTCATCTCCACCCAGCACCATCCATCCCTATCCACCATGCACCCCCATCTCCACCCAGCACCATCCATCCCTATCCACCATGCACCCCCATCTCCACCCAGCACCATCCATCCCTCTCCATCATGCACCCCCATCCCTACCCAGCACCATCCATCCCTATCCACCATGCACCCCCATCTCCACCCAGCACCATCTATCCCTATCCACCATGCACCCCCATCCCTACCCAGCACCATCCATCCCTCTCCACCATGCACCCCCATCTCCACCCAGCACCATCTATCCCTATCCACCATGCACCCCCATCCCTACCTAGCACCATCCATCCCTCTCCACCATGCACCCCCATCCCCTACCCAGCACCATCCATCCCTCTCCACCATGCACCCCCATCCCCACCCAGCACCATCCATTCCTCTCCACCATGCACCCCCATCCCCACCCAGCACCATCCATCCCTCTCCACCATGCACCCCCATTTCCACCCAGCACCATCCATCCAACCCTCCTCTCCATGCACCCCCATCCCCACCCAGCACCATCCATCCCTCTCCACCATGCACCCCCATCTCCACCCAGCACCATCCATCCATCCATCCCTCTCCACCATGCACCCCCATCTCCACCCAGCACCATCTATCCCTATCCACCATGCACCCCCATCCCTACCCAGCACCATCCATCCATCCATCCCTCTCCACCATGCACCCCCATCCCTACCCAGCACCATCCATCCCTCTCCACCATGCACCCCCATCCCTACCCAGCACCATCCATCCCTCTCCACCATGCACCCCCATCCCTACCCAGCACCATCCATCCCTCTCCACCATGCACCCTCATCTCCACCCAGCACCATCCATCCATCCAACCCTCTCCACCATGCACCCCCATCCCCACCCAGCACCATCCATCCCTCTCCACCATGCACCCCCATCTCCACCCAGCACCATCCATCCACCCTCTCCACCATGCACCCCCATCTCCACCCAGCACCATCCATCCATCCATCCCTCTCCACCATGCACCCACATCTCCACCCAGCACCATCCATCCATCCCTCTCCACCATGCACCCCCATCCCCACCCAGCACCATCCATCCCTATCCACCATGCACCCCCATCTCCACCCAGCACCATCCATCCCTATCCACCATGCACCCCCATCTCCACCCAGCACCATCCATCCCTTTCCATCATGCACCCCCATCCCTACCCAGCACCATCCATCCCTCTCCACCATGCACCCCCATCTCCACCCAGCACCATCTATCCCTATCCACCATGCACCCCCATCCCTACCCAGCACCATCCATCCATCCATCCCTCTCCACCATGCACCCCCATCCCCACCCAGCACCATCCATCCCTCTCCACCATGCACCCCCATCGCCACCCAGCACCATCCATCCCTCTCCACCATGCACCCCCATCCCTACCCAGCACCATCCATCCAACCCTCACCACCATGCACCCCCATCTCCACCATGCACCCCCATCTCCACCCAAAACCATCCATCCCTCTCCACCATGCACCCCCATCTCCACCCAGCACCATCCATCCAACCCTCTCCACCATGCACCCCCATCTCCACCCAGCACCATCCATCCATCCCTCTCCATCATGCACCCCCATCCCTACCCAGCACCATCCATCCCTCTCCACCATGCACCCCCATCTCCACCCAGCACCATCCATCCACCCCTCTCCACCATGCACCCTCATCTCCACCCAGCACCATCCATCCATCCCTCTCCACCATGCACCCTCATCTCCACCCAGCACCATCCATCCCTATCCATCATGCACCCCCATTTCCACCCAGCACCATCCATCCCTCTCCATCATGCACCCCCATCCCTACCCAGCACCATCCATCCCTCTCCACCATGCACCCCCATCTCCACCCAGCACCACCTATCCAACCCTCTCCACCATGCACCCCCATTCCTACCCAGCACCATCCATCCCTCTCCACCATGCACCCCCATCCCTACCCAGCACCATCCATCCCTCTCCACCCAGCAACCCCATCTCCACCCAGCATCATCCATCCATCCATCCCTATCCACCATGCACCCTCATCTCCACCCAGCACCATCCATCCCTCTCCACCATGCACCCCCATCTCCTCCCAGCACCATCCATCCATCCCTCTCCACCATGCACCCCCATCCCCACCCAGCACCATCCATCCCACTCCACCATGCACCCCCATCCCTACCCAGCACCATCCATCCATCCCTCTCCACCATGCACCCCCATCTCCACCCAGCACCATCCATCCACCCCTCTCCACCATGCACCCCCATCCCCACCCAGCACCATCCATCCCTCTCCACCATGCACCCTTATCTCCACCCAGCACCATCCATCCCTCTCCACCATGCACCCTCATTTCCACCCAGCACCATGCCTCCCTATCCACCATGCACCCCCATCTCCACCCAGCACCATCCATCCCTCTCCACCATGCACCCCCATCCCTACCCAGCACCATCCATCCCTCTCCACCATGCACCCCCATCCCTACCCAGCACCATCCATCCCTCTCCACCATGCACCCCCATCCCTACCCAGCACCATCCATCCCTCTCCACCATGCACCCCCATCCCTACCCAGCACCATCCATCCCTCTCCACCATGCACCCTCATCTCCACCCAGCACCATCCATCCATCCAACCCTCTCCACCATGCACCCCCATCCCCACCCAGCACCATCCATTCCTCTCCACCATGCACCCCCATCTCCACCCAGCACCATCCATCCACCCTCTCCACCATGCACCCCCATCTCCACCCAGCACCATCCATCCATCCATCCCTCTCCACCATGCACCCCCATCCCTACGCAGCACCATCCATCCCTCTCCACCATGCACCCTCATCTCCACCCAGCACCATCCATCCATCCAACCCTCTCCACCATGCACCCCCATCCCCACCCAGCACCATCCATTCCTCTCCACCATGCACCCCCATCTCCACCCAGCACCATCCATCCACCCTCTCCACCATGCACCCACATCTCCACCCAGCACCATCCATCCATCCCTCTCCACCATGTACCCCCATCCCCACCCAGCACCATCCATCCCTATCCGCCATGCACCCCCATCTCCACCCAGCACCATCCATCCCTATCCACCATGCACCCCCATCTCCACCCAGCACCATCCATCCCTCTCCATCATGCACCCCCATCCCTACCCAGCACCATCCATCCCTCTCCACCATGCACCCCCATCTCCACCCAGCACCATCTATCCCTATCCACCATGCACCCCCATCCCTACCCAGCACCATCCATCCATCCATCCCTCTCCACCATGCACCCCCATCCCCACCCAGCACCATCCATCCCTCTCCACCATGAACCCCCATCACCACCCAGCACCATCCATCCCTCTCCACCATGCACCCGCATCCCTACCCAGCACCATCCATCCAACCCTCTCCACCATGCACCCCCATCCCCACCCAGCACCATCCATCCCTCTCCACCATGCACCCGCATCCCTACCCAGCACCATCCATCCAACCCTCTCCACCATGCACCCCCATCCCCACCCAGCACCATCCATCCCTCTCCACCATGCACCCCCATCTCCACCCAGCACCATCCATCCATCCAACCCTCTCCACCATGCACGCCCATCCCTATACAGCAACATCCATCCCTCTCCATCATGCACCCCCATCCCTACCCAGCACCATCCATCCCTCTCCACCATGCACCCCCATCCCTACCCAGCACCATCCATCCCTCTCCACCATGCACCCCCATCTCCACCCCGCACCATCCATCCACCCCTCTCCACCATGCACCCCCATCTCCACCCAGCACCATCCATCCATCCATCCCTCTCCACCATGCACCCCCATCTCCACCCAGCACCATCCATCCATCCCTCTCCACCATGCACCCTCATCTCCACCCAGCACCATCCATCCCTATCCATCATGCACCCCCATTTCCACCCAGCACCATCCATCCCTCTCCATCATGTACCCCCATCCCTACCCAGCACCATCCATCCCTCTCCACCATGCACCCCCATCTCCACCCAGCACCACCTATCCAACCCTCTCCACCATGCACCCCCATCCCTACCCAGCACCATCCATCCATCCATCCCTCTCCACCATGCACCCCCATTCCTACCCAGCACCATCCATCCCTCTCCACCATGCACCCCCATCCCTACCCAGCACCATCCATCCCTCTCCACCATGCACCCCCATCTCCACCCAGCATCATCCATCCATCCATCCCTCTCCAACATGCACCCTCATCTCCACCCAGCACCATCCATCCCTATCCACCATGCACCCCCATCTCCACCCAGCACCATCCATCCCTCTCCACCATGCACCCCCATCTCCTCCCAGCACCATCCATCCATCCCTCTCCACCATGCACCCCCATCCCCACCCAGCACCATCCACCCCTCTCCACCATGCACCCCCATCCCTACCCAGCACCATCCATCCATCCCTCTCCACCATGCACCCCCATCCCTACCCAGCACCATCCATCCATCCAACCCTCTCCACCATGCACCCCCATCCCTACACAGCACCATCCATCCATCCCTCTCCACCATGCACCCCCATCCCTACCCAGCACCATCCATTCATCCCTCTCCACCATGCACCCCCATCCCTATCCAGCACCATCCATCCATCCAACCCTCTCCACCATGCACCCCCATCCCTACCCAGCACCATCCATCCATCCAACCCTCTCCACCATGCACCCCCATCCCTACACAGCACCATCCATCCATCCCTCTCCACCATGCACCCCCATCCCTACCCAGCACCATCCATCCATCCCTCTCCACCATGCACCCCCATCCCTACCCAGCACCATCCATCCATCCCTCTCCACCATGCACCCCCATCCCTACCCAGCACCATCCATCCCTCTCCACCATGCACCCCCACCCAGCAACATCCATCCATCCATCCCTCTCCACCATGCACCCCCATCCCTACCCAGCACCATCCATCCCTCTCCACCATGCACCCCCACCCAGCAACATCCATCCATCCATCCCTCTCCACCATGCACCCCCATCCCTACCCAGCACCATCCATCCCTCTCCACCATGCACCCCCATCCCTACCCAGCACCATCCATCCCTCTCCACCATGCACCCCCATCCCTACCCAGCAACATCCATCCCTCTCCACCATGCACCCCCATCCCTACCCAGCAACATCCATCCATCCCTCTCCAGCATGCACCCCCATCTCCACCCAGCACCATCCATCCCTCTCCATCATGCACCCCCATCTCCACCCAGCACCATCCATCCATCCCTCTCCACCGTGCACCCCCATCTCCACCCAGCACCATCCATCCCTCTCCACCATGCACCCCCATCTCCACCCAGCACCATCCATCCCTCTCCACCATGCACCCCCATCTCCTCCTAGCACCATCCATCCATCCCTCTCCACCATGCACCCCCATCCCCACCCAGCACCATCCATCCATCCCTCTCCACCATGCACCCCCATCCCCACCCAGCACCATCCATCCCTCTCCACCATGCACCCCCATCCCCACCCAGCACCATCCATCCCTCTCCACCATGCACCCCCATCCCTACCCAGCACCATCCATCCATCCATCCCTCTCCACCATGCAACACCATCTCCACCCAGCAACATCAATCCATCCAACCCTCTCCACCATGCACCCTCATCTCCACCCAGCACCATCCATCCCTCTCCACCATGCACCCCCATCTCCACCCAGCACCATCTATCCATCCCTCTCCACCATGCACCCCCATCTCCACCCAGCACCATCTATCCATCCCTATCCACCATGCACCCCCATCCCCACCCAGCACCATCCATCCCTCTCCACCATGCACCCCAATCTCCACCCAGCACCATCCATCCCTCTCCACCATGCACCCCCATCCCTACCCAGCAACATCCATCCCTCTCCACCATGCACCCCCATCCCTACCCAGCAACATCCATCCCTCTCCAACATGCACCCCCATCTCCACCCAGCACCATCCATCCCTCTCCATCATGCACCCCCATCTCCACCCAGCACCATCCATCCATCCCTCTCCACCATGCACCCCCATCTCCACCCAGCACCATCCATCCCTCTCCACCATGCACCCCCATCCCCACCCAGCACCATCCATCCCTCTCCACCATGCACCCCCATCCCTACCCAGCACCATCCATCCATCCATCCCTCTCCACCATGCAACACCATCTCCACCCAGCAACATCAATCCATCCAACCCTCTCCACCATGCACCCTCATCTCCACCCAGCACCATCCATCCCTCTCCACCATGCACCCCCATCTCCACCCAGCACCATCTATCCATCCCTCTCCACCATGCACCCCCATCTCCACCCAGCACCATCTATCCATCCCTCTCCACCATGCACCCCCATCCCCACCCAGCACCATCCATCCCTCTCCACCATGCACCCCAATCTCCACCCAGCACCATCCATCCCTATCCAACATGCACCCCCATCCCTACCCAGCACCATCCATCCCTCTCCACCATGCACCCCCATCTCCACCCAGCACCATCTATCCCTATCCACCATGCACCCCCATCCCTACCCAGCACCATCCATCCATCCATCCCTCTCCACCATGCACCCCCATCCCCACCCAGCACCATCCATCCCTCTCCATCATGCACCCCCATCCCTACCCAGCACCATCCATCCCTCTTCACCATGCACCCCCATCTCCACCCAGCACCATCCATCCCTCTCCACCATGCACCCCCATCCCTACCCAGCACCATCCATCCCTCTCCACCATGCACCCCCATCCCTACCCAGCACCATCCATCCATCCCTCTCCACCATGCACCCCCATCCCTACCCAGCACCATCCATCCCTCTCCACCATGCACCCCCATCCCCACCCAGCACCATCCATTCCTCTCCACCATGCACCCCCATCCCCACCCAGCACCATCCATCCCTCTCCACCATGCACCCCCACCTCCACCCAGCACCATCCATCCATCCATCCCTCTCCACCATGCACCCCCATCCCTACCCAGCACCATCCATCCAACCCTCCTCACCATGCACCCCCATCCCCACCCAGCACCATCCATCCCTCTCCACCATCCACCCCCATCTCCACCCAGCACCATCCATCCATCCATCCCTCTCCACCATGCACCCCCATCTCCACCCAGCACCATCCATCCCTCTCCATCATGCACCCCCATCCCTACCCAGCACCATCCATCCCTCTCCACCATGCACCCCCATCTCCACCCAGCACCATCCATCCACCCCTCTCCACCATGCACCCCCATCTCCACCCAGCACCATCCATCCATCCATCCCTCTCCACCATGCACCCCCATCCCCACCCAGCACCATCCATCCCTCTCCACCATGCACCCCCATCCCCACCCAGCACCATCCATCCCTATCCACCATGCACCCCCATCTCCACCCAGCACCATCCATCCCTATCCACCATGCACCCCCATCTCCACCCAGCACCATCCATCCCTCTCCATCATGCACCCCCATCCCTACCCAGCACCATCCATCCCTCTCCACCATGCACCCCCATCTCCACCCAGCACCATTTATCCCTATCCACCATGCACCCCCATCCCTACCCAGCACCATCCATCCCTCTCCACCATGCACCCCCATCTCCACCCAGCACCATCTAATCCCTATCCACCATGCACCCCCATCCCTACCTAGCACCATCCATCCCTCTCCACCATGCACCCCCATCCCCTACCCAGCACCATCCATCCCTCTCCACCATGCACCCCCATCCCCACCCAGCACCATCCATTCCTCTCCACCATGCACCCCCATCCCCACCCAGCACCATCCATCCCTCTCCACCATGCACCCCCATCTCCACCCAGCACCATCCATCCAACCCTCCTCACCATGCACCCCCATCCCCACCCAGCACCATCCATCCCTCTCCACCATGCACCCCCATCTCCACCCAGCACCATCCATCCATCCATCCCTCTCCACCATGCACCCCCATCTCCACCCAGCACCATCCATCCATCCATCCCTCTCCACCATGCACCCCCCATCTCCACCCAGCACCATCCATCCAACCCTCCTCACCATGCACCCCCATCCCCACCCAGCACCATCCATCCCTCTCCACCATGCACCCCCATCTCCACCCAGCACCATCCATCCATCCATCCCTCTCCACCATGCACCATCCATCCCTCTCCATCATGCACCCCCATCCCTACCCAGCACCATCCATCCCTCTCCACCATGCACCCCCATCTCCACCCAGCACCATCCATCCATCCCTCTCCGCCATGCACCCCCATCTCCACCCAGCACCATCCATCCATCCATCCCTCTCCACCATGCACCCCCATCTCCACCCAGCACCATCCATCCCTCTCCATCATGCACCCCCATCCCTACCCAGCACCATCCATCCCTCTCCACCATGCACCCCCATCTCCACCCAGCACCATATATCCCTATCCACCATGCACCCCCATCCCTACCCAGCACCATCCATCCATCCATCCCTCTCCACCATGCACCCCCATCCCTACCCAGCACCATCCATCCCTCTCCACCATGCACCCCATCCCTACCCAGCACCATCCATCCCTCTCCACCATGCACCCCCATCCCTACCCAGCACCATCCATCCCTCTCCACCATGCACCCCCATCCCCACCCAGCACCATCCATCCCTCTCCATCATGCACCCCCATCCCTACCCAGCACCATCCATCCCTCTTCACCATGCACCCCCATCTCCACCCAGCACCATCCATCCCTCTCCACCATGCACCCCCATCCCTACCCAGCACCATCCATCCCTCTCCACCATGCACCCCCATCCCTACCCAGCACCATCCATCCATCCCTCTCCACCATGCACCCCCATCCCTACCCAGCACCATCCATCCCTCTCCACCATGCACCCCCATCCCCACCCAGCACCATCCATTCCTCTCCACCATGCACCCCCATCCCCACCCAGCACCATCCATCCCTCTCCACCATGCACCCCCACCTCCACCCAGCACCATCCATCCATCCATCCCTCTCCACCATGCACCCCCATCCCTACCCAGCACCATCCATCCAACCCTCCTCACCATGCACCCCCATCCCCACCCAGCACCATCCATCCCTCTCCACCATCCACCCCCATCTCCACCCAGCACCATCCATCCATCCATCCCTCTCCACCATGCACCCCCATCTCCACCCAGCACCATCCATCCCTCTCCATCATGCACCCCCATCCCTACCCAGCACCATCCATCCCTCTCCACCATGCACCCCCATCTCCACCCAGCACCATCCATCCACCCCTCTCCACCATGCACCCCCATCTCCACCCAGCACCATCCATCCATCCATCCCTCTCCACCATGCACCCCCATCCCCACCCAGCACCATCCATCCCTCTCCACCATGCACCCCCATCCCCACCCAGCACCATCCATCCCTATCCACCATGCACCCCCATCTCCACCCAGCACCATCCATCCCTATCCACCATGCACCCCCATCTCCACCCAGCACCATCCATCCCTCTCCATCATGCACCCCCATCCCTACCCAGCACCATCCATCCCTCTCCACCATGCACCCCCATCTCCACCCAGCACCATTTATCCCTATCCACCATGCACCCCCATCCCTACCCAGCACCATCCATCCCTCTCCACCATGCACCCCCATCTCCACCCAGCACCATCTAATCCCTATCCACCATGCACCCCCATCCCTACCTAGCACCATCCATCCCTCTCCACCATGCACCCCCATCCCCTACCCAGCACCATCCATCCCTCTCCACCATGCACCCCCATCCCCACCCAGCACCATCCATTCCTCTCCACCATGCACCCCCATCCCCACCCAGCACCATCCATCCCTCTCCACCATGCACCCCCATCTCCACCCAGCACCATCCATCCAACCCTCCTCACCATGCACCCCCATCCCCACCCAGCACCATCCATCCCTCTCCACCATGCACCCCCATCTCCACCCAGCACCATCCATCCATCCATCCCTCTCCACCATGCACCCCCATCTCCACCCAGCACCATCCATCCATCCATCCCTCTCCACCATGCACCCCCCATCTCCACCCAGCACCATCCATCCAACCCTCCTCACCATGCACCCCCATCCCCACCCAGCACCATCCATCCCTCTCCACCATGCACCCCCATCTCCACCCAGCACCATCCATCCATCCATCCCTCTCCACCATGCACCATCCATCCCTCTCCATCATGCACCCCCATCCCTACCCAGCACCATCCATCCCTCTCCACCATGCACCCCCATCTCCACCCAGCACCATCCATCCATCCCTCTCCGCCATGCACCCCCATCTCCACCCAGCACCATCCATCCATCCATCCCTCTCCACCATGCACCCCCATCTCCACCCAGCACCATCCATCCCTCTCCATCATGCACCCCCATCCCTACCCAGCACCATCCATCCCTCTCCACCATGCACCCCCATCTCCACCCAGCACCATATATCCCTATCCACCATGCACCCCCATCCCTACCCAGCACCATCCATCCATCCCTCTCCACCATGCACCCCCATCCCTACCCAGCACCATCCATCCCTCTCCACCATGCACCCCATCCCTACCCAGCACCATCCATCCCTCTCCACCATGCACCCCCATCCCTACCCAGCACCATCCATCCCTCTCCACCATGCACCCCCATCTCCTCCCAGCACCATCCATCCACCCCTCTCCACCATGCACCCCCATCTCCACCCAGCACCATCCATCCCTATCCACCATGCACCCCCATCTCCACCCAGCACCATCCATCCCTCTCCATCATGCACCCCCATCCCTACCCAGCACCATCCATCCCTCTCCACCATGCACCCCCATCTCCACCCAGCACCATCTATCCCTATCCACCATGCACCCCCATCCCTACCCAGCACCATCCATCCCTCTCCACCATGCACCCCCATCTCCACCCAGCACCATCTATCCCTATCCACCATGCACCCCCATCCCTACCTAGCACCATCCATCCCTCTCCACCATGCACCCCCATCCCCTACCCAGCACCATCCATCCCTCTCCACCATGCACCCCCATCCCCACCCAGCACCATCCATTCCTCTCCACCATGCACCCCCATCCCCACCCAGCACCATCCATCCCTCTCCACCATGCACCCCCATTTCCACCCAGCACCATCCATCCAACCCTCCTCTCCATGCACCCCCATCCCCACCCAGCACCATCCATCCCTCTCCACCATGCACCCCCATCTCCACCCAGCACCATCCATCCATCCATCCCTCTCCACCATGCACCCCCATCCCTACCCAGCACCATCCATCCAACCCTCCTCACCATGCACCCCCGTCCCCACCCAGCACCATCCATCCCTCTCCACCATGCACCCCCATCTCCACCCAGCACCATCCATCCATCCATCCCTCTCCACCATGCACCATCCATCCCTCTCCATCATGCACCCCCATCCCTACCCAGCACCATCCATCCCTCTCCACCATGCACCCCCATCTCCACCCAGCACCATCCATCCATCCCTCTCCGCCATGCACCCCCATCTCCACCCAGCACCATCCATCCATCCATCCCTCTCCACCATGCACCCCCATCTCCACCCAGCACCATCCATCCCTCTCCATCATGCACCCCCATCCCTACCCAGCACCATCCATCCCTCTCCACCATGCACCCCCATCTCCACCCAGCACCATCTATCCCTATCCACCATGCACCCCCATCCCTACCCAGCACCATCCATCCATCCATCCCTCTCCACCATGCACCCCCATCCCTGCCCAGCACCATCCATCCCTCTCCACCATGCACCCCCATCCCTACCCAGCACCATCCATCCCTCTCCACCATGCACCCCCATCCCTACCCAGCACCATCCATCCCTCTCCACCATGCACCCTCATCTCCACCCAGCACCATCCATCCATCCAACCCTCTCCACCATGCACCCCCATCCCCACCCAGCACCATCCATCCCTCTCCACCATGCACCCCCATCTCCACCCAGCACCATCCATCCACCCTCTCCACCATGCACCCCCATCTCCACCCAGCACCATCCATCCATCCATCCCTCTCCACCATGCACCCACATCTCCACCCAGCACCATCCATCCATCCCTCTCCACCATGCACCCCCATCCCCACCCAGCACCATCCATCCCTATCCACCATGCACCCCCATCTCCACCCAGCACCATCCATCCCTATCCACCATGCACCCCCATCTCCACCCAGCACCATCCATCCCTTTCCATCATGCACCCCCATCCCTACCCAGCACCATCCATCCCTCTCCACCATGCACCCCCATCTCCACCCAGCACCATCTATCCCTATCCACCATGCACCCCCATCCCTACCCAGCACCATCCATCCATCCATCCCTCTCCACCATGCACCCCCATCCCCACCCAGCACCATCCATCCCTCTCCACCATGCACCCCCATCGCCACCCAGCACCATCCATCCCTCTCCACCATGCACCCCCATCCCTACCCAGCACCATCCATCCATCCATCCCTCTCCACCATGCACCCCCATCTCCACCATGCACCCCCATCTCCACCCAAAACCATCCATCCCTCTCCACCATGCACCCCCATCTCCACCATGCACCCCCATCTCCACCCAAAACCATCCATCCCTATCCACCATGCACCCCCATCTCCACCCAGCACCATCCATCCAACCCTCTCCACCATGCACCCCCATCTCCACCCAGCACCATCCATCCATCCCTCTCCATCATGCACCCCCATCCCTACCCAGCACCATCCATCCCTCTCCACCATGCACCCCCATCTCCACCCAGCACCATCCATCCACCCCTCTCCACCATGCACCCTCATCTCCACCCAGCACCATCCATCCATCCCTCTCCACCATGCACCCTCATCTCCACCCAGCACCATCCATCCCTATCCATCATGCACCCCCATTTCCACCCAGCACCATCCATCCCTCTCCATCATGCACCCCCATCCCTACCCAGCACCATCCATCCCTCTCCACCATGCACCCCCATCTCCACCCAGCACCACCTATCCAACCCTCTCCACCATGCACCCCCATCCCTACCCAGCACCATCCATCCATCCATCCCTCTCCACCATGCACCCCCATTCCTACCCAGCACCATCCATCCCTCTCCACCATGCACCCCCATCCCTACCCAGCACCATCCATCCCTCTCCACCCAGCAACCCCATCTCCACCCAGCATCATCCATCCATCCATCCCTATCCACCATGCACCCTCATCTCCACCCAGCACCATCCATCCCTCTCCACCATGCACCCCCATCTCCTCCCAGCACCATCCATCCATCCCTCTCCACCATGCACCCCCATCCCCACCCAGCACCATCCATCCCACTCCACCATGCACCCCCATCCCTACCCAGCACCATCCATCCATCCCTCTCCACCATGCACCCCCATCTCCACCCAGCACCATCCATCCACCCCTCTCCACCATGCACCCCCATCCCCACCCAGCACCATCCATCCCTCTCCACCATGCACCCTCATCTCCACCCAGCACCATCCATCCCTCTCCACCATGCACCCTCATTTCCACCCAGCACCATGCCTCCCTATCCACCATGCACCCCCATCTCCACCCAGCACCATCCATCCCTCTCCACCATGCACCCCCATCCCTACCCAGCACCATCCATCCCTCTCCACCATGCACCCCCATCCCTACCCAGCACCATCCATCCCTCTCCACCATGCACCCCCATCCCTACCCAGCACCATCCATCCCTCTCCACCATGCACCCCCATCCCTACCCAGCACCATCCATCCCTCTCCACCATGCACCCTCATCTCCACCCAGCACCATCCATCCATCCAACCCTCTCCACCATGCACCCCCATCCCCACCCAGCACCATCCATTCCTCTCCACCATGCACCCCCATCTCCACCCAGCACCATCCATCCACCCTCTCCACCATGCACCCCCATCTCCACCCAGCACCATCCATCCATCCATCCCTCTCCACCATGCACCCCCATCCCTACGCAGCACCATCCATCCCTCTCCACCATGCACCCTCATCTCCACCCAGCACCATCCATCCATCCAACCCTCTCCACCATGCACCCCCATCCCCACCCAGCACCATCCATTCCTCTCCACCATGCACCCCCATCTCCACCCAGCACCATCCATCCACCCTCTCCACCATGCACCCATATCTCCACCCAGCACCATCCATCCATCCCTCTCCACCATGTACCCCCATCCCCACCCAGCACCATCCATCCCTATCCGCCATGCACCCCCATCTCCACCCAGCACCATCCATCCCTATCCACCATGCACCCCCATCTCCACCCAGCACCATCCATCCCTCTCCACCATGCACCCCCATCTCCACCCAGCACCATCTATCCCTATCCACCATGCACCCCCATCCCTACCCAGCACCATCCATCCATCCATCCCTCTCCACCATGCACCCCCATCCCCACCCAGCACCATCCATCCCTCTCCACCATGAACCCCCATCACCACCCAGCACCATCCATCCCTCTCCACCATGCACCCGCATCCCTACCCAGCACCATCCATCCAACCCTCTCCACCATGCACCCCCATCCCCACCCAGCACCATCCATCCCTCTCCACCATGCACCCGCATCCCTACCCAGCACCATCCATCCAACCCTCTCCACCATGCACCCCCATCCCCACCCAGCACCATCCATCCCTCTCCACCATGCACCCCCATCTCCACCCAGCACCATCCATCCATCCAACCCTCTCCACCATGCACGCCCATCCCTATACAGCAACATCCATCCCTCTCCATCATGCACCCCCATCCCTACCCAGCACCATCCATCCCTCTCCACCATGCACCCCCATCCCTACCCAGCACCATCCATCCCTCTCCACCATGCACCCCCATCCCCACCCAGCACCATCCATCCACCCCTCTCCACCATGCACCCCCATCTCCACCCAGCACCATCCATCCATCCATCCCTCTCCACCATGCACCCCCATCTCCACCCAGCACCATCCATCCATCCCTCTCCACCATGCACCCTCATCTCCACCCAGCACCATCCATCCCTATCCATCATGTACCCCCATCCCTACCCAGCACCATCCATCCCTCTCCACCATGCACCCCCATCTCCACCCAGCACCACCTATCCAACCCTCTCCACCATGCACCCCCATCCCTACCCAGCACCATCCATCCATCCATCCCTCTCCACCATGCACCCCCATTCCTACCCAGCACCATCCATCCCTCTCCACCATGCACCCCCATCCCTACCCAGCACCATCCATCCCTCTCCACCATGCACCCCCATCTCCACCCAGCATCATCCATCCATCCATCCCTCTCCAACATGCACCCTCATCTCCACCCAGCACCATCCATCCCTATCCACCATGCACCCCCATCTCCACCCAGCACCATCCATCCCTCTCCACCATGCACCCCCATCTCCTCCCAGCACCATCCATCCATCCCTCTCCACCATGCACCCCCATCCCCACCCAGCACCATCCACCCCTCTCCACCATGCACCCCCATCCCTACCCAGCACCATCCATCCATCCCTCTCCACCATGCACCCCCATCTCCACCCTGCACCATCCATCCACCCCTCTCCACCATGCACCCCCATCCCCACCCAGCACCATCCATCCCTCTCCACCATGCACCCTCATCTCCACCCAGCACCATCCATCCCTATCCACCATGCACCCCCATCTCCACCCAGCACCATCCATCCCTCTCCACCATGCACCCCCATCTCCACCCAGCAACATCCATCCATCCAACCCTCTCCACCATGCACCCCCATCCCCACCCAGCAACATCCATCCCTCTCCATCATGCACCCCCATCCCTAGCCAGCACCATCCATCCATCCCTCTCCACCATGCACCCCCATCTCCACCATGCACCCCCATCTCCACCCAGCACCATCCATCCACCCCTCTCCACCATGCACCCCCATCTCCACCCAGCACCATCCATCCATCCATCCCTATCCACCATGCACCCCCATCTCCACCCAGCACCATCCATCCCTATCCACCATGCACCCCCATCCCTACCCAGCACCATCCATCCCTATCCACCATGCACCCCCATCCCTACCCAGCACCATCCATCCCTCTCCACCATGCACCCCCATCCCTACCAAGCACCATCCATCCCTCTCCACCATGCACCCCCATCTCCACCCAGCACCATCCATCCATCCATCCCTCTCCACCATGCACCCCCATCTCCACCCAGCACCACCCATCCACCCCTCTCCACCATGCACCCCCATCTCCACCCAGCACCATCCATCCCACTCCACCATGCACCCCCATCCCTACCCAGCACCATCCATCCATCCCTCTCCACCATGCACCCCCATCCCCACCCAGCACCATCCATCCCACTCCACCATGCACCCCCATCCCTACCCAGCACCATCCATCCATCCCTCTCCACCATGCACCCCCATCTCCACCCAGCACCATCCATCCACCCCTCTCCACCATGCACCCCCATCCCCACCCAGCACCATCCATCCCTCTCCACCATGCACCCTCATCTCCACCCAGCACCATCCATCCCTCTCCATCATGCACCCCCATCCCTACCCGGCACCATCCATCCCTCTCCACCATGCACCCCCATCCCTACCCAGCACCATCCATCCCTCTCCACCATGCACCCCCATCTCCACCCAGCACCATCCATCCATCCAACCCTCTCCACCATGCACCCCCATCCCCACCCAGCACCATCCATCCCTCTCCACCATGCACCCCCATCTCCACCCAGCACCATCCATCCACCCTCTCCACCATGCACCCCCATCTCCACCCAGCACCATCCATCCATCCATCCCTCTCCACCATGCACCCACATCTCCACCCAGCACCATCCATCCATCCCTCTCCACCATGCACCCCCATCTCCACCCAGCACCATCCATCCCTCTCCATCATGCACCCCCATCCCTACCCAGCACCATCCATCCCTCTCCACCATGCACCCCAATCTCCACCCAGCACCATCTATCGCTATCCACCATGCACCCCCATCCCTACCCAGCACCATCCATCCCTATCCACCATGCACCCCCATCTCCACCCAGCACCATCCATCCCTCTCCATCATGCACCCCCATCCCTACCCAGCACCATCCATCCCTCTCCACCATGCACCCCAATCTCCACCCAGCACCATCTATCGCTATCCACCATGCACCCCCATCCCTACCCAGCACCATCCATCCATCCATCCATCCCTCTCCACCATGCACCCCCATCCCCACCCAGCACCATCCATCCCTCTCCACCATGCACCCCCATCGCCACCCAGCACCATCCATCCCTCTCCACCATGCACCCGCATCCCTACCCAGCACCGTCCATCCAACCCTCTCCACCATGCACCCCCATCCCCACCCAGCACCATCCATCCCTCTCCACCATGCACCCCCATCTCCACCCAGCACCATCCATCCATCCAACCCTCTCCACCATGCACCCCCATCCCTATACAGCAACATCCATCCCTCTCCATCATGCACCCCCATCCCTACCCAGCACCATCCATCCCTCTCCACCATGCACCCCCATCCCTACCCAGCACCATCCATCCCTCTCCACCATGCACCCCCATCTCCACCCAGCACCATCCATCCACCCCTCTCCACCATGCACCCCCATCTCCACCCAGCACCATCCATCCATCCATCCCTCTCCACCATGCACCCTCATCTCCACCCAGCACCATCCATCCCTATCCATCATGCACCCCCATTTCCACCCAGCACCATCCATCCCTCTCCACCATGCACCCCCATCTCCACCCAGCACCACCTATCCAACCCTCTCCACCATGCACCCCCATCCCTACCCAGCACCATCCATCCATCCCTCTCCACCATGCACCCCCATTCCTACCCAGCACCATCCATCCCTCTCCACCATGCACCCCCATCCCCACCCAGCACCATCCATCCCTATCCACCATGCACCCCCATCTCCACCCAGCACCACCCATCCCTCTCCATCATGCACCCCCATCCCTACCCAGCACCATCCATCCCTCTCCACCATGCACCCCCATCTCCACCCAGCACCATCTATCCCTATCCACCATGCACCCCCATCCCTACCCAGCACCATCCATCCATCCATCCCTCTCCACCATGCACCCCCATCCCTACCCAGCACCATCCATCCCTCTCCACCATGCACCCCCATCCCTACCCAGCACCATCCATCCCTCTCCACCATGCACCCCCATCCCTACCCAGCACCATCCATCCCTCTCCACCATGCACCCTCATCTCCACCCAGCACCATCCATCCATCCAACCCTCTCCACCATGCACCCCCATCCCCACCCAGCACCATCCATCCCTCTCCACCATGCACCCCCATCTCCACCCAGCACCATCCATCCACCCTCTCCACCATGCACCCCCATCCCTACCCAGCACCATCCATCCCTCTCCACCATGCACCCCCATCTCCACCCAGCACCATCCATCCCTCTCCACCATGCACCCACATCTCCACCCAGCACCATCCATCCATCCCTCTCCACCATGCACCCCCATCCCCACCCAGCACCATCCATCCCTATCCACCATGCACCCCCATCTCCACCCAGCACCATCCATCCCTATCCACCATGCACCCCCATCTCCACCCAGCACCATCCATCCCTTTCCATCATGCACCCCCATCCCTACCCAGCACCATCCATCCCTCTCCACCATGCACCCCCATCTCCACCCAGCACCATCCATCCATCCCTCTCCACCATGCACCCCCATCTCCACCCAGCACCATCCATCTATCCCTATCCACCATGCACCCCCATCCCTACCCAGCACCATCCATCCATCCATCCCTCTCCACCATGCACCCCCATCCCCACCCAGCACCATCCATCCCTCTCCACCATGCACCCCCATCGCCACCCAGCACCATCCATCCCTCTCCACCATGCACCCCCATCTCCACCCAGCACCATCCATCCAACCCTCTCCACCATGCACCCCCATCTCCACCCAGCACCATCCATCCATCCCTCTCCATCATGCACCCCCATCCCTACCCAGCACCATCCATCCCTCTCCACCATGCACCCCCATCTTCACCCAGCACCATCCATCCACCCCTCTCCACCATGCACCCTCATCTCCACCCAGCACCATCCATCCATCCCTCTCCACCATGCACCCTCATCTCCACCCAGCACCATCCATCCCTATCCATCATGCACCCCCATTTCCACCCAGCACCATCCATCCCTCTCCATCATGCACCCCCATCCCTACCCAGCACCATCCATCCCTCTCCACCATGCACCCCCATCTCCACCCAGCACCACCTATCCAACCCTCTCCACCATGCACCCCCATCCCTACCCAGCACCATCCATCCATCCATCCCTCTCCACCATGCACCCCCATTCCTACCCAGCACCATCCATCCCTCTCCACCATGCACCCCCATCCCTACCCAGCACCATCCATCCCTCTCCACCCAGCACCCCCATCTCCACCCAGCATCATCCATCCATCCATCCCTCTCCACCATGCACCCTCATCTCCACCCAGCACCATCCATCCCTATCCACCATGCACCCCCATCTCCACCCAGCACCATCCATCCCTCTCCACCATGCACCCCCATCTCCTCCCAGCACCATCCATCCATCCCTCTCCACCATGCACCCCCATCCCCAACCAGCACCATCCATCCCACTCCACCATGCACCCCCATCCCTACCCAGCACCATCCATCCATCCCTCTCCACCATGCACCCCCATCTCCACCCAGCACCATCCATCCACCCCTCTCCACCATGCACCCCCATCCCCACCCAGCACCATCCATCCCTCTCCACCATGCACCCTCATCTCCACCCAGCACCATCCATCCCTCTCCACCATGCACCCTCATCTCCACCCAGCACCATGCCTCCCTATCCACCATGCACCCCCATCTCCACCCAGCACCATCCATCCCTCTCCATCATGCACCCCCATCCCTACCCAGCACCATCCATCCCTCTCCACCATGCACCCCCATCCCTACCCAGCACCATCCATCCCTCTCCACCATGCACCCCCATCCCTACCCAGCACCATCCATCCCTCTCCACCATGCACCCTCATCTCCACCCAGCACCATCCATCCATCCAACCCTCTCCACCATGCACCCCCATCCCCACCCAGCACCATCCATCCCTCTCCACCATGCACCCCCATCTCCACTCAGCACCATCCATCCACCCTCTCCACCATGCACCCCCATCTCCACCCAGCACCATCCATCCATCCATCCCTCTCCACCATGCACCCACATCTCCACCCAGCACCATCCATCCATCCCTCTCCACCATGTACCCCCATCCCCACCCAGCACCATCCATCCCTATCCGCCATGCACCCCCATCTCCACCCAGCACCATCCATCCCTATCCACCATGCACCCCCATCTCCACCCAGCACCATCCATCCCTCTTCATCATGCACCCCCATCCCTACCCAGCACCATCCATCCCTCTCCACCATGCACCCCCATCTCCACCCAGCACCATCTATCCCTATCCACCATGCACCCCCATCCCTACCCAGCACCATCCATCCATCCATCCCTCTCCACCATGCACCCCCATCCCCACCCAGCACCATCCATCCCTCTCCACCATGAACCCCCATCACCACCCAGCACCATCCATCCCTCTCCACCATGCACCCGCATCCCTACCCAGCACCATCCATCCAACCCTCTCCACCATGCACCCCCATCCCCACCCAGCACCATCCATCCCTCTCCACCATGTACCCCCATCTCCACCCAGCACCATCCATCCATCCAACCCTCTCCACCATGCACCCCCATCCCTATACAGCAACATCCATCCCTCTCCATCATGCACCCCCATCCCTACCCAGCACCATCCATCCCTCTCCACCATGCACCCCCATCCCTACCCAGCACCATCCATCCCTCTCCAACATGCACCCCCATCCCTACCCAGCACCATCCATCCCTCTCCACCATGCACCCCCATCCCTACCCAGCACCATCCATCCCTCTCCACCATGCACCCCCATCCCTACCCAGCACCATCCATCCCTGTCCACCATGCACCCCCATCTCCACCCAGCACCATCCATCCACCCCTCTCCACCATGCACCCCCATCTCCACCCAGCACCATCCATCCATCCATCCCTCTCCACCATGCACCCCCATCTCCACCCAGCACCATCCATCCAACCCTCTCCACCATGCACCCCCATCCCCACCCAGCACCATCCATCCCTCTCCACCATGCACCCCCATCTCCACCCAGCACCATCCATCCATCCAACCCTCTCCACCATGCACCCCCATCCCTATACAGCAACATCCATCCCTCTCCATCATGCACCCCCATCCCTACCCAGCACCATCCATCCCTCTCCACCATGCACCCCCATCCCTACCCAGCACCATCCATCCCTCTCCACCATGCACCCCCATCCCTACCCAGCACCATCCATCCCTCTCCACCATGCACCCCCATCCCTACCCAGCACCATCCATCCCTCTCCACCATGCACCCCCATCCCTACCCAGCACCATCCATCCCTCTCCACCATGCACCCCCATCCCTACCCAGCACCATCCATCCCTCTCCACCATGCACCCCCATCCCTACCCAGCACCATCCATCCCTCTCCACCATGCACCCGCATCCCTACCCAGCACCATCCATCCAACCCTCTCCACCATGCACCCCCATCCCCACCCAGCACCATCCATCCCTCTCCACCATGCACCCCCATCTCCACCCAGCACCATCCATCCATCCAACCCTCTCCACCATGCACCCCCATCCCTATACAGCAACATCCATCCCTCTCCATCATGCACCCCCATCCCTACCCAGCACCATCCATCCCTCTCCACCATGCACCCCCATCCCTACCCAGCACCATCCATCCCTCTCCACCATGCACCCCCATCCCTACCCAGCACCATCCATCCCTCTCCACCATGCACCCCCATCTCCACCCAGCACCATCCATCCACCCCTCTCCACCATGCACCCCCATCTCCACCCAGCACCATCCATCCATCCATCCCTCTCCACCATGCACCCCCATCTCCACCCAGCACCATCCATCCATCCCTCTCCACCATGCACCCTCATCTCCACCCAGCACCATCCATCCCTATCCATCATGCACCCCCATTTCCACCCAGCACCATCCATCCCTCGCAATCATGCACCCCCATCCCTACCCAGCACCATCCATCCCTCTCCACCATGCACCCCCATCTCCACCCAGCACCACCTATCCAACCCTCTCCACCATGCACCCCCATCCCTACCCAGCACCATCCATCCATCCATCCCTCTCCACCATGCACCCCCATTCCTACCCAGCACCATCCATCCCTCTCCACCATGCACCCCCATCCCTACCCAGCACCATCCATCCCTCTCCACCATGCACCCCCATCTCCACCCAGCATCATCCATCCATCCATCCCTCTCCAACATGCACCCTCATCTCCACCCAGCACCATCCATCCCTATCCACCATGCACCCCCATCTCCACCCAGCACCATCCATCCCTCTCCACCATGCACCCCCATCTCCTCCCAGCACCATCCATCCATCCCTCTCCACCATGCACCCCCATCCCCACCCAGCACCATCCATCCCACTCCACCATGCACCCCCATCCCTACCCAGCACCATCCATCCATCCCTCTCCACCATGCACCCCCATCCCCACCCAGCACCATCCATCCCACTCCACCATGCACCCCCATCCCTACCCAGCACCATCCATCCATCCCTCTCCACCATGCACCCCCATCTCCACCCAGCACCATCCATCCACCCCTCTCCACCATGCACCCCCATCCCCACCCAGCACCATCCATCCCTCTCCACCATGCACCCTCATCTCCACCCAGCACCATGCATCCCTATCCACCATGCACCCCCATCTCCACCCAGCACCATCCATCCCTCTCCATCATGCACCCCCATCCCTACCCAGCACCATCCATCCCTCTCCACCATGCACCCCCATCCCTACCCAGCACCATCCATCCCTCTCCACCATGCACCCCCATCCCTACCCAGCACCATCCATCCCTCTCCACCATGCACCCTCATCTCCACCCAGCACCATCCATCCATCCAACCCTCTCCACCATGCACCCCCATCCCCACCCAGCACCATCCATCCCTCTCCACCATGCACCCCCATCTCCACCCAGCACCATCCATCCACCCTCTCCACCATGCACCCCCATCTCCACCCAGCACCATCCATCCATCCATCCCTCTCCACCATGCACCCACATCTCCACCCAGCACCATCCATCCATCCCTCTCCACCATGCACCCCCATCTCCACCCAGCACCATCCATCCCTATCCACCATGCACCCCCATCTCCAACCAGCACCATCCATCCCTCTCCATCATGCACCCCCATCCCTACCCAGCACCATCCATCCCTCTCCACCATGCACCCCCATCTCCACCCAGCACCATCTATCCCTATCCACCATGCACCCCCATCCCTACCCAGCACCATCCATCCATCCATCCATCCCTCTCCACCATGCACCCCCATCCCCACCCAGCACCATCCATCCCTCTCCACCATGCACCCCCATCGCCACCCAGCACCATCCATCCCTCTCCACCATGCACCCGCATCCCTACCCAGCACCATCCATCCAACCCTCTCCACCATGCACCCCCATCCCCACCCAGCACCATCCATCCATCCAACCCTCTCCACCATGCACCCCCATCTCCACCCAGCACCATCCATCCATCCAACCCTCTCCACCATGCACCCCCATCCCTATACAGCAACATCCATCCCTCTCCATCATGCACCCCCATCCCTACCCAGCACCATCCATCCCTCTCCACCATGCACCCCCATCCCTACCCAGCACCATCCATCCCTCTCCACCATCCACCCCCATCTCCACCCAGCACCATCCATCCACCCCTCTCCACCATGCACCCCCATCTCCACCCAGCACCATCCATCCATCCATCCCTCTCCACCATGCACCCCCATCTCCACCCAGCACCATCCATCCATCCCTCTCCACCATGCACCCTCATCTCCACCCAGCACCATCCATCCCTATCCATCATGCACCCCCATTTCCACCCAGCACCATCCATCCCTCTCCATCATACACCCCCATCCCTACCCAGCACCATCCATCCCTCTCCACCATGCACCCCCATCTCCACCCAGCACCACCTATCCAACCCTCTCCACCATGCACCCCCATCCCTACCCAGCACCATCCATCCATCCATCCCTCTCCACCATGCACCCCCATTCCTACCCAGCACCATCCATCCCTCTCCACCATGCACCCCCATCCCTACCCAGCACCATCCATCCCTCTCCACCATGCACCCCCATCCCTACCCAGCACCATCCATCCATCCATCCCTCTCCACCATGCACCCTCATCTCCACCCAGCACCATCCATCCCTATCCACCATGCACCCCCATCTCCACCCAGCACCATCCATCCCTCTCCACCATGCACCCCCATCTCCTCCCAGCACCATCCATCCATCCCTCTCCACCATGCACCCCCATCCCCACCCAGCACCATCCATCCCTCTCCACCATGCACCCCCATCCCTACCCAGCACCATCCATCCATCCCTCTCCACCATGCACCCCCATCTCCACCCAGCACCATCCATCCACCCCTCTCCACCATGCACCCCCATCCCCACCCAGCACCATCCATCCCTATCCACCATGCACCCCCATCTCCACCCAGCACCATCCATCCCTCTCCACCATGCACCCCCATCTCCTCCCAGCACCATCCATCCATCCCTCTCCACCATGCACCCCCATCCCCACCCAGCACCATCCATCCCTCTCCACCATGCACCCCCATCCCTACCCAGCACCATCCATCCATCCCTCTCCACCATTCACCCCCATCCCCACCCAGCACCATCCACCCCTCTCCACCATGCACCCCCATCCCTACCCAGCACCATCCATCCCTCTCCACCATGCACCCCCATCTCCACCCAGCAACATCCATCCATCCAACCCTCTCCACCATGCACCCCCATCCCCACCCAGCAACATCCATCCCTCTCCATCATGCACCCCCATCCCTAGCCAGCACCATCCATCCATCCCTCTCCACCATGCACCCCCATCTCCACCATGCACCCCCATCTCCACCCAGCACCATCCATCCACCCCTCTCCACCATGCACCCCCATCTCCACCCAGCACCATCCATCCATCCATCCCTATCCACCATGCACCCCCATCTCCACCCAGCACCATCCATCCCTGTCCACCATGCACCCCCATCCCTACCCAGCACCATCCATCCCTATCCACCATGCACCCCCATCCCTACCCAGCACCATCCATCCCTCTCCACCATGCACCCCCATCCCTACCCAGCACCATCCATCCCTCTCCACCATGCACCCTCATCTCCACCCAGCACCATCCATCCATCCACCCCTCTCCACCATGCACCCCCATCCCCACCCAGCACCATCCATCCATCCACCCCTCTCCACCATGCACCCCCATCTCCACCCAGCACCATCCATCCGTCCCTCTCCACCATGCACCCCCATCCCTACCCAGCACCATCCATCCATCCATCCCTCTCCACCATGCACCCTCATCTCCACCCAGCACCATCCATCCCTATCCACCATGCACCCCCATCTCCACCCAGCACCATCCATCCCTCTCCACCATGCACCCCCATCTCCTCCCAGCACCATCCATCCATCCCTCTCCACCATGCACCCCCATCCCCACCCAGCACCATCCATCCCTCTCCACCATGCACCCCCATCCCTACCCAGCACCATCCATCCATCCCTCTCCACCATGCACCCCCATCTCCACCCAGCACCATCCATCCACCCCTCTCCACCATGCACCCCCATCCCCACCCAGCACCATCCATCCCTATCCACCATGCACCCCCATCTCCACCCAGCACCATCCATCCCTCTCCACCATGCACCCCCATCTCCTCCCAGCACCATCCATCCATCCCTCTCCACCATGCACCCCCATCCCCACCCAGCACCATCCATCCCTCTCCACCATGCACCCCCATCCCTACCCAGCACCATCCATCCATCCCTCTCCACCATTCACCCCCATCCCCACCCAGCACCATCCACCCCTCTCCACCATGCACCCCCATCCCTACCCAGCACCATCCATCCCTCTCCACCATGCACCCCCATCTCCACCCAGCAACATCCATCCATCCAACCCTCTCCACCATGCACCCCCATCCCCACCCAGCAACATCCATCCCTCTCCATCATGCACCCCCATCCCTAGCCAGCACCATCCATCCATCCCTCTCCACCATGCACCCCCATCTCCACCATGCACCCCCATCTCCACCCAGCACCATCCATCCACCCCTCTCCACCATGCACCCCCATCTCCACCCAGCACCATCCATCCATCCATCCCTATCCACCATGCACCCCCATCTCCACCCAGCACCATCCATCCCTGTCCACCATGCACCCCCATCCCTACCCAGCACCATCCATCCCTATCCACCATGCACCCCCATCCCTACCCAGCACCATCCATCCCTCTCCACCATGCACCCCCATCCCTACCCAGCACCATCCATCCCTCTCCACCATGCACCCTCATCTCCACCCAGCACCATCCATCCATCCACCCCTCTCCACCATGCACCCCCATCCCCACCCAGCACCATCCATCCATCCACCCCTCTCCACCATGCACCCCCATCTCCACCCAGCACCATCCATCCGTCCCTCTCCACCATGCACCCCCATCTCCACCCAGCACCATCCATCCATCCCTCTCCACCATGCACCCCCATCTCCACCCAGCACCATCCATCCACCCCTCTCCACCATGCACCCCCATCCCCACCCAGCACCATCCATCCCTATCCACCATGAACCCCCATTTCCACCCAGCACCATCTATCCATCCCTCTCCACCATGCACCCCCATCCCCACCCAACACCATTCATCCCTATCCACCATGCACCCCCATCCCCACCCAGCACCATCCATCCCTCTCCACCATGCACCCCAATCTCCACCCAGCACCATCCATCCCTCTCCATCATGCACCCCCATCCCTACCCAGCACCATCCATCCCTCTCCACCATGCACCCCCATCTCCACCCAGCACCATCTATTCCTATCCACCATGCACCCCCATCCCTACCCAGCACCATCCATCCATCCATCCCTCTCCACCATGCACCCCCATCCCCACCCAGCACCATCCATCCCTCTCCATCATGCACCCCCATCCCTACCCAGCACCATCCATCCCTCTCCACCATGCACCCCCATCTCCACCCAGCACCATCTATCCCTATCCACCATGCACCCCCATCCCTACCCAGCACCATCCATCCCTCTCCACCATGCACCCCCATCCCTACCCAGCACCATCCATCCCTCTCCACCATGCACCCCCATCCCCACCCAGCACCATCCATTCCTCTCCACCATGCACCCCCATCCCCACCCAGCACCATCCATCCCTCTCCACCATGCACCCCCATCCCTACCCAGCACCATCCATCCAACCCTCCTCACCATGCACCCCCATCCCCACCCAGCACCATCCATCCCTCTCCACCATGCACCCCCATCTCCACCCAGCACCATCCATCCATCCATCCCTCTCCACCATGCACCCCCATCTCCACCCAGCACCATCCATCCCTCTCCATCATGCACCCCCATCCCTACCCAGCACCATACATCCCTCTCCACCATGCACAACCATCTCCACCCAGCACCATCCATCCACCCCTCTCCACCATGCACCCCCATCTCCACCCAGCACCATCCATCCATCCATCCCTCTCCACCATGCACCCCCATCTCCACCCAGCACCATCCATCCCTCTCCATCATGCACCCCCATCCCTACCCAGCACCATCCATCCCTCTCCACCATGCACCCCATCCCCACCCAGCACCATCCATCCCTCTCCACCATGCACCCCCATCCCCACCCAGCACCATCCATCCCTCTCCACCATGCACCCCCATCCCCACCCAGCACCATCCATCCCTCTCCACCATGCACCCCCATCTCCACCCAGCACCATCCATCCATCCAACCCTTTCCACCATGCACCCCCATCTCCACCCAGCACCATCCATCCATCCAACCCTTTCCACCATGCACCCCCATCCCCACCCAGCAACATCCATCCCTCTCCATCATGCACCCCCATCCCTACCCAGCACCATCCATCCCTCTCCACCATGCACCCCCATCTCCACCCAGCACCATCCATCCACCCCTCTCCTCCATGCACCCCCATCTCCACCCAGCACCATCCATCCATCCCTCTCCACCATGCACCCTCATCTCCACCCAGCACCATCCATCCCTATCCACCATGCACCCCCATCTCCACCCAGCACCATCCATCCCTCTCCATCATGCACCCTCATCCCTACCCAGCACCATCCATCCCTCTCCACCATGCACCCCCATCCCTACCCAGCACCATCCATCCCTCTCCACCATGCAACCCCATCCCTACCCAGCACCATCCATCCCTCTCCACCATGCACCCTCATCTCCACCCAGCACCATCCATCCATCCACCCCTCTCCACCATGCACCCCCATCTCCACCCAGCACCATCCATCCCTCTCCACCATGCACCCCCATCTCCACCCAGCACCATCCATCCCTATCCACCATGCACCCCCATTTCCACCCAGCACCATCTATCCATCCCTCTCCACCATGCACCCCCATCCCCACCCAGCACCATCCATCCCTATCCACCATGCACCCCCATCCCCACCCAGCACCATCCATCCCTCTCCACCATGCACCCCCACCCCCACCCAGCACCATCCATCCCTCTCCACCATGCACCCCCATCTCCACCCAGCACCATCCATCCCTCTCCATCATGCACCCCCATCCCTACCCAGCACCATCCATCCCTCTCCACCATGCACCCCCATCTCCACCCAGCACCATCTATCCCTATCCACCATGCACCCCCATCCCTACCCTGCACCATCCATCCCTCTCCACCATGCACCCCCATCCCCACCCAGCACCATCCATCCCTCTCCATCATGCACCCCCATCCCTACCCAGCACCATCCATCCCTCTCCACCATGCACCCCCATCTCCACCCAGCACCATCTATCCCTATCCACCATGCACCCCCATCCCTACCCTGCACCATCCATCCATCCATCCCTCTCCACCATGCACCCCCATCCCTACTCAGCACCATCCATCCCTCTCCATCATGCACCCCCATCCCTTCCCAGCACCATCCATCCCTCTCCACCATGCACCCCCATCCCTACCCAGCACCATCCATCCCTCTCCACCATGCACCCCCATCCCCACCCAGCACCATCCATTCCTCTCCACCATGCACCCCCATCCCTACCCAGCACCATCCATCCATCCCTCTCCACCATGCACCCCCATCCCCACCCAGCACCATCCATCCCTCTCCACCATGCACCCCCATCCCCACCCAGCACCATCCATCCCTCTCCACCATGCACCATCCATCCAACCCTCCTCACCATGCACCTCCATCCCCACCCAGCACCATCCATCCCTCTCCACCATGCACCCCCATCTCCACCCAGCACCATCCATCCATCCATCCCTCTCCACCATGCACCCCCATCTCCACCCAGCACCATCCATCCCTCTCCATCATGCACCCCCATCCCTACCCAGCACCATCCATCCCTCTCCACCATGCACCCCCATCTCCACCCAGCACCATCTATCCCTATCCACCATGCACCCCATCCCTTCCCAGCACCATCCATCCATCCATCCCTCTTCACCATGCACCCCCATCCCTACCCAGCACCATCCATCCCTCTCCACCATGCACCCCCATCCCCACCCAGCACCATCCATCCAACCCTGTCCACCATGCACCCCCATCCCTACCCAGCACCATCCATCCCTCTCCACCATGCACCCCCATCCCCACCCAGCACCATCCATCCAACCCTTTCCACCATGCACCCCCATCCCCACCCAGCAACATCCATCCCTCTCCATCATGCACCCCCATCCCTACCCAGCACCATCCATCCCTCTCCACCATGCACCCCCATCTCCACCCAGCACTATCCATCCACCCCTCTCCTCCATGCACCCCCATCTCCACCCAGCACCATCCATCCATCCCTCTCCACCATGCACCCTCATCTCCACCCAGCACCATCCATCCCTATCCACCATGCACCCCCATCTCCACCCAGCACCATCCATCCCTCTCCATCATGCACCCCCATCCCTACCCAGCACCATCCATCCCTCTCCACCATGCACCCCCATCCCCACCCAGCACCATCCATCCAACCCTCTCCACCATGCACCCCCATCCCTACCCAGCACCATCCATCCCTCTCCACCATGCACCCCCATCCCCACCCAGCACCATCCATCCCTCTCCATCATGCACCCCCATCCCTACCCAGCACCATCCATCCCTCTCCACCATGCACCCCCATCTCCACCCAGCACCATCCATCCATCCATCCCTCTTCACCATGCACCCCCATCCCTACCCAGCACCATCCATCCCTCTCCACCATGCACCCCCATCCCCACCCAGCACCATCCATCCAACCCTGTCCACCATGCACCCCCATCCCTACCCAGCACCATCCATCCCTCTCCACCATGCACCCCCATCCCCACCCAGCACCATCCATCCAACCCTTTCCACCATGCACCCCCATCCCCACCCAGCAACATCCATCCCTCTCCATCATGCACCCCCATCCCTACCCAGCACCATCCATCCCTCTCCACCATGCACCCCCATCTCCACCCAGCACTATCCATCCACCCCTCTCCTCCATGCACCCCCATCTCCACCCAGCACCATCCATCCATCCCTCTCCACCATGCACCCTCATCTCCACCCAGCACCATCCATCCCTATCCACCATGCACCCCCATCTCCACCCAGCACCATCCATCCCTCTCCATCATGCACCCCCATCCCTACCCAGCACCATCCATCCCTCTCCACCATGCACCCCCATCCCTACCCAGCACCATCCATCCCTCTCCACCATGCACCCCCATCCCTACCCAGCACCATCCATCCCTCTCCACCATGCACCCTCATCTCCACCCAGCACCATCCATCCATCCATCCAACCCTCTCCACCATGCACCCCCATCCCCACCCAGCACCATCCATCCCTCTCCACCATGCACCCCCATCTCTACCCAGCACCATCCATCCACCCTCTCCACCATGCACCCCCATCTCCACCCAGCACCATCCATCCATCCATCCCTCTCCACCATGCACCCACATCTCCACCCAGCACCATCCATCCATCCCTCTCCACCATGCACCCCCATCCCCACCCAGCACCATCCATCCCTATCCACCATGCACCCCCATCCCTACCCAGCACCATCCATCCATCCCTCTCCACCATGCACCCCCATCTCCACCCAGCACCATCCATCCCTATCCACCATGCACCCCCATCTCCACCCAGCACCATCCATCCCTATCCACCATGCACCCCCATCTCCACCCAGCACCATCCATCCCTCTCCATCATGCACCCCCATCCCTACCCAGCACCATCCATCCCTCTCCACCATGCACCCCCATCTCCACCCAGCACCATCTATCCCTATCCACCATGCACCCCCATCCCTACCCAGCACCATCCATCCATCCATCCCTCTCCACCATGCACCCCCATCCCCACCCAGCACCATCCATCCCTCTCCACCATGCACCCCCATCGCCACCCAGCACCATCCATCCCTCTCCACCATGCACCCGCATCCCTACCCAGCACCATCCATCCAACCCTCTCCACCATTCACCCCCATCCCCACCCAGCACCATCCATCCCTCTCCACCATGCACCCCCATCTCCACCCAGCACCATCCATCCATCCAACCCTCTCCACCATGCACCCCCATCCCTATACAGCAACATCCATCCCTCTCCATCATGCACCCCCATCCCTACCCAGCACCATCCATCCCTCTCCACCATGCACCCCCATCTCCACCCAGCACCATCCATCCACCCCTCTCCACCATGCACCCCCATCTCCACCCAGCACCATCCATCCATCCCTCTCCACCATGCACCCTCATCTCCACCCAGCACCATCCATCCCTATCCATCATGCACCCCCATTTCCACCCAGCACCATCCATCCCTCTCCATCATGCACCCCCATCCCTACCCAGCACCATCCATCCCTCTCCACCATGCACCACCTATCCAACCCTCTCCACCATGCACCCCCATCCCTACCCAGCACCATCCATCCATCCATCCCTCTCCACCATGCACCCCCATTCCTACCCAGCACCATCCATCCCTCTCCACCATGCACCCCCATCCCTACCCAGCACCATCCACCCTCTCCACCATGCACCACCATCTCCACCCAGCACCATCTATCCATCCATCCCTCTCCACCATGCACCCCCATCCCCACCCAGCACCATCCATCCATCCATCCCTCTCCACCATGCACCCCCATTCCCACCCAGCACCATCCATCCCTCTCCACCTTGCACCCCATCCCCACCCAGCACCATCCATCCCTATCCACCATGCACCCCCATCCCTACCCAGCACCATCCATCCCTATCCACCATGCACCCCCATCCCTACCCAGCACCATCCATCCATCCATCCCTCTCCACCATGCACCCCCATCCCTACCCAGCACCATCCATCCATCCATCCCTCTCCACCATGCACCCCCATCTCCACCCAGCACCATCTATCCCTCTCCATCATGCACCCCCATCTCCACCCAGCACCATCTATCCCTATCCACCATGCACCCCCATCCCCACCCAGCACCATCCATCCCTCTCCACCATGCACCCCCATCCCCACCCAGCACCATCCATCCCTATCCACCATGCACCCCCATCTCCACCCAGCACCATCCATCCCTCTCCATCATGCACCCCCATCCCTACCCAGCACCATCCATCCCTCTCCACCATGCACCCCCATCCCTACCCAGCACCATCCATCCCTCTCCACCATGCACCCCCATCCCTACCCAGCACCATCCATCCCTCTCCACCATGCACCCTCATCTCCACCCAGCACCATCCATCCATCCAACCCTCTCCACCATGCACCCCCATCCCCACCCAGCACCATCCATCCCTCTCCACCATGCACCCCCATCTCTACCCAGCACCATCCATCCCTCTCCACCATGCACCCCCATCCCTACCCAGCACCATCCATCCCTCTCCACCATGCACCCCCATCCCTACCCAGCACCATCCATCCCTCTCCACCATGCACCCTCATCTCCACCCAGCACCATCCATCCATCCAACCCTCTCCACCATGCACCCCCATCCCCACCCAGCACCATCCATCCACCCTCTCCACCATGCACCCCCATCTCCACCCAGCACCATCCATCCATCCATCCCTCTCCACCATGCACCCACATCTCCACCCAGCACCATCCATCCATCCCTCTCCACCATGCACCCCCATCCCCACCCAGCACCATCCATCCCTATCCACCATGCACCCCCATCTCCACCCAGCACCATCCATCCCTATCCACCATGCACCCCCATCTCCACCCAGCACCATCCATCCCTCTCCATCATGCACCCCCATCCCTACCCAGCACCATCCATCCCTCTCCACCATGCACCCCCATCTCCACCCAGCACCATCTATCCCTATCCACCATGCACCCCCATCCCTACCCAGCACCATCCATCCATCCATCCCTCTCCACCATGCACCCCCATCCCCACCCAGCACCATCCATCCCTCTCCACCATGCACCCCCATCGCCACCCAGCACCATCCATCCCTCTCCACCATGCACCCGCATCCCTACCCAGCACCACCCATCCAACCCTCTCCACCATGCACCCCCATCCCCACCCAGCACCATCCATCCCTCTCCACCATGCACCCCCATCTCCACCCAGCACCATCCATCCATCCAACCCTCTCCACCATGCACCCCCATCCCTATACAGCAACATCCATCCCTCTCCATCATGCACCCCCATCCCTACCCAGCACCATCCATCCCTCTCCACCATGCACCCCCATCTCCACCCAGCACCATCCATCCACCCCTCTCCACCATGCACCCCCATCTCCACCCAGCACCATCCATCCATCCCTCTCCACCATGCACCCTCATCTCCACCCAGCACCATCCATCCCTATCCATCATGCACCCCCATTTCCACCCAGCACCATCCATCCCTCTCCATCATGCACCCCCATCCCTACCCAGCACCATCCATCCCTCTCCACCATGCACCACCTATCCAACCCTCTCCACCATGCACCCCCATCCCTACCCACCACCATCCATCCATCCATCCCTCTCCACCATGCACCCCCATTCCTACCCAGCACCATCCAGCACCATCCACCCTCTCCACCATGCACCACCATCTCCACCCAGCACCATCTATCCATCCATCCCTCTCCACCATGCACCCCCATCCCCACCCAGCACCATCCATCCATCCATCCCTCTCCACCATGCACCCCCATTCCCACCCAGCACCATCCATCCCTCTCCACCTTGCACCCCATCCCCACCCAGCACCATCCATCCCTATCCACCATGCACCCCCATCCCTACCCAGCACCATCCATCCCTATCCACCATGCACCCCCATCCCTACCCAGCACCATCCATCCATCCATCCCTCTCCACCATGCACCCCCATCCCTACCCAGCACCATCCATCCATCCATCCCTCTCCACCATGCACCCCCATCTCCACCCAGCACCATCTATCCCTCTCCATCATGCACCCCCATCTCCACCCAGCACCATCTATCCCTCTCCACCATGCACCCCCATCCCCACCCAGCACCATCCATCCAACCCTCTCCACCATGCACCCCCATCCCCACCCAGCACCATCCATCTCTCTCCACCATGCACCCCCATCTCCACCCAGCACCATCCATCCATCCCTCTCCACCATGCACCCTCATCTCCACCCAGCACCATCCATCCCTATCCATCATGCACCCCCATTTCCACCCAGCACCATCCATCCCTCTCCATCATGCACCCCCATCTCCACCCAGCACCATCCAACCCTCTCCACCATGCACCCCCATCCCTACCCAGCACAATCCATCCATCCATCCCTCTCCACCATGCACCCCCATTCCTACCCAGCACCATCCATCCCTCTCCACCATGCACCCCCATCCCTACCCAGCACCATCCACCCTCTCCACCATGCACCACCATCTCCACCCAGCACCATCTATCCATCCATCCCTCTCCACCATGCACCCCCATCCCCACCCAGCACCATCCATCCATCCATCCCTCTCCACCATGCACCCCCATTCCCACCCAGCACCATCCATCCCTCTCCACCTTGCACCCCATCCCCACCCAGCACCATCCATCCCTATCCACCATGCACCCCCATCCCTACCCAGCACCATCCATCCCTATCCACCATGCACCCCCATCCCTACCCAGCACCATCCATCCATCCATCCCTCTCCACCATGCACCCCCATCCCTACCCAGCACCATCCATCCATCCATCCCTCTCCACCATGCACCCCCATCTCCACCCAGCACCATCTATCCCTCTCCATCATGCACCCCCATCTCCACCCAGCACCATCTATCCCTATCCACCATGCACCCCCATCCCCACCCAGCACCATCCATCCAACCCTCTCCACCATGCACCCCCATCCCCACCCAGCACCATCCATCCCTATCCACCATGCACCCCCATCTCCACCCAGCACCATCCATCCCTATCCACCATGCACCCCCATTCCCACCCAGCACCATCCATCCCTCTCCACCATGCACCCCATCCCCACCCAGCACCATCCATCCCTATCCACCATGCACCCCCATCCCTACCCAGCACCATCCATCCATCCATCCATCCCTCTCCACCATGCACCCCCATCTCCACCCAGCACCAACCATCCCTCTCCATCATGCACCCCCATCTCCACCCAGCACCATCTATCCCTATCCACCATGCACCCCCATCCCCACCCAGCACCATCCATCCAACCCTCTCCACCATGCACCCCCATCCCCACCCAGCACCATCCATCCCTATCCACCATGCACCCCCATCTCCACCCAGCACCATCCATCCCTATCCACCATGCACCCCCATTTCCACCCAGCACCATCCATGCCTCTCCACCATGCACCCCCATCCCCACCCAGCACCATCCATCCCTATCCACCATGCACCCTCATCTCCACCCAGCACCATCCACCCCTCTCCACCATGCACCCCCATCCCTACCCAGCACCATCCATCCCTCTCCACCATGCACCCCCATCCCCACCCAGCACCATCCATCCCTATCCACCATGCACCCCCATCTCCACCCAGCACCATCCATCCCTATCCACCATGCACCCCCATTTCCACCCAGCACCATCCATGCCTCTCCACCATGCACCCCCATCCTCACCCAGCACCATCCATCCCTCTCCACCATGCAAACCCATCCCCAGCACCATTCATCCATCCCTCTCCACTATGCATCCACGTCCAGCACCATCCATCCATCCCTCTCCACCATGCACCCCACCCAGAACCATCCATCCCTATGCACCATGCACCCCCATCCCCACCCAGCACCATCCATCCATCCAACCCTCTCCACCATGCACCCCCATCTCCACCCAGCACCATCCATCCATCCATCCATCCAACCCTCTCCACCATGCACCCCCATACCCACCCAGCACCATCCATCCATCCCTCTCCACCATGCACCCCCATCCCCACCCATCCATCCATCCCTCTCCACCATGCACCCCCATCCCCCCCACCCAGCACCATCCATCCATCCCTCTCCACCATGCACCCCCATCCCCACCCAGCACCATCCATCCCTCTCCACCATGCATCCCCACCCACGTCCAGCACCATGAAGCCATCCCTCTCCACCATGCACCCCCATCCCCACCATGCACCATCCATCCTTCTCCACCATGCACCCCCATCCCCAGCATCATCCATCCATCCCTCTCCACCATGCATCACCATCCATCCATCCCTCTCCACCATGCATCCCCATCCATGTCCAGCACCATCCATCCATCCCTCTCCACCATGCACCCCCATCCCCACCCAGCAACATCCATCCCCATCCACGTCCAGCACCATCCATGCCTCTCCACCATGCATCCCCATCTTCAACCTGCACCATCCATCCCTCTCCACAATGCATCTCCATCCCCACCCAGCACCATCCATCCATCCATTCCTCTGCACACGCATCCCCATTCACGCACGTCCAGCACCATCCATCCATCCATCCCTCCCCACAATGTATCCACGCCCAGCACCATCCATCCCTCTCCACCATGCATCCCTATCCATGCCCAGCACCATCCATACATCTCCACGATGCATCGCCATCTAGGTCCAGCATTAAAATAGTGTTAAAATAAAAGTGGGTGCACCAATGGACTCAGGGGAGTGCTAGTGGGCGGATACGGTGGGATGGCCAGTGGGCGGGCCCTGAGGAATGTTGGTGGTCAGGTCCTGGGGACCCAGGCCTAAGCTGTGTAAGAGGCCCAAAAATTTCTGATGGCTGCCCTGGTGACAGATATGAGAGCACATCTGTCCACAGACTCTGTGGACTGCCTGACATTTATAAAAATGAATCAGCCCTTGATTAGCAGCAGCTATCAAGCCCCTGATGCCAATGTCGTCGATAAAGTGTTTTCTGGATCTGGAATCTCTGAAAGACTGTCTAGGTTGCCTAGCTTTGTGGGTGTTGATTTAATCTGGAAGGAATTTTTGGTGTAGATTTCATGGGCACAATTAACCAACAATTATATCATTGCAATGTTTGACAGCGCGGTAATATCTTGTTTTTCGTCTTTACAAATGTCATTACTGCTGCAGCAGGTTCTATACATGGTACAGATTTACCACTTTACATGCAGACAAAGAGGACACCCCAGGCACTATATATTTTTATTTGTATTGTTATGTCTCATTTTTATGCTTTCACTTTAAGCATCAGTAAATCACTGCTCATTTAAAAACCAAAATTTTAGACCCCCATAAACACTGTATGTCCAATTACTTGCATATAAGCCTTCAAAATGGGCACTTTAGATTTTTCCAGTTCGGGTCCCATAGACTTCAATGGGGTTCGTTATCCAGTTCCGAACGTTTCAATGTTCGTAGGTTCTCCTGCGAACTGAACAGGGAGTGTATCAGCCCATCTCTACTCATTACTGTGTTGTTATTGGACACTCTGAGATGCTTCTCAGGAACTATGGCTCCCAGCATGTCTTGCAGGTGAATTTTTGTATTTTATTGGTAGATTTTTTATCACTATAGTGCAACAGAGAAGAAGAATTGATTAGGGGATGAAGATGACGGCTGTTCTCCTGTCTGCAGGTCAAGACATTTTCCTCTCACAAATGTACGGAAAGCTCCGGGTACAATGATCATCATTCCAAACTTTTGGGCTTTTCAGATGAGCGCAATCTTCTCCTCCTCCGAGACCATGACCGAACCAATTATCGGGCTGACCAGGGCTCCAGAACCTGCAGGAACCAAGGGAAATAAGTGATTGGGCCAAACCTTTTACTGACTAGAACCAATAGCAGAAACAAAGTAAGAAAAGATGGCCTACAGTGTAAAAGAGCTGATTAACCTCAAGAGAACCACCAAAAATAATGCCAAAAAGGTAGACAAGACACAGCTGACAAACAATGAGTATAGCTTATGATTTGGATACATAATATGGACTTTCTAGGCACATAAACTACACTATATTACCAAAAGTATTGGGACGTCTGCCTTTACACACACACATGAACTTTAATAGCATCCCAGTCTTAGTCCGTAAGGTTGAGTATTGAATTGGCCCACCATTTGCAGCTATAACAGCTTCAACTCTTCTGGGAAAGCTGTCCCCAAGGTTTAGGAGTGTGTCTATGGGAATGTTTGATCATTCTTCCAGAAACCCATCTCTTTAATCTTTAAAAATATCATAAAATCAGTACAATCATCGAGGTTCGTATACAATATGCACATAAAGTGTGGAATGCGGTGCATCCCCTGGAATTTATCTGCGTATAACTGCCTGATATCCAGCGACCCCTTTTTATGTAAAACTTTTTTGCAAATGATTCTTGACCAATATAATGGTAGTGCACTTTAAAGCCTGTATTTATTGGTGCATCTTCCTTTCCCAGTCTAGGTATTGCCCCTGCATCAATGACGGGACTGGTCTAGGTCTAACTGTTCCAGAGCTGGGCCCAGTTTTCCTCGCCCAGGAAAAGCCCATGAACTAGATATGCCTCTTTTTACCGAATGTAATAAGTGCTTTTGCACTTTTTCTACCAATGTTTAGCATTTTTTTGTAAGTGGTTGTATCATGTACAGTATATTTTTTCTTTACGTAAACGCACTATAAAACTCCCGGACAAGCGATTCCTTTTGTGAAACCTGTAGAGCACATATGTCAAACACAAGGCCCGGGGGTGGAATGCGGCCCACCAGGCCTTGTCATGTGGCCCTCTAAAAAGAGGGGAGTGGTGTTGCGCTCCTTAAAATATATTTTTCTTATAATAAGTTTCCAAAATATTGCCAAAATATTTAACTGTGTTTCAAACTAACATTTATCAAGGTCATACATCAGTAAAGTGCATAGGTGTAAATTAATTAATAACCTGAATTGATTGGCATATATATTAAAATAGGACATAGTAGTTTTTTCATTGTGCAAAAAAGAAATAAACAATATCTATCAAACATGTGCAATACTGCAAATAATATAATAATTTATAATATAAAGTGTAGCTCCAAGTGATTCTACAACTGTGCAATATGTATAAAAAAGTGAATAGTTCATACAGTGACTGGTTTGAGCATAAAAGTTAAAAAATAAAATAAATGAATAACGTATAATAAAGATATTTTAAACAATTTGACTATAACAAGTATTTAGTGCAATATTGGACGTTGTTCCTTAGTCCAATGTGCAATATTAGTGCAAATGTGCAAAGTGTTTCACTGGAACACTGTGTGCAGCTGTCTTGACGTTAAGGTGATACTGTGCCTTTAAGTGCAAAAAAGATAAGATAGATCTTCAGTGTCACTGACACCTGTGGTTAAAATGAATAATTACCTTACTGCTGTAAGGTAAACAGCATGTAGCAGAATAATTATAAGAGGAGGGGGTCCCTTCAGCTCAATCCTTTCCTAGGCATTCATCCACTATAAAGTGGAGCCGGGGGGGGGGGGGGGGGGGGGAGGAGGAGGAGGGAGGGATGATCCTTTTCTTCCTCTCTTTCCACTGGGCGTTTTAGATGTCTTGGGTCATTCAGATCATAAGGTTCTCAATGTGTATTAGAAAAGATAAAAGAGGCCCACCATGGTGTAGTATTTTTAAACGAGAGTATAAAGTTTTATTTATATAGGTCATAAAACACTCACATTTTGTAGGATCAATAAAGTGATGTAAAAACGAGTGCCGAGCTCGTGTCTGAGCGTCTGTTCCGGTATCTGATTAGCCTCGGGTCTCCTACGCGTTACGTCACCACACGTGACTTCGACTGGGAGTGACGTAACGCGTAGGAGACCCGAGGCTAACCTTACAACATGTTACCCTCTAAGCCCTTGTACACACGGTCGGATATTCCGACGGAATGTGTCCGATCGGACCGTTTTGTCGGACATTCCGACTGTGTGTGGTCTCCATCGGACCGTTTCTGACGGAGTATCCGACGGACCAAGTTTTCCAACTTGTTGGTAAAATTTTACGACAAAATGCTCCGATCAGACATACTCCGACAGGGGCGGACTGACCATTGGGCCACTCGGGCACTACCGAGGGCCCCGTGCCACTAGGGGGCCCCATCAGGGTTGCCACCCTCAGTAAAACCAGGGAAAGTATGTAAAAATCTGTGGTTTTTTTCATCTGTCCCTGAAATGTCCCTTACCAACATCCTTTTGGTCTAAAAATCCTTAGATTATAGCTACCCCACCTCTCCAGTACCTTCTCAGCCAATAAAAACATGTCTGTGTATTCTGTGTGATTTGTATACTGTGTGCGTGTGTGTGTTTGTGTATACTGTGTGGCCCCATAATGTCTGATTGCCCGGGGGCCCCATAATCTCCTATTGCCCGGGGGCCCCATAATCTCCTATTGCCCGGGGGCCCCATGAGTTGTCAGTCCGCCCCTGTACTCCGATCATGTGTAGAGAATTCCGAACGGACAAAGTGCCACGCATGCTCAGATAAAATTCCTACATCAAAGCTATTGGCTACTAGCCTGAACGTAGTCCCGTCATAACGAAATTACATCATCACGTTCTGAACGATCGGATTTTCCGACAACTTTGTCCGACCGTGTGTATGCAACAATTTCGGACAAAATCCGTCGGACAAAATCCGACGGATTTAGTTGTTGGAATGTCCGACCCGTGTGTACAAGGGCTTACCCAGTTTTGCAGTCAGAATGTGTCAACTCCATTCCACCACCTCCGGCTCTCACCCTCCACTCCCACTCCCTGCTCCCCACTGTCACTTGTAAATGTAGAAGACTTCTGTGTTTACAAGGGACAGCTATGCTCTCAGCGGCTCCCGGGAACTCACAGATCACTGCACAACTGTGATAGCTGGCTCTCAATATTTTATTGGGGGGTAGAGAGGGCAACAAACAAACCTGCCCCCTCACTCGCACAACCGCCACGCAATAGGCAGACGGGAAGGCGGTGATCAGTCCAACCTTACCTTAGGAGGCTGCCGAACAGGTGTTGCTTCTCCTCCCGGCCAAACCGGAAGTGGGTCCTGAGACCTGATTGGCCTGGAGTCCTAAGCCCTTGTACACACGGTCGGAGATTCTGACTACCAAATCCGTCGGAGTAATTCCAACAGATTCATTCCGGAAGAGGTCCGGAAGTGATGCTGCATACACACGGTCGGACTAAGTTGTCGGAAAATCCGATTGTACATAACGTGGTGACGTTATTTCGTTAGACGGGACTACGTTCAGGCTAGTAGCCAATAGCTTTGGTCTAGGAATTTGATCTGAGCATGCGTGGCACTTTGTCCGTTGGAGTAGGCTACACATGATCGGAGTATGTCCGATAGGAGCATTTTGTTGGAAAACTTGGTCCATCAGATATTCTGCCGGAAACAGTCCAATGCATACCACACACAGTCGGAATATCCGAAAAAACGGTCCAATAGGACACATTCCGTCGGAATCTCTGACCGTGTGTACAAGGGCTTAGACTCTCAGGATCCACTTCCTGATTGGCCAGGAGGAGAAGCAGGAAGACATTAGTGAATATTAATTCCCTAATGTCACGCAACTGGGTGGGCTCAGGGCGCAGTGCTCTGCGTCCCAAGCCCACCCTTTTTAAACCAATTAGAGCCTCAGGCTCTCATCATGTGCTTAAAAAAAAATAAAAAATAAAATGATATCCATGTGTCTGGTGCTCCGCATGTAGATTAGGGGCCGGGCGCTTGGATTAGGGAGTGGGGCACCTGCGCCCTTAATGGAGTAGCTGCCACTGCTGCACTCACTCACGGCCAGGAAAGATCTCTAGAATCTGAGAGAGAACAATCTCCCTGCAAGGCAGAGCCACCTACACAGGGCACTACTAGAGAAAGGCCAGATAGGAGAGAAAAATTTAAAAAAATGAGGTAACTTTGGGAGGGTTGGGTTGGGCACTATGTACAGAACACCCCTAAACCCTGAATTCTGTACACTGCACACCCCTGAACTCTGCATTCTGTATGTAGGTGCACCACTGAACACTGCACTCTGTATGTAGGCGCACCCCTGAACCCTGCACTCTGTATGTTGGAGCACCCCTGAACACTGCACTCTGTATGTAGGCGCACCCCTGAACCTTGCACTCTGTACGTTGGTGCACTCCTGAACACTGCACTCTGTATGTAGGCACACCCCTGAACCTTTCACTCTGTACGTTGGTGCACTCCTGAACACTGCACTCTGTATGTAGGCGCACCCCTGAACCTTGCACTCTGTACGTTGGTGCACTCCTGAACACTGCACTCTGTATGTAGGCGCACCCCTGAACCTTGCACTCTGTACGTTGGTGCACTCCTGAACACTGCACTCTGTATGTAGGCACACCCCTGAACCTTGCACTCTGTACGTTGGTGCACCCCTGAACCCTGCACTCTGTACGTTGGCGCACCCCTGAACACTGCACTCTCTATGTAGACGCACCCCTGAACTTTGCACTCTGTACGTTGGTGCACTCCTAAACACTGCACTCTGTATGTAGGCACACCCCTGAACCTTGCACTCTGTACGTTGGTGCACTCCTGAACACTGCACTCTGTATGTAGGCACACCCCTGAACCTTGCACTCTGTACGTTGATGCACTCGTGAACACTGCACTCTGTATGTAGGCGCACCCCTGAACCTTGCACTCTGTACGTTGATGCACTCGTGAACACTGCACTCTGTATGTAGGCGCACCCCTGAACCTTGCACTCTGTACGTTAATGCACCCCTGAACACTGCACTCTGTATGTAGACTTGCCCCTGAACCATGAACTCTGTACATAGGCACACCTCTGAACCATGTACTCTGTATGTAGGCACACCCCTGGATCCTGCACCCTGTACGTAGGCACACCCCAGAACCTTGAACTCTGTACGTAGGCACACCCCTGAACCATGCACTCTGTATGTAGGCACACCCCTGAACCATGCACTCTGTACGTAGGCTCGCCCCTGAACCCTGCACTCGGTACAACCTTTGAGGGTAACTATACTGCTGATGTGGCCCGAGATTAAATTGAGTTTGACACCCCTGATGTAGAGCATACACCATGTGGCTAAGGTGACACTTACATTGGCTTATGTTGTACAGCATCCATACAGCCCCTTATTATATCGGATTCCAAGGGATGTACCGCATTCCAGACTATGTGCATATTTTTTAAGAACTTAAATGATTGCACTGATTTTATGATATTGTTAATGAATAAAGAGTATTGTTTTATTTTACAAATTGTGTTATAGTTTATGTGTTTAGAAAGTCCATATTATATATCCAAATCATATGCTATACTGATTTCTGGGACGTGGCACTTATCATTACCAGTTGAGTCCATGGTGCCACCAGGTGGATACTTCCCAAACATTCTGACAAACAGCGAGAGCATTCAGTTCATAGAACATAGTCAGAGGGAATATAATAACTGGTGGGGGAGGGTCAGAGTCTTACTTTGGAGTAGCATCATAAGAAGTCCCGTCCACCCATTTCCAGGATCCATCCACATCTGTGAGACCGATCCACGTGGTCCGATATTGAGAAAATTCATAAAGGAAAGTCTTTAAAAAGACAAAAAAATACATAATGATACAGTGTTTAGGTTTTACCTCTATATTATAACTCTAATATATACCGCACTTAGACATTCACACCAGTCTCTGTACCAGAGGAGCTTACGCTCCAATGTCCCCTCCCCCACAGTCACACGCTATTATTATTATACATTTATATAGCTCTGACATATACGGCAGTGCTGTACAGAGAACAAAGAGCCAATTACAACATTCTGCAGACACGCACATGCCGAGAGCATCTAAATCTAAAAAAAATAATACTTCTTTGCGATATGGTCCAACCTTTTGCTAACCATGGTACATGCCTTCCGAGATCAGCCCCTGTCCCCAGATCTGCAGGAAACCCTCCCACCATGGACACCCAAGGGTCAGTTGTGGGAAGGAGATACAGGCAGATCATATAAAGTTCCTGGAATTCTCACATTTTCTTCCTGGCCATTAATGACCACCAAATGAGCCTTCTTCGTCTCGCAGTCTTTTTTCGCACTTTCCCACGAATGCGCAATCTGGGAAAAATAGTAGCAGTTGAAGGTATAGTGTTTCCAGCCCACCTCACACATTGGATCAGTGGAGCCTGAGGAAAGGAGAAGAGAGACAACTGTATAGATATTGGGCAATGAAATTGACAGCAACACATAGCTCAACCTAGAAAGCGCAAAGACTCTGAAAGATGAGGCAAACAGAGACCTGTGTGCAATCAGGAGACCGCTATTTTACCTTACATCAAGTCTGTTTTCTAATATCTGACAGTGCCATCACCAAGATACTCCTTTAGAGCAGTGAAGTAAGGGACCCTGTCACCTACAGTACCTAGATTGATCAAAGCTGAACCACAACCCAACAGCACCCCATCCAAGTAACATGCCCAGAAACCCATCAGCACCCCATCCACCCAACATTCCCAGAAACCCATCAGCACCCCATCCACCTAACATTCCCAGCAATCTATAAGCAACCAATCCATCCAATACTCCCAACAACCCTTCAGCACCCCATCCACCAAACATTCCCAGCAACCCATCAGCACCCCATCCACCTAACATTCCCAGCAATCTATAAGCAACCAATCCATCCAATACTCCCAACAACCCTTCAGCACCCCATCTACCCAACATTCCCAGCAACCCATCAGCACCCCATCCACCAAACATTTCCAGAAACCTATCAGTATCCAATCCATCCAATACTCCCAACAACCCATCAACACCCCATCCACCAAACATTCCCAGCAACCCATCAGCAACCCATCAGCACCCCATCCACCTAACATTCCCAGCAATCTATCAGTATCCAATCCATCCAATACTCCCAACAACCCATCAGCACCCCATCCACTTAACATTCCCAGAAACCCATCAGCACCCCATCCACCTAACATTCCCAGCAATCTATCAGCAACCAATCCATCCAATACTCCCAACAACCCATCAGCACCCCATCCACCAAACATTCCCAGCAACCTATCAGTATCCAATCCATCCAATACTCCCAACAACCCATCAACATCCCATCCACCAAACATTCCCAGCAACCCATCAGCACCCCATCCACCTAACATTCCCAGAAACCCATCAGCACCCCATCCACCTAACATTCCCAGAAACCCATCAGCACCCCATCCACCTAACATTCCCAGAAACCCATCAGCACCCCATCCACCAAACATTCCAAGAAACCCATCAGCATCCAATCCACCTAACATTCTCAGAAACCCATCAGCACCCCATCTCCCTAACATTCCCAGCAACCTATCAGTATCCAATCCATCCAATACTCCCAACAACCCATCAACACCCCATCCACCGAACATTCCCAGCAACCCATCAGCACCCCATCCACCTAACATTCCCAGAAACCCATCAGCACCCCATCCACCTAACATTCCCAGCAATCTGTAAGCAACCAATCCATCCAATACTCCCAACAACCCATCAGCACCCCATCCACCAAACATTGCCAGCAACCTATCAGTATCCAATCCATCCAATACTCTCAACAACCCATCAACATCCCATCCACCAAACATTCCCAGCAACCCATCAGCACCCCATCCACCTAACATTCCCAGAAACCCATCAGCACCCCATCCACCTAACATTCTCAGAAACCCATCAGCACCCCATCTCCCTAACATTACCAGCAACCTATCAGTATCCAATCCATCCAATACTCCCAACAACCCATCAACACCCCATCCACCGAACATTCCCAGCAACCCATCAGCACCCCATCCACCTAACATTCCCAGAAACCCATCAGCACCCCATCCACCTAACATTCCCAGCAATCTATCAGCAACCAATCCATCCAATACTCCCAACAACCCATCAACACCCCATCCACCAAACATTCCCAGCAACCTATCAGTATCCAATCCATCCAATACTCCCAACAACCCATCAACATCCCATCCACCAAACATTCCCAGCAACCCATCAGCACCCCATCCACCTAACATTCCCAGAAACCCATCAGCACCCCATCCACCTAACATTCCCAGAAACCCATCAGCACCCCATCCACCTAACATTCCCAGAAACCCATCAGCACCCCATCCACCAAACATTCCCAGAAACCCATCAGCATCCAATCCACCTAACATTCTCAGAAACCCATCAGCACCCCATCTCCCTAACATTCCCAGCAACCTATCAGTATCCAATCCATCCAATACTCCCAACAACCCATCAACACCCCATCCACTGAACATTCCCAGCAACCCATCAGCACCCCATCCACCTAACATTCCCAGAAACCCATCAGCACCCCATCCACCTAACATTCCCAGCAATCTGTAAGCAACCAATCCATCCAATACTCCCAACAACCCATCAGCACCCCATCCACCAAACATTGCCAGCAACCTATCAGTATCCAATCCATCCAATACTCTCAACAACCCATCAACATCCCATCCACCAAACATTCCCAGCAACCCATCAGCACCCCATCCACCTAACATTCCCAGAAACCCATCAGCACCCCATCCACCTAACATTCTCAGAAACCCATCAGCACCCCATCTCCCTAACATTCCCAGCAACCTATCAGTATCCAATCCATCCAATACTCCCAACAACCCATCAACACCCCATCCACCGAACATTCCCAGCAACCCATCAGCACCCCATCCACCTAACATTCCCAGAAACCCATCAGCACCCCATCCACCTAACATTCCCAGCAATCTATCAGTATCCAATCCATCCAATACTCCCAACAACCCATCAGCACCCCATCCACCTAACATTCCCAGAAACCCATCAGCACCCCATCCACCTAACATTCCCAGCAATCTATCAGCAACCAATCCATCCAATACTTCCAACAACCCATCAGCACCCCATCCACCAAACATTCCCAGCAACCTATCAGTATCCAATCCATCCAATACTCTCAACAACCCATCAACATCCCATCCACCAAACATTCCCAGCAACCCATCAGCACCCCATCCACCTAACATTCCCAGAAACCCATCAGCACCCCATCCACCAAACATTCACAGAAACCCATCAGCATCCAATCCACCTAACATTCTCAGAAACCCATCAGCACCCCATCTCCCTAACATTCCCAGCAACCTATCAGTATCCAATCCATCCAATACTCCCAACTACCCCTCCATACCTCAACCACCTGACATTCCCAGCAACCCATCAGCATCCAATCCATCCAATGCTCCCAACAACCCATCAACACCCCATCCACCTAACATTCCCAGCAACCCATCAGCATCATAATTAGCTCATGTTAATTTATGTTTCTGGTTACAGTTTGTATTGTTAGGGTAATATGATAAGGAGGGGGGAACCTCCTTCCAAAGTGTATAAAAGTCTGTATTCTTATTTAAATAAACATTCTATGTTCCTACAAGTTAGTGTCAGCTAGTGTAAGCTAGTGATGTATGTTTGGCTGTAATATCTGCTATCTTAAAGTCCAGACTGGAGGAAGCAGTGTACTGATTGAAGCACTCAAGTGGAGTTCAGAGATGCAGGGAAGGGAAGCAGCCATTGCCCCTCCCTAACAAGGATTTGTGCACCTGGGAGACAGTACCAGAAAAAAGGCATCCCAGCAGCAGACGCCGCCCGAGAATGATGACACCAACCCAGCTGAAGCGCTGGCAACCGGACAGAGGGTCCAAGAAGTCTGCCCCACACCTGTGACAGTTCTGGAGGCACAGGGTAAGGAGGTGGCAGTCACTCCTGGGCAGCAGATCAGGATCCAGGGGGAGAAGGGAGAGGAAGTTGTTGTCTTCCCTCCACAACAGTCAGCCAGAGTGAAGGAAATTGTCTTCCCTCCCCAACAGTTAGCTGGAATGGATGATGTGAGTGCTGAAAGTCTAACAGGGCAGAACACTACTGGCCTCTGCACACAACAATCCACTCTGCAAGAGCTCCAGAGAGAGAATTCAGTTGGCACCTCACAATGGCAGCTTGAGCTGTTGTCAGTGGATGGGCCTGCGGTCTCCACTAACAGAAACCCAGCAGAAGTGCTGGCAACAGGGCAGAGTGCTAACAACCTCTGCCCAGCACTGGAAACACCTGCAGAGTTCCAGGGAGATGGGGCAGTCAGCCTCCCTCCCCAGCGACAAGCTTATGTAGTGAAGCACCTATGGCCAGCTGAACAGCTGGCAACAGGACAAAGTGCTGCTGGCCTGGATTTCTTGTGAAAGTGGATGGGTCTGTGGTCTCCACTTGTATACCCCAGGGATGGTGGGCAGTCAGCCCAGATCCCCAACAGCATAATGAAGTAAGCCCAGTCACCCTGTCTTCTCTCCAGTGACTGAAGGACCAGTCCGCACTTCCCCCCAGCAGTGGGTATGTTCTATGAGAGAGGCAAAGGTTGGCTGGGTGAGTAGTGCTCTGTTTGTGACAATGTGTTTGGGGTACTGTGTGTGTACAGGCATTGGGGGACTGAATGGACAAACTTCAGAGTCAACCCATCTGGGGTTTCCTCTTGTGTTAGTCTACTGCCGAAAGGGGAGACATGTGACGGGACTCAATTTGGGCGGGGGGCTGGTGGAACCCAGAATGACTTGGGCCGCGTACACACGCGCGGACTGTTTGCCCAACCTTGTTCGTCAAACAGTTTCGGCAAACAGTCCGCTCAAAATTTGCATGAGCGGACTTGCCCACACACGAGCGGACTGTTTGACGAACAAGGTTGGGCAAACAGTTCGCTCAACTTTTGAAATGAACGGACTCGCCCACGTAAGGAGGAGGCAAATCCGCCCATTTCGAGCGCGTGTACAGGTAGGCGGGGCCCGCGAAGGAGACGTCGCGGGCTCCGCCGCCTGGAATGGGCTTAAAGGGGAACCCCAACGCCGAAAAAAATCGGCGTGGGGGTTCCCCCAAAGTCCACACCAGACCCTTGTCCGAGCACGCTACACGGCCGGCCAGGAAAGGGGGGCGAGCGAGCGCGCCCCCCCTCCTGAGCCGTACCAGGCCGCGTGCCCTCAACATGGGGGGTGCCTTGGGGAAGGGGGGGCCGCGCGGCCCCCCCACCCCAAAGCACCTTGTCCCCATGTTGATGAGGACAAGGGCCTCTTCCCGACAACCCTGGCCGTTGGTTGTCGGGGTCTGCGGGCGGGGGGCTTATCGGAATCCGGGAGCCCCCTTTAAGAAGGGGGCCCCCGGATACCGGCCCCCCACCCTATGTGAATGAGTATGGGGTACAATGTACCCCTACCCATTCACCTGTGAAATAAAGTACAAAAAAAACACAACACAGGGAAAAAATATTTTATTGCACAGCTCCGGGGGTCTTCCGTCTTCGGGGGTCTTCTCGCCGGACTCCTCCGCTATCTGTGTGTAGCTCTTTTACTAGCGGAGGAGTCCGGCTTTTTTCCTCCCCGCCGCCGGCCTCTTCTCCCGACTTCGGGGGTCTTGTCCCCCTCTTCGGTTCTTCTGCCGGGCCACCGCGCCTTCTTGTAGCTCTTTTACAGGCGGTGGCCCGGTCTTCTGTCGCCGCTGTCGTCGTCGTCACCGCCGCCGCCGCCTTCCGTTCTTGTTCTTCTTCTTGTTCTTCTTCTTCTTCTCCTGGAGATGTTGACTCGACGATCTCTCCGGCCGGAATGCCAGAGCCGCGCTGTGCGGTCACTTATATAGTGACAATGGGGCGGTGTCACATGGTATATGTCACATGGGTTGGTCACATGGTGACCCCGCCCCCTTACGATGTCATAGTCCCCATGTGACATCAACCCATGTGACCAACCCATGTGACATATACCATGTGACACCGCCCCATTGTCACTATATAAGTGACCGCACAGCGCGGCTCTGGCATTCCGGCCGGAGAGATCGTCGAGTCAACATCTCCAGGAGAAGAAGAAGAAGAACAAGAAGAAGAACAAGAACAGAAGGCGGCGGCGGCGGCGACGACTACGACAGCGGCGACAGAAGACCGGGCCACCGCCTGTAAAAGAGCTACAAGAAGGCGCGGTGGCCCGGCAGAAGAACCGAAGAGGGGGACAAGACCCCCGAAGTCGGGAGAAGAGGCCGGCGGCGGGGAGGAAGAAAGCCGGACTCCTCCGCTAGTAAAAGAGCTACACACAGATAGCGGAGGAGTCCGGCGAGAAGACCCCCGAAGACGGAAGATCCCCGGAGCTGTGCAATAAAATATTTTTTCCCTGTGTTGTGTTTTTTTTTGTACTTTATTTCACAGGTGAATGGGTAGGGGTACATTGTACCCCATACTCATTCACATAGGGTGGGGGGCCGGTATCAGGGGGCCCCCTTCTTAAAGGGGGCTCCCGGATTCCGATAAGCCCCCCGCCCGCAGACCCCGACAACCAACGGCCAGGGTTGTCGGGAAGAGGCCCTTGTCCTCATCAACATGGGGACAAGGTGCTTTGGGGTGGGGGGGCCGCGCGGCCCCCCCCTTCCCCAAGGCACCCCCCATGTTGAGGGCACGCGGCCTGGTACGGCTCAGGAGGGGGGGCGCACTCGCTCGCCCCCCTTTCCTGGCCGGCCGGGTAGCGTGCTCGGACAAGGGTCTGGTGTGGACTTTGGGGGAACCCCCACGCCGATTTTTTTCGGCGTTGGGGTTCCCCTTTAAGCCCATTCCAGGCGGCGGAGCCCGCGACGTCTCCTTCGCGGGCCCCGCCTACCTGTACACGCGCTCGAAATGGGCGGACTTTCCGAGCGGGAACAGTCCGCTCATTTCGAAAGTACAGCGGACAGGCCCACACACGGGCGGACTGTTCGCTCAAACACAGTTTCAGCGGACAGTTTTTCGGAATTTCCGAAAGACTTTGTCCGTCCAACTGTCCGCTGAAACTGTCCGCTGAAAGCCCACACACGAGCGGACTGTCCGCCCAAACACTGTTCAGCGGACAAGGTTGGGCGAACAGTCCGCCCGTGTGTACGCGGCCTTAGAGAGGTTTGTAAACCCTTGTTTCAGCTCCCCATGCACCTCCTATGTCTAAGTCACCCTGTGATTGAGAAAATGTAGCCTGGATTACTTAAAATGGAAAAGTAATATTTATCTACAATATCTCCCAGGAAATCTACAAAGACTTTTCCTGGTTTGGTTGATTCTGAACTCAACATGTTAATTGAAAGAGCTGATCACATTGGCCACTGTACAATGTAGGAGATGGTCCATCTGCTACTGGGGACTCCAGCTATTGTGTGAAGGTGTTCTGTGTTTATACTTATGATAATGAGGATTGTGTTGGCAGAAGACAGCAAGGCTGACCTGAAAGGTCATACCTCTGAGCCACCTAGGCTGGTTAAATGATTACTTAATTAGCTCATGTTAATTTATGTTTCTGGTTACAGTTTGTACTGTTAGGGTAATATGATCAGGAGGGGGGGGGGACCACCTTCTAAAGTGTATAAAAGTCTGTATTCTTGTTTAAATAAACATTCCATGTTCCTCCATGCTAGTGTTGTACATTTGGCTGTAATGTCTGATATCTGAAGGTCCAGACTGGAAGAAGAAGTGTACTGATGGAAGCACTCTACCGGAGTGTGACAGGGTTCCATGACAAATCCCAACAACCCATCCAAACATTTTAATCAACCCATCAGCACTCCATCCACCTAACATTACCAACAACCCATCAGCATCCAATACTCCCAACAACCCATCAACACCCCATCCACCTAACATTCCCAGCAACCTATCAGCATCATAATTAGCTCATGTTAATTTATGTTTCTGGTTCCAGTTTGTATTGTTAGGGTAATATGATCAGGAGGGGGGGGGACCTCCTTCTAAAGTGTATAAAAGTCTGTATTCTTGTTTAAATAAACATTACATTTTCCTACAAGCTAGTGTCAGCTAGTGATGTATATTTGGCTGTAATATCTGCTATCTGAAGGTCCAGACTGGAGGAAGCAGTGTACTGATTGAAGCACTCAAGTGGAGTTCAGAGATGCAGGGAAGGGAAGCAGCCATTCCCCCTCCCCAACAAGGATTTGTGCACCTGGGAGACAGTACCAGAAAAAAAGGCATTTCAGCAGCAGAAGACGCCCCAGAATGATGACACCAACCCAGCTGAAGCGCTGGCAACCGGACAGAGGGTCCAAGAAGTCTGACCCACATCTGTGGCAGTTCTGGAGGCCCAGGGTAAGGGGGTAACACTACCAACAACTCATCAGCATCCAAACCATCCAATTCTCCCAACACACCCCATCAGCACCCCATCCACCAAACATTTCCAGTGTGCCTAACCAGTGTTTTTCTGTACTATGTGAGCTGCTTTTACTCAGGGTAGTGGTGGATTTTATTCCCTGCTTTGCAGGGACACAAAATCCATCCCTTCCCCCCTGTCAGAATGAAGATCTGCCTTGTTTTCATAGGCAGAGCTCCATTCTGTGTCTCTGCCTGATGATCGGCAGGTGCCGGTGGACATCCAGTGCCCGACACCCGCAGATCCGTTTCTGCTGTGAGTAATCACAGCAGAAGCGGCCAGCCAGCATGAGCACCTGCCCCCCTAGGCGAAAGTACAGAAACACATATATATACATGGTTCTGCACAGGAGGCTGCCCTGTAATGCCCCGTACACACGAGAGGGATTAAGTCTGACAGACCTCCAAAGGAGTTCCGCCGGAGTTCCGCCGGAGTTCCGACGGAGTTCTGGCGGACTTTTCGACCGAACGGACTTGACCACACACCATCACACCAAACTCCGACGGAGTCGAACGTGATGACGTACGACTGGATTCGACGTAGGAAGTTCCTAGACAGTAGCCAATAGCTGCCCTAGCGTCGGTTTTAGTCCGTCGGAGTAGCACACACACGAGCGGATTTTTCAAAGGGGACCGGGTCCGGCGGAGTTCCGTCGGGAAAATTTAAAGCATGCTTCATTTCTAAAGTCCGTCAGACTTTAGCTTCGCTAAAGTCCGTTGCAGCCCACACACGATCGGATAGTCCGCCGGACTCAGTCCGTCGGAGTTTGGATGTCGAAAAGTCCGCTCGTGTGTACGGGGCATAACAGTAAATCTACAATAGAAAGTTCCTTAACTGTTTAAGCAACTTGAGACTGAACAGTTTTATCCCTAAGCTGGTATATCTCCTCTCAGGTGTCTCTTCTCCTCAGAGAATATGTTTAATGTTTTTAGTCGTTCCTCATAACTGAGCTCCTCCAGTCCACTTTTTCGTCCTTCTCTGGACTCTCTCCAGTTCCAGCACATCTTTTGTGAGGACTGGAGACCAGAACTGGACAGAAGACACTGCAGATGTGGCTGAAACCAGGGTTTTCTAAAGTGTCAGGATTATCATTTTATCTCCAGAGCGAATTCCCTTTTTTTTACATGCTAATATTGTTGGCTTTTCTTGCTATGGCTTAGCATTGCAAGTCACTGCTGAGTCTATCATCAACTAGGACCTCTAGATCCTTCTCCGTTCTGGATTCCTCCAGAGCTTCTCTCCCTGGTAACCTGCGCTCATGTTTTTGTCCTCCAAATGCATTACTTTACATTTTTCAACATTAAACAGCACTCTGTCCATCCAACATTCCCAACAACCTATCAGCACTCTGTCCACCCAACACTCCCAACCTATCAGCACTCTGTCCACCCAACACTCCCAACCTATCAGAACTCGGTCCACCCAACACTCCCAACAATCTATCAGCCCTGTCCACCCAACACTCCCAACAATCTATCAGCACCCTGTCCACCCAACACTCCCAACAATCTATCAGCACCCTGTCCACCCAACACTCCCAACAATCTATCAGCACCTTGTCCACCCAACACTTCCAACAATCTATCAGCACTCAGCCCAGTCAACACTCTCTACAACCTATCAGCACTCTGTCCACCCAACACTCCCAACCTATCAGCACTCTGTCCACCCAACACTCCCAACCTATCAGCACTCTGTCCATCCAACACTCCCAACAATCTATGAGCACTCTGTCCACCCAACACTCCCAACCTATCAGCACTCGGTCCACCCAACACTCCCAACAATCTATCAGCACCTTGTCCACCCAACACTCCCAACAATCTATCAGCCCTCTGTCCACCCAACACTCCCAACAATCTATCAGCACTCAGCCCAGTCAACACTCTCTACAACCTATCAGCACTCTGTCCACCCAACACTCCCAACCTATCAGCACTCTGTCCACCCAACACTCCCAACCTATCAGCACTCGGTCCACCCAACACTCCCAACAATCTATCAGCACCCTGTCCACCCAACACTCCCAACAATCTATCAGCCCTGTCCACCCAACAATCCCAACAATCTATCAGCCCTCTGTCCACCCAACACTCCCAACAATCTATCAGCACTCAGCCCAGTCAACACTTTCTACAACCTGTCAGCACTCTGTCCACCCAACACTCCCAACAATCTATCAGCCCTCTCACCACCCAACACTCCCAACAATCTATCAGCCCTCTCACCACCCAACAATCTATCAGCCCTCTCACCACCCAACACTGCCAACAATCTATCAGCCCTCTCACCACCCAACACGCCCAACAATCTATCAGCATCCTGCCCAGTCAAAACTCTCTACAACCTATAAGCACCCTGTCCACCCAACCTGTCAGCACTCTGTCCATCCAACACTCCCAACAATCTATCAGCACTCTATCCACCCAACACTCTCAACAATCTATTAGCCCTGTCCACCCAACACTCCCAACAATCTATCAGCCCTCTGTCCACCCAACACTCCCAACAATCTATCAGCCCTCTGTCCACCCAACACTCCCAACAATCTATCAGCCTTCTCACCACCCAACACTGCCAACAATCTATCAGCACTCAGCCCAGTCAACACTCTCTACAACCTGTCAGCACACTGTCCACCCAATACACCCAACAATCTATCAGCCCTCTCACCACCCAACAATCTATCAGCCCTCTCACCACCCAACACTCCCAACAATCTATCAGCCCTCTCACCACCCAACACTCCCAACAATCTATCAGCCCTCTCACCACCCAGCACGCCCAACAATCTGTCAGCACTCAGCCCAGTCAACACTCTCTACAACCTGTCAGCACTCTGTCCACCCAACACTCCCAACAATCTATCAGCCCTCTCACCACCCAACACTCCCAACAATCTATCAGCCCTCTCACCACCCAACACTGCCAACAATCTATCAGCCCTCTCACCACCCAACACTGCCAACAATCTATCAGCCCTCTCACCACCCAACACGCCCAACAATCTATCAGCATCCTGCCCAGTCAAAACTCTCTACAACCTATAAGCACCCTGTCCACCCAACCTGTCAGCACTCTATCCACCCAACACTCTCAACAATCTATTAGCCCTGTCCACCCAACACTCCCAACAATCTATCAGCCCTCTGTCCACCCAACACTCCCAACAATCTATCAGCCCTCTGTCCACCCAACACTCCCAACAATCTATCAGCCCTCTGTCCACCCAACACTCCCAACAATCTATCAGCCTTCTCACCACCCAACACTGCCAACAATCTATCAGCACTCAGCCCAGTCAACACTCTCTACAACCTGTCAGCACACTGTCCACCCAATACACCCAACAATCTATCAGCCCTCTCACCACCCAACAATCTATCAGCCCTCTCACCACCCAACACTCCCAACAATCTATCAGCCCTCTGTCCACCCAACACTCCCAACAATCTATCAGCCCTCTGTCCACCCAACACTCCCAACAATCTATCAGCACTCAGCCCAGTCAACACTCTCTACAACCTGTCAGCACTCTGTCCACCCAACACGCGAAACAATCTATCAGCATCCTGCCCAGTCAAAACTCTCTACAACCTATAAGCACCCTGTCCACCCAACCTGTCAGCACTCTGTCCACCCAACACTCCCAACAATCTATCAGCCCTCTGTCCACCCAACACTCCCAACAATCAATCAGCACCCTGTCCACCCAACACTCTCAACAATCTATCAGCCCTGTCCACCCAACACTCCCAACAATCTATCAGCCCTCTGTCCACCCAACACTCCCAACAATCAATCAGCACTCTGTCCACCCAACACTCTCAACAATCTATCAGCCCTCTGTCCACCCAACACTCCCAACAATCTATCAGCCCTCTGTCCACCCAACACTCCCAACAATCTATCAGCCTTCTCACCACCCAACACTGCCAACAATCTATCAGCACTCAGCCCAGTCAACACTCTCTACAACCTGTCAGCACACTGTCCACCCAATACACCCAACAATCTATTAGCCCTCTCACCACCCAACAATCTATCAGCCCTCTCACCACCCAACACTCCCAACAATCTATCAGCCCTCTCACCACCCAACACTCCCAACAATCTATCAGCCCTCTGTCCACCCAACACTCCCAACAATCTATCAGCCCTCTCACCACCCAGCACACCCAACAATCTGTCAGCACTCAGCCCAGTCAACACTCTCTACAACCTGTCAGCACTCTGTCCACCCAACACGCGAAACAATCTATCAGCATCCTGCCCAGTCAAAACTCTCTACAACCTATAAGCACCCTGTCCACCCAACCTGTCAGCACTCTGTCCACCCAACACTCCCAACAATCTATCAGCCCTCTGTCCACCCAACACTCCCAACAATCAATCAGCACCCTGTCCACCCAACACTCCCAACCTATCAGCACTCTGTCCATCCAACACTCCCAACAATCTATCAGCCCTCTGACCACCCAACACTCCCAACAATCAATCAGCACCCTGTCCACCCAACCTATCAGCACTCTGTCCATCCAACACTCCCAACAATCTATCAGCACCCTGTCTACCCAACACTCCCAACTTCTCAGCACTCTGTCCATCCAACACTCACAACAACCTATCAGCACTCTGTCCACCCAACACTCCCAACAGACTAACAGCACTCTATCCACCCAACACTCCCAACAACCTATCAGCACTCTGTCCTCCCAACACTCTCTACAACCTATCAGCATCCACCCAACACCCCCAACAGCCTATCAGCACTCTGTCCACCCAACACTCTCTACAACCTATCAGCATCCACCCAACACTCCCAACAGCTTATCAGCCCTCTGTCCATCCAACACGCCCAACAATCTATCAGCACTATCCTATCAGCACCCTGTCCACCCAACACTCCCAACAACCTATCAGCACCCTGTCCACCCAACACTCCCAACAGCCTATCAGCCCTCTGTCCATCCAACACGCCCAACAATCTATCAGCACTATCCTATCAGCACCCTGTCCACCCAACACTCCCAACAACCTATCAGCACTCTGTACACCCAACACTGCCAACCCCCTATCAGCACCCTGTCCACCCAACACTCCCAACAACCTAACAGCACCCTGTCCACCCAACACTTCCAACCTATCAGCAATCTGTCCCCCAACACTGCAGACAATTAATGTGGCAAACTCTTACAGAAAAGAAATAATACATCAGTGCAAAAAAAAAGGAATGAGAGCTGTCAATTACCCATCAATCCATAGAGATATTACAGACTGGCCCTGTACCTGAAAACAGAACCAGACTCCAAAGAGACACCCAAAGCCCAAATGACTAAATGCCCTCATTCTGAAAATGTAATTGAGGTGGCACGTAAGCCCAGGGAGAACAAACTGGATCAGAGGTTTCATCATGGAGACAGAAGGATGGGCTCAGCTTGCTGGGAAATGACAGTTTAGTGAGTCAATGTTCTGATTCCTGAAATTAAATAAACTTACTGTTCTCTTTCCGGATCTCATCTCTCAGTCCCGCAATAGCTCCCAGAATCCTCTGGATGTCATTTCCGAGAGAACCTGTAATATAAAGAACATCTTCTCAGTCTGCTGTGTACATGTCCTTCAGACCTCTCTATAGTATGCACCAAAACAGGAACATTCATTTTCTGAGCTTTGGATGTGGCAGTTACACCACCACTAAATTTCAGTTCAGGACTGCTTAAAGCCTGAGAAGAAAGAATACCAGGTGGAGTATTTTTTCTTTCAGTCTGTCAGTGATCTAGTGCTGCAGGTGCTCATTCTTACGCATCAGCAGCTGATAATTCCTGTGCAGCAAGTGCTAATTCTAATGTGCATGTGCAGAGTCACAAGCAGAGGACTAGAATGAGCACTGGAGCACTGGAGCACGTGCACGTACATATGAGTGTGCACAAGCATCCACAGATATTGGCGCCCAGCAGACTATTTAAACTGAGAGTCTGCCTGCCTTCAGTGCCTTCAGTGCTGGGTTGTCTTTGGCTTTGTTTCCTGTGTTCCTGAGAGCCGGTTCACACTGCGGGCAATGCGAGGCGACACGACTCGCCTCGCATCGCTCTGGCAAGTCTCCCCCGTTCTGTACAATGGAACCGTTCTGAGAGGAGCGACTCGAGTCGCTCCGACTCAGAAAAAAGGTTCCTGTACTACTTCTGGGCGACCTCGGGGCGACTTGCATTGACTTCTATACAGAAGTCATCTGCAAGTTGCCGCTGAGGTCACGGCAGGTCGCGGCGACGCAAGTCGGTGTCGCCTCGCATCGCCTGCAGTGTGAACCGGCCCTGACTCTTATCCATGTCTGCTAACCTTGTTCCTGACCCGGCTACGTCTCACACCTCTCTTGGATCAGTCCTGCCTGCTATATGTGCTTCTTGTTTATGTTACCAACTCCGGCTTGGATTTTTGACTACGTTTCCACCTCCTGATTTTGGTACAGCACTGCCAGCACGTTACCGGCATCTGCCTGTTCCCAACCATGAAACCAATCCTGATTCTGCACCTGTCTGCCTGGCTCCCGCTGAACAAGGCGTGTAACCGGACTCCACGCCACCACTGGAAGGAGTCCTGTGTCTCCAAGCTACAGCTCACTTCTACAGCTTCCAGGCACCTGCGCCCTTCCACTGCCCTAGCAGTGCCTGTCTCCACTACCAGGGGTGCTTGGAAAGGAATTGTACAAGAGGCCACCCTCATCATCTTGGGCACAGTCCCAGTCATGATGGGCATTCAGTACAATCGTAGCTCATCAGAATTGGTTGAGGTGAATTTGGTCTACAAAAAGGAGCCAGGACTTACAGAAACAAGAAAATAAAATTTTTTCAAGGAAGGAACCACCACTTCGTGGTCAAGGAAAGACCCTCAGTTGATTTTGCATGGTGTAAATAAGATAAGGTTTGGCCAAATATCAAATTTTGCTATCTCCGTTCTGAAAAGTTTAGCCCACTGCACTGAGAATTCCAAGCACAGCCCAAACGTGTCTAAACAACACCCATGTTTGGAAAAACCACTCCCATTCCCATATAATTCCTGCCTCTTTTATGATCCAAGGTTGGGTCAATGGTTTGGAGATTTTCATATAAAGATCTCTTGCCCCTCAAATACATATCTCATGTCTCATCTTGGAGCGTGCCATTACCTGTTACATCATCAGATAAAATTCGGTTCACAGATGCCTCCATCCCTTTTATTTTAGTAATTACTCCGGCATCTGTGAAGAGAGGAAAACCATTAGAAACGTATTCTGTACATTTACTAACCTACATGACTATCAGTGTTAGTATTGGCAGCAAATTTTGATTTAGTTTTAGTCCTATGCCCCGTACACACGATCGGACTTTCCGAAGACAAAACCATGGAATTTTGTTTGAAGGGTGTTGGCTCCAACCTGTCTTGCATACACACGGTCACACAAATGTTGGCCAACAATTACGAACGTAGTGATGTACTAGGTTTTTCAGCTCTTTAGCGCCACCCTTCGGGTTCCTTCTGCTAATTTTGTGTTAGTAGGATTTTAGTGAGTGTTGATTCACGCTTTTCTTTTTGCGTTTTTCATTTAGCACTATTATTATTATTATTCTTGATATCACTTGAAAAAAAAAAGCCTTTGAATATTTGTTTGCAATAACTCCATCACCACCAAAGCAGCTTCATTATTATCCCATTAAAGAAGAAGAGAATTGTGCACTGCATTTCCAGATTGCCAGGTCACGAATGTTAATTCTCCATAGAGATCATTCTTAAAAGCTTCTGAAAATTCTTAAGAGCTTCGTCAGCCACATATATATCTGGTGAGTGTGAATTTCACCCGAGCACGTGGACATATCACTCATTCACCTTTTATGAAGAATAAGTCACTATACGTGTTTCCACAGGAGGATGGTGGATTGGGACTGTTTTTGTGTCTCTTTGATTATGTAATGTGATGGGGACTTTAAAGGATTACCGTATTTATGGGCGTATAACACGCGCCGGCGTATAACACGCACCCCAAGTTTAGGAGGGAATTTTAAGGAAAAAAACTTTTAGGAGGGAAGTTTAAGGGGGAAAAAAAAAACTTACATTTATATGCCCATCAGTGTCATCTGCAGCCTTGTCCACCATTGCAGCCTTATGCAGCCTTGTCCACCATTGCAGCCTTATGCAGCCTTGTCCACCATTGCAGTCTTGTCCCCCATTGCAGCCTTATGCAGTCTTGTCCCCCATTGCAGCCTTATGCAGCCTTGTCCACCATTGCAGCCTTATGCAGCCTTGTCCACCATTGCAGCCTTATGCAGCCTTGTCCACCATTGCAGTCTTGTCCCCCATTGCAGCCTTGTCTATTTTATTTGCTATTTGTTTTTTATTTTTTTTAAATGCGCCGCCGAGATACAGAGCCGGATGTGTATATTGGCAGCATGCGGTAGTTTTCGGTGGACCTCCGGCACCTTTGGCTCTTCTCGTCAGCTTTCGGCCGCCTTCGGCCATTCTCGGCAGCTTTCGGCCGCTGAGAAGAGCCGAAGGCAGCCGGAAGCTGTCGAGAATGGCCGAAGGCGGCCGAAAGCCACAGATGATGGCCGAAGGCGGCTGAAAGCCGCCCAGAGGCTCAGAATTTCGGGGGATCGGCGTATAACACCCATGATTTTCCCCTGCTTTTAAGGGGAAAAAAGTGTGTGTTATATGCCGATAAATACGGTACTTAATGAGGTTTTGAATATTGCAATTAAAATACTGGCTTATTTACATAAGTGGACAACTAGTGCCTGTTTTTTATTTGTTTGATAATTGTGTATGTAGCGCCGGTATTCCTGATGAGTACACGCTATGTCTGTAAATTTCGTTTTTTTCTCTGGACTGTAGTTGAGTCTTGGGGTTAATTATGCGAAATTGTATTTTGGCATCAGTTTGGCTGGGCTGCGCTAAGGTTCTACCTGGTCATAGTTGCGGTTTGCACCTCTGAGAGGCATTAGAACGCAGTCTGGTTGGATGCATTGGGTATCAATCTCTCTCTCTCTGAGCCAATCAGTGGGTGCGTTTGTCTCACTGTGTGTTCCGGGAGAGGGTACTTAAAGTGGAAGTAAACTCCCCTATCGTTTTCAGCCAAGGAAGCTGCCATCTTTGCCTCTGTTTAATCTGCAACTGCTATGGTGCTGCACATGTGATTCGTTATGACACCAGCCATTGGATGGTTTGATAGTTTGGCTGAGAGCACAGCCAATGTGCAGTTAGCATTCCCGGCATGCCTTTTTTTTAACTGTTTAAATCGATGGGTTTACTTCCACTTTAAGGTGCTGAAGTCATGTGGTTCTGGGTTCCGGTCCAGAAGTTGTTGCTGACTCCGTGGTCCTGGTCCTCCTGACCAGCCCCCAGAGGCCCTCATGGCCTGGGGTGCGGATCCATCTGTTTTGGAGCCTCGAAACTGGCTAGTCCGAGGCACAGTAACTGAAAGGAGGATTCTAAAGTGTTCCGGTGCCATCTCGGGTTTGGAGAGGCCCAGCAACTCTACATGCAACCAGGGGAGGACTCTTCAGTAAGAGGGCCACGCACGAGGCTGGCTGCTCGGTAAGAGCCTGGAAGCTGAGCTGTGATGGACACTAATTTAATCCACATTTCTTACAGTATCGCCAGACCGGCTGCAAGATACTGGTACAGTAAGAAAGTTCCTACTTCTATCCTTCCGTTTGCAACTAAGTTTCTATGAGCATCTAAAGTTTTACAACCAAGTCTGTGGCAGAGATTTTGTTAAGCTAAAATCACTTGTTGGCTGCTAGATCCACAAGCAAGGATTTATCCAACAGTTAAAGAATCCAGTTGCGAGTGGCTATTCCCTGGATTATCTAAAGAGAGACTTTTGTTGAAGTCAGCAGTTCCAAAGTACCCGAGTTATACTTCATCCTTATACCCTCTTTCCCAACTGAAAGACTGAGTTTTGTTCAACTGTTTTATGCAAATAAAAATCCTAAAAAGGAAGTCAAGTGTTGGTCTCTGCAGTTACTGGGCCATCAACCTCGGGAACCCCTAGACAAGAACGACGAGTTATGAGCTGGAGGTGGGAATCGGTAAGCCCAGAAAAAAACAGCCGCTCCTTCGGGGGTCAGTGCTACACATGGGGGCTCGTCCAGGATTTGCCGTTACCTCTCACAACGGAGAAGACATACATGTGAGTTTATTGGAATAGATGGTGAAGTTTTTTTTGGACTGCACCATTTTGACTAAAGCAAAAGACTTTCACTGTGGTGCGTAAGTGTGGGAGGAGCCCTGCAGAAAAGCCTGCAAAATTGCGCAACCAGAGGAGTCTACGCCTGTTTCGTCTTCCTACATGAAGCACCGCGTGAGTGTGTCGTAGGAGGAGAGCGAAGCTCCTTCGGGGGTCAGTGCTACATGTATTATACACATATCTGTTTATCCTGACCACCAGGAGAGATTACATTAGATTCTTTCTCAGTGAATCCTGGTATGATCCTGGTATGTTGTTTATTGAGTTTTCAAAAAAACAGTGTCCATGACGAACCATTGAACTTTGTTGTTAATATGTTTGTTCACCCTTGGATGTGTGTTCCCTCCACTCATCAGTCCTGCCCCAGCTCACCTTTCATGTCCTTTATGAAGGTTTCAATGTCGGTCAGTTTCTCCATCATCCTCGAATCTAGAGAAGAAGAACATTCATGAGGTGAGGAGACCAGACCCCCCCGTCACATAGTGTCTCCCCTCAGATCTTACCATCCTAAAAATACTGGATGAACCATCTGCACACTGCTATAACCTTTCAAGAAAACTTTGCTAAAACATTTCACACATGTTGCTAAATTACTTTCATGCAGTTGGTCAGCTTAAACATGTATTGCGATATGTGTGAACTAAACATCCCTGTTTTTTATTGCAAAGTTTGCTTGAAAGAGAAGCACGGATTAAGAATGCAATGATATAAGGAGTGCTGGACATGACAGTGTGGATGAGGGACACAGAGGGTTAAGCTTTATGGGTGGAGTTCAGGAAAAGGTTTGCAGGAAACAAGTTCAGTGTAGGGGAGGGGTCACATAAAAGGGAGAGGTGTGGCTTTAAGGAATCATTCGGAGCACAGTGTGACACAGAGGAGGCAGTTTTTTTTCGCTGCTCCTCTGCTATGGCGGACCTCGAGGGACTCTTCGCGCGGCTTCGACGGGCGGCGGAGGTGCACGGTGCGGACTGGCTGCGGGAACGTGTGGGTGACCTGACGGATGGCGATGTGGACGGCGGCGGGACAGGTGAGGTTCCACTGCGCGCGCGGAGGTCTCGGCCTCCGGCGCGTTTTTCTCCTGGGCCTACTCCTCGGCCGCCTCGTGACTCCCGGAGCCCGGGGGTGGACCGATCGGTCCCCCGGCGAAACGACAGGTTGTCGGATCCCCCTGGTCCGGGCGGTCGTTGCGCCGCCGAACGGAGGGGGGCGGGGCTTCGCGGCCGCATGGAGATGGCGCCGGGACCGCACGGGGCCCGGTGGAGGTGGGGGGGAGTGTGGATGGCTCTGGGTCGGCTGGCCAAGGGGGGGAGCACGTGGCGGGGGATCTGCGGCATGCTGGGTCTGGGGCCAGCATCCGCGCGGTGGGGGGGAGGGGGGCGCTCCGGGGGGGTCGCGTGCTGGAGGGGGGGGAGGGGGGGTCGCAGAAGGCTGCCAAGGTGCCTGGCAGGGCTGGTTTTAGACGCCGGCATGCCGGGGGCGGCGGGGGGAGGAGGACATTGCCTGCAGTCCCGGATCGCAGGGACCGGATGGACCGCGCGGAGCACAGGGGGATTGCTGCGTCCCCGGTGCGCACGGGAGAGGTCGGTTCGGAGAGCGAGCTGTCCCAGGAGGAGGAGGGGTCCTTTTCTGCACCCGGACCGGTACCGGTCGCCAAGGCCCCTGGGGGCCCGGGTAAGTTGCGGGAGTCTACGTTGCTGGCGGATGCCTTGCGGGATCTGATGGGGGCGGCGCAGGGGGGTGCGGTGCCCACGGGATCCCGGGACGTCTTGGTGGGGGTTGCGGCAGGTTCAGCGCAGGGGGCGGGGCCTGTGGCCCCGGGGGGGCCGTCAGGTCAGTTGCAGGAGCTATTGGGGGGGCTGCAGGCCCTGGTTGGTAGGTTTGCTGGGGGCTCCGGGTCGCCTCAGGTGGCCCCCTGGATGGGTACTGTGGGGGGGGCCGGGGGGGCGGAGGTCATTCCTGCGCGGGATGCACCGCCTGCTGCGGTGTCGGGGAGCATGGATGCGGGGGCTGTGGGCTCGGGGGTCCCCCCGGTGCCCGCGGACCCGGGGGCGCGTTCTGACCTGGTTAGGATCGCGGATGCTGCCCGGTGCGAAGTCTATGTTTGTTTCGAAGGCCCGTTGGGGGCGCATTTGAAGCAGGAGGTGCGGGACAAGATCGGCAAGGGTGAGTATGTAGAGATTTTCTCCTTGCTCCCCCTCGAGAAATTTAATTTGGACAGGGTTAAGCCGGACAGTTCCAAGAAGGACGACGAGGAAAAGCGTAGGTATCGGCTGATCCCGCGCACATTTGCGAATTGGCTTCAGGCGTTCGCTATCTTGGCTAGCGTGATAGGGGAAAAGAACCCCGAGCATTGCTCGGCGTTATTTTGTTACCTGGACGCGATTGGGGAGGCTCACCGTGTATATGGAGGGCTGGCTTGGCTGCGCTATGATGAGCAGTTTCGTCAGCGTAAGGCGGTGCGGGCTGACCTGCGGTGGGATCACAAGGACATAAGCCTCTGGATGAGGCTTATGTCTGCTCCGCGGGCGCCCACTCCGTTTCTTCAGGGGGGGGCCGGGAGTGCGTCTTCCTCGGGACTGCCGGCCGGAAAGAAGTGGGGGGTGTGCTGGCCCTTTAATGAAGGGGCTTGTAAATTCGGAGGCGCGTGCCGTTTCAAGCATGAGTGCTCCGGGTGCGGCGGCACCCACCCCCTGTCTCGCTGTTTCAAAAAAGGTCAGCGTGCCAGTGCCGCCGGTCACAAAAGGGATGACGCCGGTGAACCTGGGAAGGATGCTTCCTTTCCTAAATAGGTATCCGGATGGGGCTGCGGCGCGTGGGTTGATTCTGGGTTTTCGGGACGGTTTTAGGATTCCCTGTTCTTTGGGAGAGGTGCCGCCGTTGGCCAGGAATTTGCGATCGGCTTTAGATCACCCGGGGGTTGTGGATGAAAAATTGGGTAAAGAGGTGGCGCTGGGCCGGATGGGTGGGCCTTTCGAAGTGCAGCCGTGGGGGGACCTGGTGGTCTCCCCGTTGGGTGTAGTTCCTAAGAAGGAGCCGGGGAAGTTTCGCTTGATTCATCACCTGTCTTTCCCGAAAGGGGGGTCGGTCAATGATTTCATTGATCCGGAGGCGTGTACGGTTTCCTACACGTCTTTTGACGCGGCGGTACGGTGGGTCAGGCGGTATGGTCGTGGGGCTCTCATGGCCAAGGCGGATGTGGAATCGGCGTTTCGCCTTCTGCCGGTCCACCCGGACAGCTTCCGGTTGTTGGGATGCCATTGGCGGGGCAAGTTTTATGTGGACTTGTGCCTGCCCATGGGTTGTTCCATTTCATGCGCCTATTTTGAAGCTTTTAGTTCGTTTTTGGAATGGGTGGTGAGAGATGTTTCGGGCCTGGAGTCGGTCATCCACTATTTGGATGACTTTCTGTGCGTGGGCCCGCCTGCCTCCAATGTGTGTGCGATTCTTCTGTCCACGTTGCAGCACATTGCGGGCAGGTTCGGGGTGCCGTTGGCGGGGGATAAGACGGAAGGCCCGGTGACGGAATTGAGTTTTTTGGGAATAGTGATTGATTCTATGGCAATGGAGTGTCGCTTGCCAGAGAATAAATTACGGGATCTACAGGCGGAGGTGGCAGGCATGCTGGGCCGGCCGAAGGTTCAGCTTCGGGCCCTGCAGTCCCTGTTGGGCAAGCTGAATTTCGCTTGCCGGATCATCCCTATGGGCCGTGTGTTCTGCCGACGGCTGTCGGGGGCCACTGCCGGGGTGACCGCCCCTACCCACTTTGTGCGTTTGCGAAGGGAACACCGGGAGGACCTGCGGGCTTGGCATGAATTTTTGGAGTCGTATAATGGGCGGGCTATGTGGATGGCGGGGCCAGTGAGCAACTTCGATGTGGAGTTGGTTACTGACGCGGCTGGCTCAACGGGTTATGGGGCATTTTTCCGGGGTCGGTGGAGTGCGGAACCTTGGCCACGCTCCTGGGATGTTGCGGGGTTGTTGGGCAATTTGGTTTTGCTAGAATTGTTCCCGATAGTGGTGGCATTGGAGCTGTGGGGGGCGGAGTTTCGTAATTTGAAGTTGCGCATCAATTGCGATAACATGGGGGTGGTCCAGGTCCTCAATCGGATGACTGCTTCCTCCCCCCCGGTCATCCGGCTGCTGCGACACCTGGTCTTTCGCTGTTTGCGGCTCAATGTTTACGCTTATGCTGTGCACATACCTGGGGTGGAGAATTCTTTGGCTGACTCGCTCTCTCGTTTTCAGTGGGACAAGTTCCGGCAGCTGGCGCCGGGAGCGGAGGAGTCGGGGGCGCCATGCCCCGGGTGGATGTGGGAACTTCCCTTGGAATCGCCGCAGGTTGGTTAAAAAGGTCGTTGAGTGAGGCTACATGGTCCGCCTATTCTAGAGTGTGGGCGGAATGGTGGGCGTTCCTGCGGGAGGTTGGAGTGGCCGGTCGGGGCTCCGACCGGCGCTGGGTGGTATTGTACTGGGTTGCCCGGAACATTGAGACGGGCCTGTCTCCCGCGTCTATTGAGCGGAAGCTGGCGGGGTTGGCCTTTTTGTTTAAACTGTGGGGGGAGCCGGACGGGACGAAGGATTTTTGGGTTAGGCAAACGTTGAAGGGGTACAGGAGGGGTTGGACGGGTAGGGATGCGCGCCGGCCGGTGTCATTTGACAATTTGGTGGCAATTTGTTCTCGGCTGGTGGACGTTTGCTCGTCTGCTTACGAGACCGTTCTGTTTACGGCGGCGTTTTCGTTGGCGTTTTATGGGGCTTTTAGGATTGGGGAGTTGGTGTGTCGCTCAAAACGGGTGGCTGGGGGTCTGTTGGATCAGGATGTGCAGGTGGTTGCGGATCGGGTGAGTATACGGTTGCGTAGGTCTAAGACTGATCAACGGGGCAAGGGAGTAGCGATTACGCTGCTCGCCCTGCCGGGCTCGGTGGTGTGCCCGGTGGCGGCAGTACGGGCTTTCCGGGCAGTACGGCCTGTGGGGGCGGGCCCCTTTTTGGTGCACGAGGAGGGCTCTTTTCTATCCCGTTTTCAGTTTGTGTCGGTCTTTCGGCAATGCCTGAGGGCGGTGGGTTTGGATGAGCGGGACTACGCGTCCCACTCTTTTCGGATTGGGGCGGCCACGGAAGCGGCTCGATGTGGGCTGGAGGAGGCGGTGGTTCGCCGGATTGGTAGATGGGAGTCCCGGAGGTTCCGGTCCTATGTCCGGCCGCAGTTGCTACTGGGGTAAGGAGGGTGCGGCTGGGGGTTGTTTGCTGTGGGATTTATGAGGGGGAGGACTGTGCTTGTTTACATTCCTTTGGTTGTTGTGTTATTTCCCTTGTTTTCATTCCAGATGGAGGTTCTCAACGCCTCGTTTGGATCCTGGGGCATTCGTACGTGTGCTGGGGGGCCAGGAGAGGTGATTCTCTACCAGCAGGCAGGCAGGCAATTGGGTATCCCCAGGGAGGTGGCCAGGGTGATGTGGTTGGGTTTCCCGGGCATGAGGTGGGAGCGTGTCATGAGGGAGGTGGAGCGCTTCGCTTTGAGGGATAGGCCCCCGGATGTGCTGGTTGTTCATGCGGGGGGCAATGACCTGGGAGTTCGGAAAGTGAAGGACATTTTGGCGGATATCAAGGCTGATGTGTTGCGCATGCGAGTCCTTTTCCCGGGCACCATTTTGGTGTGGTCGGACATTGTGGCCAGAACGGTGTGGCGGGGGGCCAGGTCTTTAGCCAGCCTTGAGAAAACTAGGATTAGGGTTAATAAGGTTGTTGGGCGGTTTGTAGTGCAGAACGGGGGCATTGTGGTGAGACACAGGGAATTGGAGGTGAATGTTGGGCTTTATCTTAGGCGGGATGGCGTTCATCTATCGGATGTGGGGATTGACCTCTGGTCCTTTGGCTTACAGGAGGGCATACAGAAAGCTCTTCGGGTGTGGGGCGGCCCTCAAGGTTGAGGGGGTCACCCTTTCGGGCTGTGGCGGTGTGTCTTCTGGTGGTTTCTGACGGTAGACAGGTACTCAGAAGGGATCTGAGGGTGTGGGGGGCTCATCTAACGATCGGCCCCTCTGGGTATTCCTGAACGTTGGAGGGAATACGGTTATGTTCACTGGCGGAAGTTGTCTCCGACCGGTCACAGGTGGAGGCCTTTGGGAAGTTGGTCAGGTGTACCGCAGTGATTGGGTATTGGTTTAAGTGGGGTCACCGTCAGAGATCACCAGAATGGGCAGTTAATGTTAATTGAAATGTGGTTTAATGTTAATAAAGTTATTTATATTTATATATTTATATATATTTATATATTTATATATTTTCATATTTACAAGTTATTGGAGTAATTTTGAGTTATGTTTAATAAAGGCTGTTGTGGCCAGTTTACTCCAACCTATGGTGTGGTCTCGTTTCTAATAGATAAGGAATAGTATAAGGGGAACATTCAGACTACACTAGTCCAGAGAAGCACGGATTAAGAATGCAATGATATAAGGAGTGCTGGACATGACAGTGTGGATGAGGGACACAGAGGGTTAAGCTTTATGGGTGGAGTTCAGGAAAAGGTTTGCAGGAAACAAGTTCAGTGTAGGGGAGGGGTCACATAAAAGGGAGAGGTGTGGCTTTAAGGAATCATTCGGAGCACAGTGTGACACAGAGGAGGCAGTTTTTCCCACCCTCCCGCCCTATTGTTATGTGTTTGTCTTGTGGCGTTTTTGTTGCTGGTCTTTTTCTTCTTTTGCAGGTTTCGTCGGTTGTCACGGCAGCTGAAAGTTTTTCGTGTTGGCGGTGTGTCTTCTGGTGGTTTCTGACGGTAGACAGGTACTCAGAAGGGATCTGAGGGTGTGGGGGGCTCATCTAACGATCGGCCCCTCTGGGTATTCCTGAACGTTGGAGGGAATACGGTTATGTTCACTGGCGGAAGTTGTCTCCGACCGGTCACAGGTGGAGGCCTTTGGGAAGTTGGTCAGGTGTACCGCAGTGATTGGGTATTGGTTTAAGTGTGGTCACCGTCAGAGATCACCAGAATGGGCAGTTAATGTTAATTGAAATGTGGTTTAATGTTAATAAAGTTATTTATATATTTATATATTTATATATTTATATATTTTCATATTTACAAGTTATTGGAGTAATTTTGAGTTATGTTTAATAAAGGCTGTTGTGGCCAGTTTACTCCAACCTATGGTGTGGTCTCGTTTCTAATAGATAAGGAATAGTATAAGGGGAACATTCAGACTACACTAGTCAAGGGTATATCAGTGTGCAGAGGGTTCATCCAGCATTTTTAGTGTTAATATGTGGTCACACCCCTTTAACACCTGGTAGATTATATGCATGGTCAAACTATTGGGATCTGAGCACAGGTATATCTTGTTTCCACCTTACCATCCTGGGACAGTTTCTCCATTCTGGAGTCCAGTCCTAGAGTTAGGTTCCTTAGCTTCATCTCCATGTTCTGCTCAATCTGATCCACCCACTGACCTGCCAGAGAAAAAGAACCAGCATTTATCCCAACAGATGAGTGATACCAAGGAGGACCTTGAAACTGCCTCCACCCTGGATTCTCCAATATCACCCACCTCTACTGTCCCCTCCCAACAATCTATCAGCACCCTGTCCACCCAACATTCTCAAGAATCTATCAGCACCCTGTCCACCCAACATTCCCAACAACCTATCAGCACCCTGTCCACCCAACATTCCCAACAACCTATCAGCACCCTGTCCACCCAACATTCCCAACAACCTATCAGCACCCTGTCCAACCAACATTCCCAACAACCTATCAGCACCCTGTCCACCCAATATTCCCAACAACCTATCAGCACCCTGTCCACCCAACATTCCCAACAACCTATCAGCACCCTGTCCACCCAACATTCCCAACAACCTATCAGCACCCTGTCCACCCAACATTCCCAACAACCTATCGACACCCTGTCCACCCAACATTCCCAACAACCTATCAGCACCCTGTCCACCCAACATTCCCAACAACCTATCCGCACCCTGTCCAACCAACATTCCCAAACACCTATCAGCACCCTGTCCACCCAATATTCCCAACAACCTATCAGCATCCTGTCCAACCAACATTCCCAAAAACCTATCAGCACCCTGTCCACCCAACATTCCCAACAACCTATCGGCACCCTGTCCACCCAACATTCCCAACAAGCTATCTGCACCCTGTCCACCCAACATTCCCAACAACCTATCAGCACCCTGTCCACCCAACATTCCCAACAACCTATCAGCACCCTGTCCACCCAATATTCCCAACAACCTATCAGCACCCTGTCCACCCAACATTCCCAACAACCTATCAGCACCCTGTCCAACCAACATTCCCAACAACCTATCAGCACCCTGTCCACCCAACATTCCCAACAACCTATCAGCACCCTGTCCAACCAACATTCCCAAAAACCTATCAGCACCCTGTCCACCCAATATTCCCAACAACCTATCAGCACCCTGTCCAACCAACATTCCCAAAAACCTATCAGCACCCTGTCCACCCAACATTCCCAACAACCTATCGGCACCCTGTCCACCCAACATTCCCAACAAGCTATCTGCACCCTGTCCACCCAACATTCCCAACAACCTATCAGCACCCTGTCCACCCAACATTCCCAACAACCTATCAGCACCCTGTCCACCCAATATTCCCAACAACCTATCAGCACCCTGTCCACCCAACATTCCCAACAACCTATCAGCACCCTGTCCAACCAACATTCCCAACAACCTATCAGCACCCTGTCCACCCAACATTCCCAACAACCTATCAGCACCCTGTCCACCCAACATTCCCAACAACCTATTAGCACCCTGTCCACCCAAAACCCAATTGATAGTTTCAAGAAACTATTAGATAAGCACCTGAACGATCACAACATACAGGGATATACAATGTAATACTGACATATAATCACACAACATACAGGATATACAATGTAATACTGACATATAATCACACAACATACAGGATATACAATGTAATACTGACATATAATCACACACATAAGTTGGACTTGATGGACTTGTGTCTTTCTTCAATCTCACCTACTATGTAACATTGGCTGCTTGTCCCTTCGGTGAACACCCAAACTGCCAGGGCATTCAACCGCTTGTTCGGCCCGCCAACTCCATACGCTGCACAGTGCAGTGGAAGCCCTGATTGGCTGAAGCAATGAAGCACGCAGCACCCTGCCTACCCAACGCCCCCAACAACCTATCAGCAGTCTTTTAACTGAACACTTCCAGCAACCTTTCAGCACTCTATACTTTCTCGGTGAATCCTGGTATGAACTTTGTTTTTATGTTTCATCTCATTTATTGAGTTTTCAAAAGATTGAGGTACAAAAGAACAATGTCCATGATGGACTAACAAACTTTGTTGTTAATATGTTTGTTCACCTTTAGATGATGTTTATACCCTCCACTCATCAGTCCTGCCCCAGCTCACCTTTCATGTCCTTTATAAAGGTTTCAATGTCGGTCAGTTTCTCCATCATCCTGGAATCTAGAGAAGAAGAATATTCATGAGGTGAGGAGACCAGACCCCCCGTCACATAGTGTCTCCCCTCAGATCTTACCATCCTAAAAATACTGGATGAACCCTCTGCACACTGCTATACCCTTTCAAGAAAACTTCACAAAAAATAAAATAGCGATATGTATATTGCTAAAGAGGGATTACTTTGAGGCAATTGGTCAGCTTAAACATGTATTGCGATATGTGTGAACTCAATATCCCTGTTTTTTTATTACAAAGTTTGCTTGAAAGGGTGTAGCAGTATGCAGAGGGTTCATCCAGTATTTTTAGTGTTAATATGTGGCCACACCCCTTTAATACCTGGTAGATTATATGCATGGATAAACTATTGGGATCTGAGCACAGGTATATCTTGTTTCCACCTTACCATCCTGGGACAGTTTCTCCATTCTGGAGTCCAGTCCTAGAGTTATATTCCTTAGCTTCACCTCCATGTTCTGCTCTATCTGATCCACTCGCTGACCTGCCGGAGAAAAAAAAACTGAATTTATCCCAACAGATGACGCATACTGAGACTGCTCCCACCCTGGATTCCCCAATATCATTCAACTACCCAGATATACCTCTACTGTCCCCTCCCAACAATCTATCAGCACCCTGTCCACCCAACACTCCCAACAATCTATCGGCACTCTGTCCACTCAACACTCCCAACAATCTATCGGCACTCTGTCCACTCAACACTCCCAACAATCTATCAGCACTCTGTCCACTCAACACTCCCAACAATCTATCAGCCCTCTGTCCACTCAACACTCCCAACAATCTATCAGCACCTTGCTGCCCACTCAACACTCCCAACAATCTATCGGCACTCTGTCCACTCAACGCTCCCAACAATCTATCGGCACTCTGTCCACTCAACACTCCCAACAATCTATCAGCACTCTGTCCACTCAACACTCCCAACAATCTATCAGCACCCTGCCCACCCAACACTCTCAACAACCTATCAGCACTCTGTCCACCCAACACTCCCAACAATCTATCAGCACCCTGCCCACCCAACACTCTCAACAACCTATCAGCACTCTGTCCACCCAACACTCCCAACAATCTATCAGCACTCTGTATACCCAACATTCCCAACACCCTATCAGTACCCTGTCCACCCAACATTCCCAACACCCTATCATTACCCTGTCCACCCAACACTCCCAACAACCTGTCAGCACCCTATCCACCCAACACTCCCAACAACCTATCAGAATCCTGTCCACCCAACACTGCAAACAATTAGTGTGGCAAACATTTACAGAAAGGAAATAATACATCAGTGCAAAAAGAAGGAATGAGAGCTGTCAATTACCCATCACTCCACAGAGAGATTACAGACTGGCCCTGTACCTGAAAACAGAACCAGACCCCAAAGAGACACCCAAAGCCCAAGTGACTAAATGCCCTCATCCTGAAAATGTAATTGAGGGAGGGCAGACTGGATCAGAGGTGTCATCATGGAGCCAGAAGGATGAGCTCAGCTTGTTCTGGAAAATAAGAGTTTGGTGAATACATGTTCTGATTCCTGGAATAAGTAAACTTACTGTTTTCTTTCTTGACCTCGTCTCTCAGTCCCGTAATGGCTTCCAAAATCCTCTGGATGTCTTTTCCAAGAGAAGCTGTAATATAAAATACATCCTATCAGTCTGCTGTGTACATGTCCTTCAGACCCTCCATAGTATATACATACATGGAGACATTCTTTTTCTAATAACTTTGGATGTGGCAGTTATATCACCACAAAATGTCAGTTCAGGACTGCTTAAAGCCTGAGGAAAAAGTACACCAGGTGGTCCCATTCAAGATGGGCATTCAGTACAATCATAGCTCATTAGCATTGCTTGAGGTGACGTTGGTCTAAAAAAAAAATTGGTCCAGAACCCCAGAAACAACAAAATACAGTTTTTTCAAGGAAGGAACCGTCTTTTAGGAGATCGAGGAAAGACCCTTATGTGATTTTGTATGGTGTGAAAAGGGAAAGGTTTGGCCAAATATCGCATTTTGCCATCTCCAGTCTGAAAAGTTTAAACCTCCGCAGTGGGAATTTCAAGCACAGCCCAAACGTGGCTAAACACACCCATATTTATGAAAACCACTCCCATTCTCATGTAATTCCCACCACTTTTATGGTCCAAGGTTGGGACAATGGTTTGGAGATTTTCATATAATGATCTACTGCCCCCCAAAAATACACATTTCATGTCTCATCTTGGAGCGCGCCATTACCTGTTACATCATCAGATAAAATCCGGTTCACAGAAGCCTCCACCCCATTTATTTTAGTGATTACACTGGAAGCTATGAAGAGAGGAAAACCATTATAAACGTATTCTGTACATGCATTCATCTATATGACAATATAGACCTCTGTACTATACACATATCCCCTTTTATCCTGGATAGATCACATTCTCTCAATGTATGAACTTTGTTTTTGTTTCTTCTCATTTATTGATTATTCAAATGATTGAGGTACAGAAGAACAATGTCCAGAATTTACCAGCAAACTTTGTTTTTAATATGTTTGTTGGCGTTTAGATCTTTGTACTTTCCTCGTCAGTCCTGCCCCAACTCACCTCTCATGTCCTTAATGTAGGTCCCAATGTCAGTCAGTTTCTCCATCATCCTGGAATCTAGAGGAGAAGAACATTGATAAGGTGAGGAGACCAGACCCCCCCCATCACATAGTATCTACCTTCTGAGGTCCATCTTACCATCCTGGGACAGTTTCTCCACTCTGGAGTCCACTCCTAGACTCAGATTCCTCAGCTTCACCTCCATGTTCTGTTCTGTCTGATCCACCCCCTGACCTGCCGGAGACAAAGAACCAGAATTTATCCCAACCAATGCGTGAGGATGACCCAGAACCTGCCCTGGATTTCCCAATATCACTCAACTACCTAGATGTCCCTCTACTGGCAGATTTCATCCCATGCTCCTGTTCATGCTTGGGTTCATTTACATTGAATGATTTTCTACAAGTGAAATATAATATACTGGTAAGTATTACTGCCAATCAGACAATGTTTTAGTGGTAGACATATTATTAGGATGTAGTATGGTCCCCTGTGTCATCTCACTAGAACTGGAGAATGAAGAGTGGAGAGTGGGGGGAGATCTGTCATAGATCGTAGTGTGGATGGTGGGGGGGAGAGCTCTCATAGATCGTAGTGTGGATGGTGGGGGGCGATCTCTCATAGATCGTAGTGTGGATGGTGGGGGGAGATCTCTCATAGATCGTAGTGTGGATGGTGGGGGGAGATCTCTCATAGATCGTAGTGTGGATGGTGGGGGGAGATCTCTCATAGATCGTAGTGTGGATGGTGGGGGGAGATCTCTCATAGATCGTAGTGTGGATGGTGGGGGGAGATCTCTCATAGATCGTAGTGTGGATGGTGGGGGGAGATCTCTCATAGATCGTAGTGTGGATGGTGGGGGGAGATCTCTCATAGATCGTAGTGTGGATGGTGGGGGGGGGGGGATCAGCCGGAAAATGTAGTGAACATGGTGGTGGCAGAACTTTCAGAGCATGGAGTGTGGACAATGGGTGAGTTACTTGTGATGAATGGATGGAATGTGATAGAATGTAGTGTGAACAGTGGGGGGAAATGGAATTCCAGAGAATGTAGTGTGGACAGTGGGGGGAGATCTTCCAGAGAATGTAGTGTGGACAGTGGGGGGAGATCTTCCAGAGAATGTAGTGTGGACAGTGGGGGGAGATCTTCCAGAGAATGTAGTGTGGATGGTGGGGGGAGATCTTCCAGAGAATGTAGTGTGGACAGTGGGGGGGATCTTACAGAGAATGTAGTGTGGACAGTGGGGGGGGGGGATCTTCCAGAGAATGTAGTGTGGACAGTGGGGGAGATCTTCCAGAGAATGTAGTGTGGATGGTGGGGGGAGATCTTCCAGAGAATGTAGTGTGGACAGTAGGGGGAGATCTTCCAGAGAATGTAGTGTGGATGGTGGGGGGAGATCTTCCAGAGAATGTAGTGTGGACAGTGGGGGGAGATCTTCCAGAGAATGTAGTGTGGACAGTGGGGGGAGATCTTCCAGAGAATGTAGTGTGGACAGTGGGGGGGATCTTCCAGAGAATGTAGTGTGGACAGTGGGGGAGATCTTCCAGAGAATGTAGTGTGGATGGTGGGGGGAGATCTTCCAGAGAATGTAGTGTGGACAGTGGGGGAGATCTTCCAGAGAATGTAGTGTGGACAGTGGGGGGAGATCTTCCAGAGAATGTAGTGTGGATGGTGGGGGGAGATCTTCCAGAGAATGTAGTGTGGACAGTGGGGGGAGATCTTCCAGAGAATGTAGTGTGGACAGTGGGGGGAGATCTTCCAGAGAATGTAGTGTGGACAGTAGGGGAGATCTTCCAGAGAATGTAGTGTGGATGGTGGGGGGAGATCTTCCAGAGAATGTAGTGTGGACAGTGGGGGGAGATCTTCCAGAGAATGTAGTGTGGATGGTGGGGGGAGATCTTCCAGAGAATGTAGTGTGGACAGTGGGGGGAGATCTTCCAGAGAATGTAGTGTGGACAGTGGGGGGAGATCTTCCAGAGAATGTAGTGTGGATGGTGGGGGGAGATCTTCCAGAGAATGTAGTGTGGACAGTGGGGGGAGATCTTCCAGAGAATGTAGTGTGGACAGTGGGGGGAGATCTTCCAGAGAATGTAGTGTGGACAGTGGGGGGAGATCTTCCAGAGAATGTAGTGTGGACAGTGGGGGGAATCTTCCAGAGAATGTAGTGTGGATGGTGGGGGAGATCTTCCAGAGAATGTAGTGTGGACAGTGGGGGAGATCTTCCAGAGAATGTAGTGTGGACAGTGGGGGGAGATCTTCCAGAGAATGTAGTGTGAATAGTGGGGGGAGATCTTCCAGAGAATGTAGTGTGGATGGTGGGGGGAGATCTTCCAGAGAATGTAGTGTGGACAGTGGGGGAGATCTTCCAGAGAATGTAGTGTGGATGGTGGGGGGAGATCTTCCAGAGAATGTAGTGTGGACAGTGGGGGGAGATCTTCCAGAGAATGTAGTGTGGACAGTAGGGGGGATCTTCCAGAGAATGTAGTGTGGATGGTGGGGGGAGATCTTCCAGAGAATGTAGTGTGGACAGTGGGGGGAGATCTTCCAGAGAATGTAGTGTGGATGGTGGGGGGAGATCTTCCAGAGAATGTAGTGTGGATGGTGGGGGGAGATCTTCCAGAGAATGTAGTGTGGATGGTGGGGGGAGATCTTCCAGAGAATGTAGTGTGGACAGTGGGGGGAGATCTTCCAGAGAATGTAGTGTGGACAGTAGGGGGGATCTTCCAGAGAATGTAGTGTGGACAGTGGGGGGAGATCTTCCAGAGAATGTAGTGTGGACAGTGGGGGGAGATCTTCCAGAGAATGTAGTGTGGATGGTGGGGGGAGATCTTCCAGAGAATGTAGTGTGGATAGTGAAGGGAGATCTTCCAGAGAATGTAGTGTGGATGGTGGGGGGAGATCTTCCAGAGAATGTAGTGTGGACAGTGGGGGGAGATCTTCCAGAGAATGTAGTGTGGATGGTGGGGGGAGATCTTCCAGAGAATGTAGTGTGGACAGTGGGGGGAGATCTTCCAGAGAATGTAGTGTGGATGGTGGGGGGAGATCTTCCAGAGAATGTAGTGTGGACAGTGGGGGGAGATCTTCCAGAGAATGTAGTGTGGATGGTGGGGGGAGATCTTCCAGAGAATGTAGTGTGGATGGTGGGGGGAGATCTTCCAGAGAATGTAGTGTGGACAGTGGGGGGAGATCTTCCAGAGAATGTAGTGTGGACAGTAGGGGGGATCTTCCAGAGAATGTAGTGTGGACAGTGGGGGGAGATCTTCCAGAGAATGTAGTGTGGATGGTGGGGGGAGATCTTCCAGAGAATGTAGTGTGGACAGTGGGGGGAGATCTTCCAGAGAATGTAGTGTGGATGGTGGGGGGAGATCTTCCAGAGAATGTAGTGTGGATGGTGGGGGGAGATCTTCCAGAGAATGTAGTGTGGACAGTGGGGGGAGATCTTCCAGAGAATGTAGTGTGGACAGTAGGGGGGATCTTCCAGAGAATGTAGTGTGGACAGTGGGGGGAGATCTTCCAGAGAATGTAGTGTGGACAGTGGGGGGAGATCTTCCAGAGAATGTAGTGTGGATGGTGGGGGGAGATCTTCCAGAGAATGTAGTGTGGATAGTGAAGGGAGATCTTCCAGAGAATGTAGTGTGGATGGTGGGGGGAGATCTTCCAGAGAATGTAGTGTGGATGGTGGGGGGAGATCTTCCAGAGAATGTAGTGTGGACAGTGGGGGGAGATCTTCCAGAGAATGTAGTGTGGACAGTGGGGGGAGATCTTCCAGAGAATGTAGTGTGGACAGTGGGGGGAGATCTTCCAGAGAATGTAGTGTGGACAGTGGGGGGAGATCTTCCAGAGAATGTAGTGTGGATGGTGGGGGGAGATCTTCCAGAGAATGTAGTGTGGATGGTGGGGGGAGATCTTCCAGAGAATGTAGTGTGGATGGTGGAGGGAGATCTTCCAGAGAATGTAGTGTGGACAGTGGGGGGAGATCTTCCAGAGAATGTAGTGTGGATGGTGGGGGGAGATCTTCCAGAGAATGTAGTGTGGACAGTGGGGGGATCTTCCAGAGAATGTAGTGTGGATGGTGGGGGGAGATCTTCCAGAGAATGTAGTGTGGATGGTGGGGGGAGATCTTCCAGAGAATGTAGTGTGGACAGTGGGGGGAGATCTTCCAGAGAATGTAGTGTGGACAGTGGGGGAGATCTTCCAGAGAATGTAGTGTGGATGGTGGGGGGAGATCTTCCAGAGAATGTAGTGTGGACAGTGGGGGGAGATCTTCCAGAGAATGTAGTGTGGACAGTGGAGGGAGATCTTCCAGAGAATGTAGTGTGGACAGTGGGGGGAGATCTTCCAGAGAATGTAGTGTGGACAGTGGGGGGAGATCTTCCAGAGAATGTAGTGTGGATGGTGGGGGGAGGAGATCTTCCAGAGAATGTAGTGTGGATGGTGGGGGGAGGAGATCTTCCAGAGAATGTAGTGTGGATGGTGGGGGGAGGAGATCTTCCAGAGAATGTAGTGTGGACAGTGGGGGGGGGGGGGGAAATCTTCCAGAGAATGTAGTGTGGACAATGGAGAGTTATCTGGCAGAGAATTTAGTAAACATGGTGGTAGTGGAGCTTTCAGATGATGAAGTGTGGATAGTGGGTGAGTTATTTGTGATAAGTGTGGATGGAATGTGAGGTGTTTGTGTGGAAGGACAGTGAGACTGAACTCACGTGTGATGGTGACGATGAGGATGATGATGATGAAGAGGAGACCAGTGCAAAGTGCTAACAGAGAGCAGATCAGGCCGGAGGAGGGTTGGGGGATCCACCTGTTCATGGTGATTCCTGAAAGAGAGAATTGCATTGAATCCCATTCTAGGAACAAAAAGGATGAGAACAATATGTCTTCTTGTGCACTGCTATGTTGTAATCAGTGTATTCAATCTACCAAATTGTCTATTTCTATGTGGATCGCTCACACCTACACACTCTTATAAACATCTACCAATGTGAAATAATCGGAAATGCGCTCCTAAAAAAAAGAGTGTTACTGTCTCTTTAAATCTGCATTAAGCTCACACAATTAATATTAATTATAAATCAAAACAATTGGATGTGAACAGCGATCATTCAGTCCTTAACACTTCCATACCACGGTACGTCATGTGACATCCTGGGCTTTCAGTGGAGATATCGGGATGACGGGTGAAGCTGCAGGCATCATTCAGATACCTTCTTTTTTCAGCCAGCTATTCCCTGCACCATAAGAACAACCCCAGGGGCAGTTCAGCCTCTTGATTGTTTTTACAGGCTGGCGGGAGGGAACGTCTGAAGTTTACCATATGAAGTTTACCGCAGAGCTGACCGAGGACCAGATGGTCCCCCCGGTTATCTCTATGACTCTCAGGGGCTTGGCGCGACATTATGACGTCACGTCTGGCACTGTATGTTCGACTGGAGACCCTAAGATCGTTTTTTTTTTTTCTGATCTGATTTCCAGCATAGAGGAGAGACGTGGGACCTTATAGACCCCTCCAGATCTCTCCATAAAGAGGACCTGTCATGCCCTATTACTATTACTATTATTGTAATAGGTATAAAAGTGATCAAATTTTTTTTTTTTTTTAAAGGGAAAGTGTAAAAATTAAAAATGTAAATGAAATAAAACAATAAAAACAAAAAAGTTCAAAGTGCTCCCATCCTTGTGTACCCTTACACAGAAGCGAACGCATACGTAAGGTCGCATCCGCATATGTAAACAACGTTCAAACCACACATGTGAGGTATCGCCACGAACATTAGAGTGAGAGCAATAATTCTAGTGCTAGACCTCCTCTGTAACTGTACACTGGAAATTGTGGTAATTATCCCCCTCACCCGATGTGCCCTCACCTAGGGGATAAGGCCAACTAATGGTCTATATGCACTATTTCCCTCTGGGGATCTGAGATGATGTAATTTCTCCCTTATAGTTACCTCTAGGTTCATCAAATCCTCCTCTCCTTGTAGTTATCTCCTCCCATCCAAATCACAAAAAAAGAGAAAGATGGACGTAGTGATTATCCTTTTCAAAAAGAACAATTTTTTTATTGAATACTTCTATAGTTAAAACGTTGCATCACAGGGACATATGACTGAGGAAGCCACATGTCCCTGTGGCGCAATGCGTAAGGGCCCTCCCCTACGCGTAGTGCCACAGGGACACGTGGCTTCCTCAGGCGGATGTCCCTCTGGTACAACGTTTTAAATATGGAAGTATTCAATAAAAAATATATTTATTTTTGAAAAGGATAAGCACTATGTCCAGCTTTCTCTTTTTGTGATTTGGATGAGAGGAGATGAGAGGAGATAACTACAAGGAGAGAAGGATTTGAACCCAGAGGTAACTATAAGGGAGAAAGTACATCATCTCAGACCCCCAGAGAAGGATATAGTGCATTGGTTGGTCTTATCCCCCAGGTGAGGACACCACTCTATGGAGCACATAGAGGTGGACACCACTGAAGGAGATGCACTTTTGGATATCTCCATAATGTATTGACATTGATGAAAGTGGAAGTGTATGCAAGCAGCTATACACTTGAGGACATTTTAAAGGACTGAATGGTTACCGTTCACATCAAGTTATTTTGATTTATAATCAATATATTGAGACATTGTTTAACTGTATGACCTTAATGCAGATTTAAAGAGACAGCAGTACTGTTTTTTTAGGAGCGCGGCACCAATTCTGATTATAATTTTACAAAAGGGACGCCATTACTATGTTGGGTGTAATTCTCAGCATCTGTTCTTATTCTGTATGTATGGAGAGTGCAGTTATGTATGGTGATTCGTACCTCGGTAAGTTGAATAGGTTCCCATGGGACTCTCACTGAGTGTTGGGTCTTCCTGAAGAAGCTCTAGGTCCTTATACCGCACTGTCATGTCCTGTAGAAAACTCCATTATAGACAGACAGATTCATAGAAAACAGGACAGACATATCATTCCTCTGTCTCACCTTGTGGTCTAGTGGTATTGGTGTTGTAGTCTTGGTGTTGCAGTCTAGGTGTTGTAGTCTTGGTTTTGTAGTCTCGGTGTTGCAGTCTCGGTGTTGCAGTCTCAGTGTTGCAGTCTCAGTGTTGCAGTCTCGGTGTTGCAGTCTCGGTGTTGCAGTCTCGGTGTTGTAGTCTCGGTGTTGTAGTCTTGGTGTTGTAGTCTCGGTGTTGTAGTCTCGGCGTTGTAGTCTCAGTGTTGTAGTCTCGGCGTTGTAGTCTTGGTGTTGTAGTCTTGGTGTTGTAGTCTCGGTGTTGTCGTCTTGGTGTTGTAGTCTCGGCGTTGCAGTCTCGGCGTTGTAGTCTCAGTGTTGCAGTCTCGGTGTTGTAGTCTTGGTGTTGTAGTCTCGGCGTTGTAGTCTCAGTGTTGTAGTCTCGGTGTTGTAGTCTCAGTATTGTTCTCTCAGTGTCTCTTAGTGGTTTAGAGCTCTGTGGTTTGGAAGTTCCTCCTTTTATATTATTTTCTTCTCCCATACTTCCTGTCACCCCCATGCAACTCTTTATTTCATCACCCCAATGAGAAAGGAGAAGTTTTGAGATAATTCCTCAGAACTTTCCAGAAATCACTTCACATATCCCAACAGTAATATTCAGAATTACAATCCTCTTTCAGAATGAATAATGACCATTCCCTGCAACCACCTGCTGTGCTGGGAAAAGATCCGGTGCCTCGTAATGTAAGGGGTGCGGGCTGATCTTATACGTGATCCAAAAAGCAGTGAATTATGGGTGATGAGAGACCTCACACACCACCAGCTCAACAACTATACAGTATATCATAAAGGTACCACAGACACATGTGGTGCCCCCTAGCTGGGGCTCCATAACCACCATGTCTCCAGCCAGGGGTCTTGGTCATCACCAGTAGGAAGCTGGTTCCTTACTTCTCAGCTTCGGAGGAATAAACTGATATCATCACCTGTAGGATCCTGATTTTTCACTCTGCCTCAGAAGAATGAAATGATTTCCTCACCTGTAGTATCCTCCTGGTTATTTACTCCTCAGCCTTGGAAGAAAGGAACAACATATTAATCACCAATGAGATCCTGATTCTTTACTTCTCAACCTCGGAAGAATGCAATGACATCATCAACTAAAGGGTTGTGTATTGTCCACTTGCCACCACACCTGCCACAAGTGCCACAACACCTGCCATGATTGCCACGTGACCGGCCACGAGTGCCATGTAACCTGCCACGTGACCAAGTTGTGGGGTTCCTAGCACCAAGTGACCCCGAGACATGGGCAGTATGCCTGTAGCTGCACCCATCACCCCGATATCCCGATATCTCCACTTACAGTCCAGGATGTCATATGATGTCCATTCGGGGGGAAGTGGTTATGTAAGTGTATCCTTTTTTTTTTTTTTTTGATGCCCCAGTTGAAGTACACTTCGGACGAAACGCGTAGGGCTGCTTTGTACACTTCCCACATTGCTTTTAAATTTATGTGATCACTACTTTTATTTTAATTTTATTACTATTTGTATATTTGGCATTTTTTGCAAATAAAAGGCCATTTTGTACTCTCAGAATTACACCATTGGGAGTTTGTTTTTTTTATGTTTTTTATATGCTGCTTGCCCTCTGGGCTTTTTCGAGTGGCCGGAGAAACATACATCTCAAGTTACCGGGAGCCTGAGCTGTGGACTGTCCAGGTGACCTATGACGGCAAGAGATCCTATACAGCTCGTCCCTTCCAAGCGCTTATCGCTCCATGCCTTTAAGATCTGGTGTCGCTGACATACAGGTCCACCAACTCTGGTAAGAGTATTTCATCCTCCTCGATTGTTGTGGATGTCGTTATTCCATCTAGCAGAAGCTGACCACTCATTCCCTTTCTCCAGGATTGTTTTCTGAGCCCTGGTGGCCCATCGCTGTTTAGGAGAGACTTTTTGTGGACTCTTTTATTTGTGTTTTCACACTATTTGATTTCACTTTTTAGTGCTACATTTTCTTTCTTTATGACATTTATGAGTTTTGTCACATTCGTATGCAGCTGCTGTATATTATTTTAATTTTGTTTACTTGCGATTTAGTGCAGTATTTTATTTATTTATTTTTTTTCCACATGTTAAGCCGCGTACACACGAGCGGACTGTATGGCCTACTTAGTCCGTCATACAATCCGACGGACAGTCCGTCATACTTTCGAATGGACGGACTTGACCACACACACCACTTTTTGAGCGGACTAATACAGCGTACTAAGTCCGCCATACTATCCGCCCTACTTTTGAAATGAAAGTCCGCGTGTGACCGGGCCACCGCCTGTAAAAGAGCTATAAGAAGGCGCGGTGGCCCGGCAGAAGAACCGAAGAGGGGGACAAGACCCCCGAAGTCGGAAGAAGAGGGTGGCGGCGAGGAAGAAAGCCGGACTCCTCCGCTAGCAAAAGAGATACAAGAAGATAGCGGAGGAGTCCGGCGAGAAGACCCCCGAAGACGGAAGACCCCCGGAGCTGTGCAATAAAGTATTTTATCTCGTGTGTTGTGTTTTTTTTGTACTTTTATTTTACAGGTGAATGGGTAGGGGTACATTGTACTCCATACTCATTCACATAGGGTGGGGGGCCGGTATCCGGGGGCCCCCTTATTAAAGGGGGCTCCCGGATTCCGATAAGCCCCCCGCCCGCAGACCCCGACAACCAACGGCCAGGGTTGTCGGGAAGAGGCCCTTGTCCTCATCAACATGGGGACAAGGTGCTTTGGGGTGGGGGGCCCCCCCTTCCCCAAAGCACCCCCCATGTTGAGGGCACGTGGCCTGGTACGGCTCAGGAGGGGGGCGCTCGCTCGTCCCCACCCTCTTTCCTGGCCGGCCAGGTAGCGTGCTCGGACAAGAGTCTGTTGTGGACTTTGGGGGGACCCCCATGCCTATTTTTTTCGGCGTTGGGGTTGCCCTTTAAGTCCATACCAGGCGGAGGTTCCAGCGACGTCTCCTTCGTGGGCCCCGCCTACCTGGAGACCCGCTCGAAATGAGCGGACTTTCCTCCGCGTGTGTGGGCGAGTCCGTTCATTTCAAAAGTAGGGCGGATAGTACGGCGGACTTAGTACGCCGTATTAGTCCGCTCAAAAAGTGCCGTGTGTTTGGGCAAGTAGCCCGTTCGGAAAGTCCGACGTACAGTCTGGCGGGAAGTCCGCCAGATTAAGTACATCGGACATACCGCTACGTGTGTACGCGGCTTTATGGGTACAGTTGTATGGCAAATTTAGTATTCTACAGAATGGTAGTATACCCCCTGAAGAAGAAATGGTTTTGAAGACGCTCGAAACAAGTTGGCTACTGTTTTGGCCTTATGATTGTGGTGGGCTTTTGAATACCAGCAATTGGGAATACCGCTTTGATGGATATGTAACTATGTAACGTCACCTACTGTATGTACATTGCTTTTATCACCTTTGTATACCTTCAACTACTTTTTGATAGCGTTTTACTCAAAGAAATGTCCTGAATCTTTTCAAATAATAATAATAATAATAATAATAAAGTGATTTTACCTTCATTCAGCTGTATAGTTGCCTTCAAAATTCCCTCTACAGGTATACATTTGTGTGTTCTATTCTAGCCTCCGATTGAGGAAAGTACAGTATCTCACAAAAGTAAGTACACCCCCTCAGTGACATTTCTTCTCTCTTTTCATGTGACAACACTGAAGAAATGACACTTGTCTACAATGTAAAGTAGTGAGTGTACAGCTTGTATAACAGTGTAAATTTCCTGTCCTCTCAAAATAACTCAACACACAGCCATTAATGTCTAAACCGCTGGCAACAAAAGTCAGTACACCCCTAAGTGAAAATCTCCAAATTGGGCCCAAATTGTCAATTAATTTCCAGCACTGCCTTCACCCTCTTGGGCATGGAGGTCACCAGAGCTTCACAGGTCACCACTGGAGTCCTCTTCCCCTCCTCCATGATGACATCACAGAGCTGGTGGATGTTGGAGACCTTGCACTCCTCCACCTTCCCTCTGAGGATCCCCCACAGATGATCAATAGGGTTTAGGTCTGGAGACATGCTTGGCCAGTCCATCACCTTTACCCTCAGCTTCTTTAGCAAGGCAGTGGTGGTGTTGGAGGTGTTTGGGGTGGTTATCATGTTGGAATACTGCCCTGCGGTCCAGTCTCTGAAGGGAGGGGATCATGCTCTGCTTCAGTATGTCACAGTACATGTTGGCATTCATGGTCCCCTCAATGATCTGTAGCCCCCCAGTGCCGGCATCACTCATGCAGCCCCAGACCATGACACCCCCACCACCATGCCTGACTGTAGACAAGACACACTTGTCTTTGTCCTCCTCACCTGGTTGCCCCCACACACGCTTGTCACCATCTGACACCAAATACCTTTATCTTGGTCTCATCAGAGCACAGGACATGGTTCCAGTAATCCATCTCCTTAGTCTGCTTGTCTTCAGCAAACTGTTTGTGGTCTTTCTTGTGCATCATCTTTAGAAGAGGCTTCCTTCTGGGATGACAGCCATGCAGACCAATTTGATCCAGAAACGTCTCTGCAGAGCTTCCCCATCTTTTCTTGCATCTCTTGTATTTATTACACATAGCACAGTTTTTGTTATCTCTGGGGTAAGCGCAAAGGTTCCTTTTCACATTTCTTAAAGACAAGTTTGTCATGACTTTGATGTTAAATATCGGGGAGCTGGTTGCAGCTGGATGCCATAACCCCCCCCGGTTATGGCATCCACGGCCTTTCAGATAAAAGTGATCCCTGTGGTGGATTCGCACACTGGATCACTTTTAGAAGCGGCAGGAGGGATGGTGGTTCCCGGGCTTACGTTACCGATCACTGAACCGAACCAGTGTCTTGCCATAGAGATAAGTGATGGCAAGATGGCCGCCGCTCATCTTTATGCCCTTGGAGGACCAGAGCGAGGTCATGATGTAACTTCCGTTTCTCAAGCCATATAAACATGTTTTTGTTTTTTCTTAAAGCAAAAGATTTTCTTCTTTTTTTTATCTTTGGCTTTTATATGTAGAGGAGAGATTTAGGGTCTTTTAGACCCCAGATCTCTCCATAAAGAGGACCTGGCATGCTGTATTGTTATTGCAAGGGATGTTTACATTCCTTAGCAATTCTTTAGCAATAAAAGTGATACATTTTTTTTAAGGGGACAGTGTAAAAATTAAAAAAATATTATAATAATAAAAAAACACATTTAAAGCACCCCAGTCCCCGCATGCGCATGTGCAATGTTGAACACATACGTGTGAGGAATCGCCATGAACGTCCGAGCAATAATTCTAATGCTAGAATTCTTCCGTAACTCTAAACTTGTAACCTGTAGAAAATGTTAAAGCGTCACCACTGGAGGTTTTTGTTTGTACCGTAGTTTGGTATGCGCGCAGTTTTAAAGCGTGACATGTTGGGTATCTATTTACTCGGCGTAACATCATCTTTCACATTATACAAAATAATTGGGGTATGTATAATGTGTATTTTTTATTTTTTATTCATTAACCACGTACAGACCGGGCCATTTTGCTGGCCAAAGACCAGACCACTTTTTGCGATTCGGCGCTGCGTCGCTTTAACTGACAATTGCGCGGTCATGCGACGTGGCTCCCAAACAAAATTGATGTCCTTTTTTTCCCACAAATAGAGCTTTCTTTTGGTGGTATTTGATCACCTCTTTGGTTTTTATTTTTTGCGCTATAAACAAAAATAGAGCGACAATTTTGAAAAAAATGCATTATTTTTTACTTTTTGTTATAATAAATATCCCCCAAAAATATATAAAAAAACATTTTTTCCCTCAGTTTAGGCCGATACGTATTCTTCTACATATTTTTGGTTAAAAAAAAATCGCAATAAGCGATTATTGATTGGTTTGCGCAAAAGTTATAGCGTTTACAAAATAGGGGATAGTTTTATGGCATTTTCATTAATATTTTTTTTTTACTAGTAATGGCGGTGATCAGTGATTTTTATTGTGACTGCGACATTGTGGTGGACACATCGGACATTTTTGACACATTTTTGGGACCATTGTCATTTATACAGCAATCAGTGCTATATAAATGCAGTGATTCCTGTGTAAATGACACTGGCAGTGAAGGGGTTAACCAGTGGGTGGCAGTGTAGGGGTTAAGTGTTCCTAGGGGTGTGTTACTAACTGTTGGGGGGGCTGGGATTTCATTTAGTGAACACTGATCTCTGCTCCAATCACATGGTATCACAGCAGAAATGTGCAAATAAGTAAACACACTACAGAGGTATTAACCGGTTCCCGAACCGGCGCACGCCGATGTACGTCGGCAGAATGGCACGGGCAGGCAAATGGGCGTACATGTACGTGCCTTTTCATTTGCCGCCCTGCCATCGCGAGCGTGCCATTCGGGAACCCCCCGTGAGTCCGGTCACGGGGTCCCACGGACTTGATCGCCGCGGGCATACCCGCGATCGTCTCACGGGGCGGCTGAACGGAGAGATGCCGTTGTAAACAGCATCTCCCCGTTCTGCCTAGCAACAAGTGACGCTGATCTCTGCTCCATGTGATTGGAGCAGAGATCAGTGTTCACTAAATGAAAGCCCAACCCCCCCACAGTTAGTAACACACCCCTAGGAACACTTAACCACTACACTGCCACCCACTGGTTAACCCCTTCACTGCCAGTGTCATTTAGACAGGAATCACTGCATTTATATAGCACTGATTGCTGTATAAATGACAATGGTCCCAAAAATGTGTCAAAAATGTCCGATGTGTCCGCCGCAATGTCGCAGTCACAATAAAAAAAAATCGCTGATCGCCGCTATTACTAGTAAAAAAAAAATTATTAATAAAAATGCCATAAAACTATCCCCTATTTTGTAAACGCTATAACTTTTGCGCAAACCAATTAATAATCGCTTATTGCGATTTTTTTTTTTACCAAAAATATGTAGAAGAATACGTATCGGCCTAAACTGAGGAAAAAAAAACGTTTTTTTATATATTTTTGGGGGATATTTATTATAACAAAAAGTAAAAAATAATGCTTTTTTTTTTTTTTTTTCAAAATCGTCGCTCTACTTTTGTTTATAGCGCAAAAAATAAAAACCGCAGGGGTGATCAAATACCACCAAAAGAAAGCTCTATTTGTGGGGAAAAAAAAAAGGACATCGATTTTGTTTGGGAGCCACGTCGCCACGACCGGCGCAATTGTCAGTTAAAGCGACGCAGCGCCGAATCGCAAAAAACGCTCTGGTCTTTGGCCAGCAAAATGGTCCGGGGGCTGAAAAAAAAAATTAAAAATTAAAAAAAGAAAAAAAGGAAATAAAACAATAACTATTTGAAGATCCGCACCTCAAAAAATATATATTAATAAAGTGCAGTAGTAAATAGTAAACACCCTGCAGAGGCAGCTGGAACATGCACGTTGGACCCAATAAATGAATAAAGAGGGGGTACCATAGTGTAGTAATTAAATGTATCAGATTTATTAAATATTAACACACGGGGTACTACTCACACAGCAATCAATTTTAAAAAAGCCCTTATTCGAACGAACCAACACTTTCCCGCTTGTGTACATCCACAGTAAGCGTCCTTCCCGTCCCTACGCGTGACGTCACACCACATGACTTCATCAGGGGGTTGCCGGAAAGGCACGCTACATGGGTATATATAGTCTTTAAATTTATATTTTGTTCGGTCGCCCATTTTTTCTTTCAGTAGAGGACTATGCGGCCTCCATATTCAAGAAGAGCCCGCGGCGGCGCGCGCGTGCGCTATACACGCACACCGTGCGCCGCTGAAACCCGAATGTCCGACACTATCTAATCCCATGAGGCTTACAATCGCGTCACAGGAAACGACGTCATCTCCCACCATAGAGACGACTATTTACTTCTATGTCGCCAAAAAAAAAACGAGCGCTGCCATTTTGTGGGTTATAAATACTCTTTAAGTGGCCAATGCAGCACATAAACATACATTTAATAATCCATTAAGTACTTTTTTTTACCGGCAACCTCATACCCTATATAAAAAAGAATAAAAATTATATTTTATTTATATTACAACACTAAAAGTGGGGTGGAAGGGGCACTTACAATGATGTACACCACATAAAATTACATTAAATAGATAAAAATGTATAAAAAATGTGTAAAAATGTGTAAAATAAAATATAAACATTAAAAAAAAAATAGGAGGGAAGAATCACTGTGGAACTTATGCTACTGAATTTCGTTTATGGAAGATAAAAATGTATAAAAATGTGTAAAAATTTATAAAATAAAATATATAAAAATGAAAAAAAAATAGGAGGGAAGAATCACAGTGGAACTTATACTACTGAATTTCGTTTATGGAAGATAAAAATGTGTAAAAATGTATAAAATAAAATATATAAAAATGAAAAAAAAAAAAATAGGAGGGAAGAATCACTGTGGAACTTATACTACTGTATTTCGTTTATGGAAGATAAAAATTTATAAAAATGTGTAAAAATGTGTAAAATAAAATATATAAAAATGAAAAAAAATATATATATATTTTATTTATATTACAACACTAAAAGTGGGGTGGAAGGGGCACTTACAATGATGTACACCACATAAAATTACATTAAATAGATAAAAATGTATAAAAAATGTGTAAAAATGTGTAAAATAAAATATATAAAAATGAAAAAAAAAAAAAAAATTGGAGGGAAGAATCACTGTGGAACTTATACTACTGAATTTCGTTTATGGAAGATAAAAATGTATAAAAATGTGTAAGAATTTATAAAATAAAATATATAAAAATGAAAAAAAAAAAAAGGGAACTTATACTACTGAATTTCGTTTATGGAAGATAAAAATGTATAAAAATGTGTAAAAATTTATAGAATAAAATATATAAAAATGAAAAAAAAATAGGAGGGAAGAATCACAGTGGAACTTATACTACTGAATTTAGTTTATGGAAGATAAAAATGTGTAAAAATGTATAAAATAAAATATATAAAAATGAAAAAAAAAAAAAATAGGAGGGAAGAATCACAGTGGAACTTATACTACTGAATTTCGTTTATGGAAGATAAAAATGTATAAAAATGTGTAAAAATGTATAAAATAAAATATATAAAAATGAAAAAAAAAAAAATAGGAGGGAAGAATCACTGTGGAACTTATACTACTGAATTTTCGTTTATGGAAGACGATCTTATCATAATCACTTATTTTACACCCTTATTTAAAAAAATTGTTGGTATCCATTAATAAAATTATAAAACCTTAAAAAATGTATAGATCTATATGAAAAATTATAAAAAAAATCTTATTAAATGTCCTATTAAGAAAAAGAGGGTCAAGTGTCGACTTTCTTTCTAAAAATCATTGAGGAAGCAGTAAAGGTCGAATTCTACGTTCATACCCCACTGTCTACTGATCATCCACACAGAACACAATTTCATACTGATAAATGAGGGAAAGGGAAGCTAAGAAAAAAAAAAAAACCCCGCCCCTGAGGAGTTCATCTCCACTGAAATGATGTCTAGAGAGTCCAACCGATTTACTTCTGCTGAACATCATATATGGCAAGAATCCCGCTCCTCATCACCGCATTGTGGTTGGACACGCTGAGATGCTCTTCAGGATCTCCGGGTCCCACCATGTCCTGCAGGATCATTGTGATATTTTAATGATAGACTGATTACTGTACTGCAGCGGAGGAGAAGAAGTGATCAGGGGATGAAGATGTCGGGTCTTCTCTTCAGCTTCTCAAGGCATTTCCTTCTCACAAATGTATGGTAAGCCTTGGGAACAAGGAGCATCGTTCCAGCCATATGGACTTTTCAGATGAGCACAGTCTTCTCCTCCTCCGAGGCCGTGACCAAACCAATTGTCAGGTTGACCAGGCTGCCAGAACCTGCCGGAACCAAGGGAAATAGTGATCAGTCCAAGCCTTTTATGGACGAGAACCGATGGCAGGACCATCATAGAAAAGAAGTCTTAAAGGGGGCGAACTAACCTAAAGAGAACCACCAAGAATAATCTCAAAAAGGTAGAGGAGACACAGCTGACAGCAAACAACGAGAGCGTTCAGTTTATGGAGCAAAGTCAGAGAGAATATAATAACTGGTGGGGGGTGGGTCAGTGTCTTACTTTGGAGTAGCATCATAAGAAGTCCCGTCCACCCATTTCCAGGATCTGTCCGCATCCGTGAGACCGATCCACGTGGTCCAATATTGTGAAAGATCATGTAGGAAATTCTTTAGAAAGACAAAAAATTGATAATGTTGCAGTGTTTGTGAAAGGAAACCAGTGGAAATCACTTGGGCGCGTGCGCACGGGTGACCACAGCACGCACGGGCATCAGTGGTCACCCATGCGCAGTGCCAGGCGTACATGCGCAGGAGCGTGCCTTAGTGCCAGTTGGTGCCAGAAGGCCTACTTAAAGGGGGCCCCAGCAACTGACCGGTGCTGACGGGTCTTCAGCTGTGTTCCCATTATCCTGAAACCTATGTTTGCTCTGTCTGATTCCCCGTTGCTGAGCTTGGCTCCTGTTGACCCTGCTCTGAACTCTGCTATACATGATCTCTGGTTCCTGATCCCGGCTTCCCATCTGACCTGTCTCCGCCTGATGTTCCAGTACCCTGCTGCCCGCCTGTTAATGAAGCCGGCTTCCCGTCTCACCTGTCTCTGCCTGATGTTCCGGTACCCTGCTGCCCGCCTGTTAATGAAGCCGGCTTCCCATCTGACCTGTCTCTGCCTGATGTTCCTGTACCCTGCTGCCCGCCTGTTAATGAAGCCGGCTTCCCATCTGACCTGTCTCTGCCTGATGTTCCGGTACCCTGCTGCCCACCTGTTAATGAAGCCGGCTTCCCATCTGACCTGTCTCTGCCTGATGTTCTGGTACCCTGCTGCCCGCCTGTTGACGAACCCGGCTTCCCATCTGACCTGTCTCTGCCTGATGTTCCTGTACCCTGCTGCCTGCCTGTTAATGAAGCCAGCTTCCCATCTGACCTGCCTCTGCCTGATGTTCCGGTACCCTGCTGCCCGCCTGTTGACGAACCCGGCTTCCCATCTGACCTGTCTCTGCCTGATGTTCCTGTACCCTGCTGCCCGCCTGTTGATGAACCCGGCTTCCCATCTGACCTGTCTCTGCCTGATGTTCCTGTACCCTGCTGCCCGCCTGTTGACGAACCCGGCTTCCCATCTGACCTGTCTCTGCCTGATGTTCCTGTACCCTGCTGCCCGCCTGTTGATGAACCCGGCTTCCCATCTGACCTGTCTCTGCCTGATGTTCCGGTACCCTGCTGCCTGCCTGTTAATGAAGCCGGCTTCCCATCTGACTTGTCTCTGCCTGATGTTCCTGTACCCTGCTTCCCACCTGTTGACGAGCCAGGCTATCCCTGTGAACTTGCTCTGGTGCCCCGCCTGTTGACGAACCCGGCTTCCCATCTGACCTGTCTCTGCCTGATGTTCCTGTACCCTGCTGCCCGCCTGTTGATGAACCCGGCTTTCCATCTGACCTGTCTCTGCCTGATGTTCCGGTACCCTGCTGCCTGCCTGTTAATGAAGCCGGCTTCCCATCTGACTTGTCTCTGCCTGATGTTCCGGTACCCTGCTGCCCGCCTGTTGACGAACCCGGCTTCCCATCTGACCTGTCTCTGCCTGATGTTCCTGTACCCTGCTGCCCGCCTGTTGATGAACCCGGCTTCCCATCTGACCTGTCTCTGCCTGATGTTCCTGTACCCTGCTGCCCGCCTGTTGACGAACCCGGCTTCCCATCTGACCTGTCTCTGCCTGATGTTCCTGTACCCTGCTGCCCGCCTGTTAATGAAGCCGGCTTCCCATCTGACCTGTCTCTGCCTGATGTTCCTGTACCCTGCTGCCCGCCTGTTAATGAAGCCGGCTTCCCATCTGACCTGTCTCTGCCTGATGTTCCGGTACCCTGCTGCCCACCTGTTAATGAAGCCGGCTTCCCATCTGACCTGTCTCTGCCTGATGTTCTGGTACCCTGCTGCCCGCCTGTTGACGAACCCGGCTTCCAATCTGACCTGTCTCTGCCTGATGTTCCTGTACCCTGCTGCCCGCCTGTTAATGAAGCCAGCTTCCCATCTGACCTGCCTCTGCCTGATGTTCCGGTACCCTGCTGCCCGCCTGTTGACGAACCCGGCTTCCCATCTGACCTGTCTCTGCCTGATGTTCCTGTACCCTGCTGCCCGCCTGTTGATGAACCCGGCTTCCCATCTGACCTGTCTCTGCCTGATGTTCCTGTACCCTGCTGCCCGCCTGTTGACGAACCCGGCTTCCCATCTGACCTGTCTCTGCCTGATGTTCCTGTACCCTGCTGCCCGCCTGTTGATGAACCCGGCTTCCCATCTGACCTGTCTCTGCCTGATGTTCCGGTACCCTGCTGCCTGCCTGTTAATGAAGCCGGCTTCCCATCTGACTTGTCTCTGCCTGATGTTCCTGTACCCTGCTTCCCACCTGTTGACGAGCCAGGCTATCCCTGTGAACTTGCTCTGGTGCCCCGCTCAGCCCAGCACCACTACCCGAGTGACCGCAACTACCGTCCAACGACCAGCTGCAACTTCAGGTTTCCATCTGCAGGGACTCGTTTGTCTCCTGTCCTTTGGCTCCTTCTGTACCACTGTCAGCGGGACCTGGACTGGAGATGCAAGAGAGGCCGACCTCGTCATTTCAGTCTCCCTTCAGGTATGTGAGAGTTTGTCTTACTTCTACAGTATAGCTCTGATGTATTCCTTCCTTGGCTAAATGGTATAGCCCAATGCTTGCGATGGTACATGCCCATGAAGATCAGGTTATAAAAATATGACCCCACCCCTTTCCCTAGACCTACAGGAAGCCCTCCCACTATGGCACACCCAAGGGTCAGTTGTAGAAAGGAGATACAGGTAGGTTATATGGGTGGGGCTCTTGGAATGCTCACATTTTCTTGCTTGTCGTTAACGACCACCAAATGAGCCTTTTTCGCCTCGCAGTCTTTTTCCGCACTCTCCCACGGTTGCACATGCTGGGAAAAATAGTAGCAGTTGAGGCCATAGTGTTTCCAGCCCACCTCACAGCATGGATCAGTACAGTCTGGGGGGAAAAAGAGAGACAACTGTGTAGTTATTCAGCTCAGAAACTGACATCAACACTGTGACGGAACTAATCCCACACTCCGCTTAAGTGCTTCCATCAGTATACCGCTTCCTAAGTCCTGGAACACAAGTCCAATGGATCTGGCTATAGGAACCCCCAAGAACTAGACGATACCAGTCTTGGAGGACATCAGGAATGACCTTTATTTGAGATCTCACACAAAATATATACAGCGGGGTGACTAAAACCTAACCTAATTGGCATGAGCTAATTATCTAAATCAACACTCAGACTAGTTGATTGAGGGATAAGACTTTTCGGCTCCTAGCTCACTAACAATTCAATTGCAGGTTAATTAGCACAAACAACAAAACAATAATAGGTGAAATACTCTTTAGAATCTGTGTCAAGCCAGACTAGACTCATTTACATTATACAAGACAGACAGGTGGCTGGAGGTGATGAGATTAGCATCTAAGAGTTTGTGTCCCAATAGTGTGATTAAGTCTATTGCTAACATGGCATTTACATATCCAGAGTCTGTGTGTCTTGGGGGGGGCACGGACCTGAATCCCTGTAACACCACCTCAGGGGTCCCCAGGCATACAGCTCACAAAGAGCACCGTTCCCCCAAGTGCGAGGGCCCATAATCACAAGGCAAGAGGCTCGCATTCAGTCCCCTCCAAGAGCCTCGGTCCCAGCTAGGTCTGTCACAAACACATACTGTACATGAACGAGTCTGTCCTATAATCTCTCGCCACCAAGATCCTTCTTTAAATAAGTGAAGTGTGGGTCCCCCTCACTTATCCAGACCAATCTAAATTGGACACCAGACAAACAGTAATGCTAATTCTTAAATTCTGCACCTTCTCCGCGACCATCGAAGCTCCTCCACAAGCAGTGTTGGGCTGCAAAACCCTTCTATAGCTTGCTTTTCAGAAGAGGTTGCTATCATACTGGGCACTCTTACACTATAGCAGTGATGGTGAACCTTGGCACCCCAGATGTTTTGGAACTACATTTCCCATGATGCTCATCTACACTGCTCATCTACACTGCATCTTAAACATCTGGGGTGCCAAGGTTTCGCCATCACTGCACTATAGCATTTCCCACCAGAAGACCTGTTCTGAACAGTGAGGTCCAGTTCACCCCGTAACAACACCTAAGCACCCAATCCACTGAAGAGTACGAACAACTATTCACCCAACGACATGTCTACTCAACAACTCATCAATAGTCTATCTTCTCAACACTTCCAACAACCCATAGGCACCTCATTCGCTAAACATTCCTATCAACATAATAGGCCGCCATCCATCCATCCAACACTCCTAACAAATCATGAGCACCTCATCTACCCAAAACTCCTGACGAGGGACATTTTGGACATTCAGCTCAGGGGGGTCTCATGGCGCGGATATACCGGGGCTTAGAACCGAAGATTGCCTCGATCCAGGTCAGCAGGACCGTGGTGGTGGTGGTGGGAGGGGGGGGGGGCGAGGAGGGGGACCTGTGTAAGTTCACCTGTGAAGCTGAACTTACCCTTTAACCATAGATCCTTTAAAATAAAGACCTTTGTCAATTACAACACTAGCAATATTATTTATCTAATTGCATATAAGGCTTGCACAATACAATACGTTGGTGGAACCACTAGGAGACTCCGGGATCGCTTACATGATCATGTCTATGATATTGAAAAAGAACATGGGACTAATGTAGATAGACACTTTAATGAGACACTTGAGGGGGGGGGGGGAACTTCTTTATTATAAATACAAGGTATAGAACAAATGTGTACACCTAGGAGAGGTGGGGATAATTTTAGAAGACTTTGTAAGCGAGAGATGTTCTGGATCTTCTCTTTGCAAACCAGGAAACCGGGGGGCCTCAATTCTGACCCATTTTTATTATTGGTTTAATGCACTGTTTTTTTTTTTGTTTTTTTTTTACCATCAGTTGCAATATGTTTCTCGGCTATTTATTTTATATGTCTTAAAGGTTGAGAGATATTTTGTATTAATACGGGCTTATCAGTTTAGGTGAAGGTGTCATCGCTCTGCCTATTACATCATATTATATGATATATATGTGTGTGAGGTTTTTGGAGGTATGCTGTATCTTCTTTTATAGTTATTTTTTTATTTTTTGTTTTGTTTGTTATTCTTGTAAATGTGATTCTAGAAATGGTGTTTATACATTCATTGTGGTAATTGTTTTTGTCTTATATGATGGATATTCCCACAGAATTATTAATGCCATTCGTTTGTAAATTCTCTATTTGGAAGCAAAGAACAGAACACGTGGATCCGATCACTGAAGCCGTCACATCTGTTTTGAATTTACTATGCTAATGTGATTTTTTTTTTTGTACATTAACACGTTGGTGATTGTGTTCTGAATGGTTTTGATGAAGCGCGCTAGTCGTGTCAAACGCGTTTTTCTCCTGCCATTGCCTATGTCATTGCTCCTTTGCATTTGTTTTTATACTCCTCGATAAAATATTTTTTCATTGCATTTACTTTGGGAGTGCGGCCATCCTATTTTTGTTCTTCCATTTGCAAACTGGACTTTTTATTGCTTTCCTTCACCAATGTCTTTCTTTCTTGTCACTCTTCCATAAAGGGCAGATTTGTGGAGAGACGACCTGTGGACAGATTCTCCCCCCTGAGCTGTGGATCTCTGCAGCTCCTCCAGAGTTACCATGGACCTCTTGGCTCTTCTCTGATGAATGCTCTCCTTGCTCGGCCGGTCAGTTTAGGTGGATGGCCATGTCTTGGCTCTTCTCTGATTAATGCTTTCCTTACCCGGCCCGGTTAGTTTAGGTGGACGGCCATGTCTTGGCTCTTCTCTGATGAATGCTCTCCTTGCCCGGTCAGTTTAGGTGGACGGCCATGTCTTGGTAGGTTTGCAGTTATTGCCATACTCTTTCCATTTTCTGATGATGGATTGAACAGAGCTCCGTGAGATGTTCAAAGCTTGGGAGATTTTTTTTTTTATAACCAAACCCTGCTTTATACTTCTCCACAACTTTATCCCTGACCTGTCTGGTGTGTTCCTTGGCCTTCATGATGCTGTTTGTTCACTAAGGTTCTCTAACAAACCTCAGAGGGCATCACGGAACAGCTGTATTTATACTGAGATTAAATGATGCACAGGTGGACTCTATTTACTAATTAGGTGACTTCTGAAGGCAATTGGTTCCATTAGATTTTAGTTAGGGGTATCAGAGTAAAAGGGGCTGAATACAAATGCCCCTCCCCACCCCCCACACTTTTCATATATTTATTTGTAAAACATTTTGAAAACCATTTATCATTTTTCTTCCACTTCACAATTATGTGCCACTTTGTGTTGGTCTATCACATAAAATCCCAATAAAATACATTTATGTTTTTGGTTGTAACGTGACAAAATGTGCAAAATTTCAAGGGGTATGAATACTTTTTCAAGGCCCTGTAAATGGCAAGCATTATCTTAGCTAGCAGAGCAAAACACAGAGGCACTAGTAGAGGAGGGACTAAATACCATTCAAGCAGCCAGCATCAGGCGGAGACTGATTACTGGGATCTGCTGGAAGACACCTGCAGGTGAAACTGGAACTACAACTTTCCACTCTGGGAACCACAGTGCCACCAGCAGGTGTTCCAGGTCCCGACACCACCATTACCCCATCCAACCCATCACTCCCAACAATCTGTCAGCGCTCTGTCCACCCAACACTCCCAACAACTAACCTGACAAACTCTCACAGGAAGGAAATAATAAATAGACATGTGCAAAAGCAAAACATTTGTTTAGTTTCGTTTCGTTTTAATTCGTTAATTCATTAATTTCGTTTAGTTATATTCGTTAACTTCCTTAAATTCGTTTTCGGATTTCATTTCGTTTTCTACCGAATTCGAAAAATCGGCCACATTCGAAAATATTTCAACCAAATTCGAAAATATTTCTACCGGATTCGAAATTATTTCAACATGATTCGACATTATTTCAACCACATTCGAAAATATTTTGTGACCCGAGTTTAGGGCCATGTATCTCGGGGTCACTTGGCGCTAGAAACTCCAAATTTGGATATGCTGTAGTGCTAGTAGTATTGTGTTTGCATACCAAATTTGGGGTTTCTAGCTATAAGTGACCCCGAGATATGTGGCCCCAAATTCGGGTCGCAAAATGTCATTCTCTGCTCTAATAACTAATAACATTTTGCGACCCGATTTTGGGGCCACATATCTCGAGGTCACTTATAGATAGAAACCCCAAATTTGGTATGCAAACACAATAATACTAGCACTACAACATATACAAATTTGAAGTGTGTGTCTAGCACCAAGTAACCCCGAGATACATGGCCCTAAATTCGGGTCACAAAATATTTTCGAATGTGTTTGAAATAATGTCGAATGCAGTTGAAATCATTTCGAATGCAGTTGAAATAATTTCGAATGCAGTTGAAATAATTTCGAATGCAGCTGAAATCATTTCGAATGCAGCTGAAATCATTTCGAATCATGTCGAATTCATTCGAATTCATTCGTTATATTTCTTTCGTATTCGTTGTAATTTCTTATTTTTTTATTCGGACATTTGGATGCATCCGAATGTCCGAAAGATGCAAAATTCGGCCGAATTTAGATTCGTTACGAAACGAATTGCACAAGCCTAATAATAAACCAGTCCAGAGAGAAACATATCAGGGAATGGAATGAAATATACCCCCAGGGAGAAACCAATTACCCCATCGAGAGACTACAGACTGGTCTGTACCTGGAAATATTACCAAACCCTAAAGACACATCCAAACCCCAGCGGACTAAGTGTCCACATCCTGAAAATGGAGTTATGGTGACACTGAAAGACCTACAAGCCCAGGCTGGATAAGAGATGTAACCAGGGGGCCCGGGTGATCAGCCCCTTAATATTAAAAACTACAAATCTAACTACAGGATGTTCTGAGAAATGAAAGTTTTGTGAGTCAATGTTCTGATTCCTGAATTAAGTAAACTTACTGATATCTTCTTTTTGGGTCTCGTCTGTCTGTCTTGCCATGGCTTCTAGAATCTTCTGGATGTCGCCGTTGAGAGAACCTGTAATATAAAGAACATCATCTCAGTATGGTGTGTACATGTCCTTCCGCCCGCACCATATTATACGCATACATTTTCCGTGGAATGATGCCAATCAGAATTTCCGCCAACGGATTTTGCTGTCGGAAAATTTGAAATTCAGATCTCAAATTTTGCGTGACGGAAATGCCTATGGAAAATGTGTGATGGAGCCTACACACGGTTCGGAATTTCCGTCAACAAGGTCCCATCGAACATCTTCCATAGGAAAATCCGACCGTGTGTACAGAACATAACATCCGAGTTTAACCAACAAACATTTTTTACATCTGAAAACTATAATTCTTGCCATGCCTGTAAAGTTCTAACCTCACCCTTAACCGCTAGACTTAAATGGCCCTTACTCCCAACACTAAACTAAAAACTGTAATTCTAATCACTTTCTTCTTTCAGGAATATTTATTACTAGTCAGACTATCCCACCAGTATTTTTCATCACTAAAAACAATGTCTTCCAATGGAAGGTCCTCCACCAGCCAATGGCAGGCAACCAACACTCAGGGAGAAAAACCAAAGAGGAGGCAATGGGAAACAGGGGAGTGGTGGCAGCTGTGGGGAGGGAGAAAGAGCGCACCGGGAGCTCCTAACATTGCGTTGAAGTGGCTATCGTGGCAGATTCAGGGCTTTACTTCATGCTAGTTCTGCCCCCTTAAAGAGTACTGCTCTGATGACTATAAGGGTAATTATAGAGGTGGAAGAAGCACAGATCCAGAGAATGGATGAAGCAGAAGCAGGGAGATTCATGTACTGCAGCTCCTCAGGTACAGCTTCCTCTCCAGCATTCCTCTCCAGCAACAGGGAGCAGCACAGTAGTGACATCACCAGATCTCACTCTATATCTGGTGAGACCAGCATTCTGAGGCAGCAGTGCCTTAGATCAGGGGTGTCAAACTCCATTTCATCAAGGGCCGCACCAGCATTATGGACCCGGTTGTATCTGTAAGACTAGATGTGCAGAGCACCCCTCCCCTCCTTACATCAGATGTCAAGAGCCCCCTGTCATCCGAAATCAAGTGTCCCCCCACCCACCCACCCTTACATCACAGAGCACCCCACTTACCTTGTGCTGATGCTGGAAAGAAGCTCTCAGCAGAGCAAAAATATGCAAAAACTGAAGGATCTGGAGAAATACCAGATGAGCGCTGTAGTTAGCTCGGGGGGGGGGGGAGTGGAGACAAGGGGGTGCTGCGGTTGCAAAGAGAGGCCCAAGTAGCTGTAGGAGGAGGGCTGGAGTCAGTCAGGGGGAGGCAAAGATGAGGGGGTACTAAGGCTGCACAGAGAGGCACAGGATGTGTAGGTGGAGGGCTGGAGTCAGCTCGGGGGAGGCAGGGACGAGGGGGTGCTGTGGCTGCACAGAGAGGCACAGGACATGTAGGTGGAGGGCTGGAGTCAGCTCGGGGGAGGCAGGGACGAGGGGGTGCTGTGGCTGCACAGAGAGGCACAGGACATGTAGGAGGAGGGTTGGAGTCAGCTCGGGGGAGGCAGAGACGAGGGGGTGCTGTGGCTGCACAGAGAGGCACAGGATGTGTAGGAGGAGGGCTGGAGTCAGCTCAGGGGAAGCGGAGATGAGGGGGTGCTGTGGCTGCACAGGGAGGTACAAGACCTGTAGGAGGAGGGCTGGAGTCAGCTGAGGGGAAGCGGAGATGAGGGGGTGCTGTGGTTGCACAGAGAGGCACAGGACGTGTAGGAGGAGGGCTGGAATCAGCTTGGGGGAGGCGGAGATGAGGGGGTGCTGTGGCTGAACAGAGAGGTACAGGACCTGTAGGAGGAGTTCTGTTTTCCTCTCTGCTGCCGATTGCTGAGGCAGTGGGGCAGAGACGAGCCTCTCCACGGCTGCACGAAGAAGCACAGGATTTGGCAGAGGAAATGTGACATACACTTTGCTGCCAACAGCTATAACAGCGTGGGGGCAGAGATATGGGGGTGCCGCTGCTGCAGGAGAGGGGCGAGGGCTACATGAAGAGGTCTGGGGGCTGGATTAATTTGACACATGTGCCTTAGATGATCTCACACTGCAGATATATAGCAATGAGACTACAGACAAAGTACACTCGGTAGACATAAGGTAATGCTGTGGCCACAAATAAAACATATAGATGTTCCATGTGCCTTAGTAAACCTTCACTTTTTGAATTCAGGTCCATTTAAAGCCCAAGCCCAGGTTTCCTGCCATGTTGTCGGGGCCCAAGTGGCCATTACTAAGTGATTGGGCTGATATGTGCATTGCATCATAATGAACATAGCTATATACAGTATGGCAGCACTGTGTTCTAAAGCAGTGTATCACCCTCCAGTGTGCTAGAGTAGAAACATGTTAGGTTTTTGTTAGTGTAGGTAAATTCAAGCTTGCTAGCAGCCAAGCCTGTGTTTTGAGCTGGGTCTGGGCAGTGATCCAGTGAGGCTGGATGACTCACAGGCAGCATCTCTGATACCTCCTCCTACTTCTAGATACTCGGAGGAGATTCTGGAAGAATGGGAGTGGAGGTAAGGAGGAGCTGACTGGAGTATTCATGAGGGCCCTGACCAATCCCCAACAGATGGGTTGGCAAGAGGCAGGCCCCCTTAAAAATACTCAGGGTCAACCTAGCAGGCGCAATGGAGTTGGGTGGAAGACAGGAGATGGAGTGTTAGGAGATTAACCTTAGGCCTGATCTCGGGTGCAGAAAGGACCCTCTTCATGGAGGTGTCTTGATCAGAGACACGGGAGCAGGACAAGGACAGCAGCAGGAGAACACTGCCGGGCAAATCTCCAGGGAGGAAGACAGTCTGGTGAGTGAGACAGTCAGAGGGGACTGAGTGGCAAGCTGAGAGGACTGGGTGAGAGTGGTCTGGGATGGATGTAGAGTCAGTCTGGGAGGACTGTGGAGGAAAAGTCAGGAGGACTGTGGAAAGGGGCAGCTGCAGCCAGGCCGGCTGGAAGTGCCTGAAGAGGTGGTGCCGGGATCAGTAGCCACAGAAGGACAGCTGGGCACTAGGACTTTGCTACACAACAATGGGGCCCACGGTCCCTGCCTGTAAAGGGCATCTGCTAACGATCTGACTGAGCCCTTTTTTGTTAGATCATCCAACAGTGCAGGCTGGTCTTGGGTAATTGTAGTGCTTCAAGCAAGTATTGTGCTGTAGGAGCTGAGGAGTGTATAATTAGATTGTACAGAAGAAGTTGTCCCTGGAAAAGTTCTGCTAAAGTCAAGTGGGCATCTCATATTACCCTTTTCCTCAACCAAGTTAAACCCCCTAATAAAAATACAAAAACAAATCACTGAACTATTCCTTGACTCAAATGTGCTGTGAAAATGCAGGGTGCCTGGCTGTGCAGGGTGGGTATCCCCTTCTACATGCGGATCCCCTAGGGGGTGTGCTACAGCAGTATGGGTGACTTCCTATCTGCTACCAGAACAAAACCAAGAGTGCTCCTCTGCCATTCAGGAAAATACTTTTCTTTTATTGAATACAAGGCTTCCACTGATTGGCTTCAGATTGTGACATCATCTCCCCACCTCAGCCAATCAAAGGAAGTCTTGTATTCATTAATAAAAATACGAGGAGTGTGTGTGTAGCACTACCCCCGAGGGAGCTGCTGGTTAGATTTGGGCTTACCGTTACCTTCTGTTCTCCTCGTTTCACGTCTAGGGGGTGTCCTGTGGTAAATGGCCCAGTAACTGGAGAGACCGACAACAGATCCACTTCAATGGATTTTATTTGCAAAACATAGATAATGGACAGTCTCTTAAATTGGGATCAGAGGGTTGGAAAGGAAGTTCAGGTACTCTTATGCCGCGTACACACGATCAGACTGTCCGGCGGACTTAGTCTGGCGGACAAACCGCCGGAAAGTCCGCCAAATTTCTGAACGAGCGGACCTGCCCACACACCGGACTTTTCCAGCGGACTACTTTTGAAATGAACAGACTTGCCCACACACACAGAGGAAAGTCCGTTCATTTTGAACGTGGTTTCAGGCAGCCGGGACTAGGGAAGGAAGTAAATGTCGTCGCCTTCGGTGGCACTGCCACCTGGTATGGACTTAAAGGGGAAGCCCTACGCCGAAAAAACGGGGTGGGGGTCCCCCCCAGGTCCATATCAGACCCTTATCCGAGCACGCTACCCGGCCGGTCAGGAAAGGGGGTGGGGACAAGCCAGTGCCCCCCTCCTGAGCCGTACCAGGCCGTGTGCCCTCAACATGGGGAGGTGCTTTGGGGAAGGGGGGGCCGCGAGGCCCCCCACCCCAAAGCACCTTGTCCCCATGTTGATGAGGACAAGGGCCTCTTCCGTACAACTCTGGCCGTTGGTTGTCAGGGTCTGCAGGCGGGGGGCTTATCGGAATCCGGGAACCCCTTTAATAAGGGGGCCCCCAGATACCGGCCCCCCACCCTATGTGAATGAGTATTGGGGTACCATGTACCCCTACCCATTTACCTGGTGAAAAAAAAAGAAAGAAAAAAAACACCACTCAAGGGTTTAAAATAATTTATTGCACAGCTCCGGGGGTCTTCTTCCGTCTTGGGGAGTCTTCTCGCCGGACTCCTCCGCTATCTTCCGCTCTTTTGCTAGCTCTTTTACTAGTGGAGGAGTCCGGCTTTCTTCTTCGTCGCCGCCCGGGGGTCTTCTTCCAACTTCGGGGGTCTTGCCCCCCTCTTTGGTTCTTCTTGCCGGGCCTCCGCTTTCTTCCTTTAGCTCTTTTACTAGTGGTGGCCCAGTCTTCTGTCGCTGCCGCCTCTTCTTCCGACTTCAGGGGGTCTTGCCCCCCTCTTCGGTTCTTCTTGCCGGGCCTCTGCTTTCTTCCTTTAGCTCTTTTACTAGTGTTGGCCCGGTCTTCTGACGCTGCCACCTCTTCTTCCTACTTCGGGGGTCTTGTCCCCCTCTTTGGTTCTTCTTGCCGGGCCTCCGCTTTCTTCTTCCAGCTCTTTTACTAGCGGTCTTCTGTCACCGCCGTTGCCACTGTCACCTTCTCTTCTTCTCTTCTTCTTCCTTGAGATGTTGACTCGACCCTGTCTCTGGCCGCAACGACAGGGACGTGTTGAGCGGCGACTTATATAGGGGCAATGGGCGGGGTCACCGGGTGATGTCCCCGCCCATTACGATGTCACAGTCCCAGCATCCTCTGGGAGGAGGACATTTTTTTCTCCAGGTGAATGGGTAGGGGTACATTGTACCCCATACTCATTCACATAGGGTGGGGGGCTGGAATCCGATAAGCCCCCCGCCCGCAGACCCTGAAACCAACGGCCAGGGTTGTCGGGAAGAGGCCCTTGTCCTCATCAACATGGGAACAAGGTGCTTTGGGGTGGGGGGGCCCCATGTTGAGGGCATGCGGCCTGGTATGGCTCAGAAGGGGGGGCGCTCGCTCGTACCCATCCCCTTTCCTAACAGGCCGGGTTGCGTGCTCGGATAAGGGTCTTATATGGACCTTGGGGGATAAGGGTCTTATATGGACCTTGAGGGGGACCACCACGCCATTTTTTCAGCGTAGGGCTTCCTCTTTAAGTCCATACCAGGTGATGGGGCCAGCGACGTGTCACTCTTGCCGCCAAAGGCGGCGACATCGACCTCCTTTTGCTAGTCCCGTCTACATGGAGCCACGTTCAAAATGAACGGACTTTCCTCCGTGTGTTTGCAAGTCCGTTCATTTCAAAAGTATGGCAGACACCCGCCATAGTCCAGCGGACCTAGTCCGCCGGAAAAGTTTGGTTGTATGTGGGCAGGTCCGCTAGTTTGGAAAGTCTGGCGGACCTCCGCCTCAAAGTCCAGCGGTTTGTCCGCCGGGCTAAGTCCACCGGACAGACTGATCGTGTGTACGAGGCATTAGTGTCAAAGTCAAAATGTTGAAGAACTTGCTTACTTTGACTGCATCCAGAGAATAGCCATTCACAACTGGATGGTCACTCAAGTTGGACAGTCCGTCTCTCACAAGGCCTAGCAGCCAACAAGGTGCTTCATCAGGAACAAAGTCTCTGCCACAGACGTTGTTGTAGAACATGTAGGAACCTAAACTTGAAGAACACACGTAGGATACCTGGATCTTTCAGCCCTTAACTTTGAAAAACGCATAGCGCGTGCTCTTCAGGAGCCGCCGCTACATGTGGATTTATATTTTAGTCCCAGTTATGATGGACATTCATCACCAGAGTTCACCTCACCAACACTGGGCATGAGGCTGGTCTACACAATGGAGCCAGAAAAAAAACATGTTCTGATAATATATGGTGTGAATAAGCCAAAATTTGACCAAATCATCAATCAATCAATCAATCAGAAAAAGCTACTTCTCAACCTCTTAACCACTTGCTTACTGGGCACTTAAACCCCCCTCCTGCCCAGACCAATTTTCAGCTTTCAGCGTTGATGCACTTTGAATGACAATTACGCGGTCATACAACACTGTACCCAAATGACATTTTTATCATTTTTTCCCACAAATAGAGCTTTCTTTTGGTGGTATTTAATCACAGCTGGGAGTTTTATTTTTTGCTAAACAAACAAAAAAAGATGCAAAAAATTTTTTTCTTCGTTTGTTATAACATTTTGCACACAGGTCATTTTTCTCCTTCATTGAAATGCGCTGATGAGGCGGCACTGTTGGGCACCGATAGGCTGCACTGGTGGGCACTGATAGGCTGCACTGGTGGGCACTGATAGGCACAGTTAAGGCAGCACTAATAGGCACAGATAAGGTGGCACCGATAGGCACAGATAAGGCAGTACTGATGGGCACAGATAAGGCGGCACTGATGGGCAAAGATGGGCACAGATAAGATGGCACTGATGGGTGGCACAGATGGGTGGCACAGATGGGTGGCACGGATGGGTGGCACTAAGGGGCACTGATAGGTACCACTGATAGATGGGACTGATGGGCACTGATAGGTGGCACTGATAGGTAGCTCTGATAGATGGCACTGCTGGGCACTGATGGGCAGCACTGATGGGCACTGATGGGCACTGGTAGATGACACTGATGGGCACGGATATGTGGCACTGGGGTGCAGCACTGTTGTTGAGGCAGATTTTGGGCACTGATAGGTGGCACTGCGGGCACTGATGATGGGCACTGATGGGTGGCACTGATGGGGGGAACTTTTTTATTAGTTAGGTGGCACTGGCAAGGGGCAGGTGGGCACTGATAAGCTTGCCATGATTGGGACTGAAGTCCCTCTCACGGCCGCCGGTGATCGGCTTTTTTTTTTCTCCCCGCGCTGTCAGCGCGAGGAGGAAAAATAGCCGATTACCGGCTCTGTTGTGTCACATGATCAGCTGTCATTGGCTGACAGCTGATCACGTGGTAAGGGGTCGGGATCAACCCCTTGCTCCGTTCTGTGATCAGGTGAGTCTCATAGACTTGCTGATCACAGGGCGCGCAGGCCGCTCGTGCACGGGGCGACGTCAATAGACGTCGTCCCGGCAAAGCAGGTCCGCGCTGTAGCCGTCATTCGGCTATAGCGCAGATCCCTAGTGGTTAATAATATTTTCTGCTGTCTCCAGACAGAAACGTTAAACCGTCTGTGCTGGGAAATCCAAGCACAGCCCAAAAGTGTCAAGACACACCCATATTTAAACAAACCACTCCCATTCTCATGTAATTCCCTCCCCTTTCGAAGGTCCAAGGTTGGGTCAATGGTTTGGAGAATTTTATAATAATAATATACTTCCCCAAAATACATATTTCATGTCTCATCTTGGAGCGTGCCATCACCTGTTACATCATCTGTTAACATTTGGTTTCCAGATGCCTCCACCCCATTTATTTTGAACTATACATTCAGTCACCTTGATGACTATACAGACCTCTGTACTATACACATATCCCTTTTATCCTGATCACCTGGATAGATCACATTCTACAGTCTCTCTGTGATTTCCGGTATGGTTTATGTTATTAACACGTTTGTTCACCTTTTGTAGTTTGTACCCTTCACCCTTAAATGCTGCCCCAGCTCACCTCTCATGTCCTTTACGAAGGTTTCGATGTTGGTCAGTTTCTCCATCATCCTGGAATCTAGAGGAGGAGAACATCCATAAAATGAGGAGACCAGACCCCCCCATCACATAGTGCCACCCCTCAGAGGTTCACCTTACCATCCTGGGACAGTTTCTCCATTCTGGAGTCCACTCCTAGACTCAGGTTCCTCAGCTTCACCTCCATGTTCTGCTCTGTCTGATCCACCCCCTGACCTGCTGGAGACAAAGAACCAGAATTCATTCCCACAAATCAGTGATACGGAGGAGGACCATGAAACTGCCTTCACGCTGGACCCCCCCAATTATCACTCAACTACCAAGATGTCCCTCTACTGGAAGATTTCATCCCATGATATCTTGGGGAAGGTTAGCTATTATATTCGCAAAAAAATGTTTTCTGGTTGTGACGGGAGTCACTTTGGGTAGGGTGCCCGAGAGCTCCAGTCTGATCTGTGCTAGTCGGACTCGCTGTACAGCCACACTGGAACATTGTATATATGTATATATATCATGTGTTGTCTCATGCTGTTGGACTCTTTTGCTGGGATTGTTTGGGGTGTGGTTGTATTCCATTGTTTTATTGGGTTTGTCTGCCTTGGAAGAAAAGTATTTTGACAGAACCCACTGTCACTGTGTGTTTTGGAGAGGGCTGTGGGCCGGCCTAATGCCCACAGCCTATGGCCCAGAAGAGACTTGGGGACAAAATGCCATTAAGATAATGTAATGCTACATCCCTTCTCCCCTACCCCCCTCTTGTTGCTGTGTTTAACTGTGTTGGGTCATGGCATGTAGACTAAAGGTCTGGAGACATCTCCCAGCAGGGGATGTGTAAAGAGGGGCTGCCTGCTTATCATAATCCCTTTATTGTGCTTCCGCTGTAGTTTCTGGTTCAATGTACATGTGATGAGTTCCCATTGGTTCTTCCTTGTCCCCTACCCCTTCTATGACAAGACTAAGGGGAGTGTCCCTGTGTTTAAAGCTGTATGTTTTTATATTTAATAAACAGTTTATGCTCGGCATGTTAAACCCTCAACAGCTGTGTGGCTTGTCTCATGATTGAGGGGTTAAGGGCTGGTTATGGGGAGTCTGCGGGTGCATTTGGAGGACAGGAGACACAGGTCTGGCGGAGGTGCCCAGCAGGGGTATCCAAGGTCTGTCACAAGTATATTATGGGATGTATGTCTGTTTGGAGGGGGGGTTCCTCCAAAAGCTCCCCTAACTGATTGGACAGTTTACCCCGCCCTGAATTCCAAAGGGAGGGGTGATTGTCCCCTGAGACGTATATCTGTGTTGCACATGTGTTATAATAACGAGTTTGATGTTTTTCACCCTACACTGAGTTACGGGCAGTGACTGGGTGGGCTAAAGGGTCTTGGATCATGTGGTACCGGACAGAGAGAGCATTTAAGGCGGACATAGTCCTGTTGAGGACAAGGGTTCGTCACACTGGTAATGAATGGGTTAATTTGAAAAATTAATGAATGTAATGTTTTTTGGGTCTTTAAATTAATTGTATAATTCTGGTAGGTATTAGTGCACAATCAGGGGTGGACTGACAACTCATGGGGCCCCCGAGCAATAGGAGAAGATTATGGGGCCCCTGGGCAATAGGAGATTATGGGGCCCCCAGGCAAAAGGAGATTATGGGGCCCCCAGGCAATAGATTATGGGGCCACACAGTATGCACACACACACATACAGTATACACACACAGACACACAATATACACACATAGTATACACACACAGAATACACATACACACACTGAAAAGGTACTGCAGAGGTGGGGCAGCTATAATCTTGGGATTTTTTTTTAAAACACAGATTTTTACATACTGTCCCTGGTTTTATTGAAGCTGGCAACCTTGATGGGGCCTCTAAGTGGCATGGGGCCCTCGGGCAGTGCCTGAGTGCCCGAATGGCCAGTCCGCCCCTGTGCACAATCAGACAATATTATAGGTATAGATATATTACTGGGTCATAATATGGACACCAAAGCCATCCCACTAGAACTGATGATGGGGTGAGACTGAGTGTCTGGTGATCATAGAAGAGTAGGGTAGAAAAGGCAGGGCAGGGAGCTAACTTCAGGTGAAGAAATTCCCCAATTCACATGAACATCTTAGATCGGAACCTGAAAGTAGTCTATAGGGAGCAGGAAAAAAAAGGAAGAACTGCCGATCATGGACAGGATGAGGGATGGTAAAATGGTAGCTGCTCATGGACTGCAGGAGAGATGAGAAAGAGGAAACAAAACACTGTGGATTGTGGAATGTAGTGTGGACAGCGGTGGGAGATCTTACAGAGAATGTAGTGTGGATGGTGGGGGGAGATCTTCCAGAGAATGTAGTGTGGACAGTGGGGGGAGATCTTCCAGAGAATGTAGTGTGGACAGTGGGGGGAGATCTTCCAGAGAATGTAGTGTGGACAGTGGGGGGAGATCTTCCAGAGAATGTAGTGTGGACAGTGGGGGGAGATCTTCCAGAGAATGTAGTGTGGACGGTGGGGGGAGATCTTCCAGAGAATGTAGTGTGGACAGTGGGGGGAGATCTTCCAGAGAATATAGTGTGGACAGTGGGGGGGATCTTCCAGAGAATGTAGTGTGGACAGTGGAGGGAGATCTTCCAGAGAATGTAGTGTGGACGGTGGGGGGAGATCTTCCAGAGAATGTAGTGTGGACAGTGGGGGGGAGATCTTCCAGAGAATATAGTGTGGACAGTGGGGGAGATCTTCCAGAGAATGTAGTGTGGACAGTGGAGGGAGATCTTCCAGAGAATGTAGTGTGGACAGTAGGGGGAGATCTTCCAGAGAATGTAGTGTGGATGGTGGGGGGAGATCTTCCAGAGAATGTAGTGTGGACAGTGGGGGGGATCTTCCAGAGAATGTAGTGTGGACAGTGGGGGGGGGGGATCTTCTAGAGAATGTAGTGTGGACAGTGGGGGAGATCTTCCAGAGAATGTAGTGTGGACAGTGGGGGGAGATCTTCCAGAGAATGTAGTGTGGACAGTGGGGGGGAGATCTTCCAGAGAATGTAGTGTGGACAGTGGGGGGAGATCTTCCAGAGAATGTAGTGTGGACAGTGGAGGGAGATCTTCCAGAGAATGTAGTGTGGACAGTAGGGGGAGATCTTCCAGAGAATGTAGTGTGGATGGTGGGGGGAGATCTTCCAGAGAATGTAGTGTGGACAGTGGGGGAGATCTTCCAGAGAATGTAGTGTGGACAGTGGGGGGAGATCTTCCAGAGAATGTAGTGTGGACAGTGGGGGGAGATCTTCCAGAGAATGTAGTGTGGACAGTGGGGGGAGATCTTCCAGAGAATGTAGTGTGGTCAGTGGGGGGAGATTGTCCAGAGAATGTAGAGTGGATGGTGGGGGGATATCTTCCAGAGAATGTAGTGTGGACAGTGGGGGGAGATCTTCCAGAGAATGTAGTGTGGACAGTGGGGGGAGATCTTCCAGAGAATGTAGTGTGGACAGTGGGGGGGAGATCTTCCAGAGAATGTAGTGTGGATGGTGGGGGGAGATCTTCCAGAGAATGTAGTGTGGATGGTGGGGGGAGATCTTCCAGAGAATGTAGTGTGGACAGTGGAGGGAGATCTTCCAGAGAATGTAGTGTGGATGGTGGGGGGAGATCTTCCAGAGAATGTAGTGTGGACAGTGGGGGGAGATCTTCCAGAGAATGTAGTGTGGACAGTGGGGGGAGATCTTCCAGAGAATGTAGTGTGGATGGTGGGGGGAGATCTTCCAGAGAATGTAGTGTGGATGGTGGGGGGAGATCTTCCAGAGAATGTAGTGTGGACAGTGGGGGGAGATCTTCCAGAGAATGTAGTGTGGACAGTGGGGGGGATCTTCCAGAGAATGTAGTGTGGACAGTGGGGGGAGATCTTCCAGAGAATGTAGTGTGGATGGTGGGGGGAGATCTTCCAGAGAATGTAATGTGGATGGTGGGGGGGAGATCTTCCAGAGAATGTAGTGTGGATGGTGGGGGGAGATCTTCCAGAGAATGTAGTGTGGATGGTGGGGGGGAGATCTTCCAGAGAATGTAGTGTGGATGGTGGGGGGAGATCTTCCAGACAATGTAGTGTGGACAGTGGGGGGGATCTTCCAGAGAATGTAGTGTGGACAGTGGGGGGGGATCTTCCAGAGAATGTAGTGTGGACGGTGGGGGGAGATCTTCCAGAGAATGTAGTGTGGATGGTGGGGGGAGATCTTCCAGAGAATGTAGTGTGGATGGTGGGGGGAGATCTTCCAGACAATGTAGTGTGGACAGTGGGGGGGATCTTCCAGAGAATGTAGTGTGGACGGTGGGGGGAGATCTTCCAGAGAATGTAGTGTGGACAGTGGGGGGAGATCTTCCAGAGAATGTAGTGTGGACGGTGGGGGGAGATCTTCCAGAGAATGTAGTGTGGACAGTGGGGGGAGATCTTCCAGAGAATGTAGTGTGGACAGTGGGGGGAGCTTCCAAATAATTTGGTTTAAAGAGTTGCCAAAGAGTATAGTGTGGACACTAAGAAATAGATGCCATAGAATATAGTGTTCATGGTTGGTGTAGAGTAGGGATGAGCTTCGAGTTCGAGTCTAACTCATGTTCTACTCGAACATTGCCTGTTGGCCTGTTCAGCGAACAGTGAACAATTTGGGCTGTTCGCAGCAAATTCGAAAAGCCGGAACACCCTATACAAGTCTATGGGAGAAATCTAAAGTGCTCATTTTAAAGGGTAATATGCAGGTTACTGTCCTAAAAAGTGTTTGGGGACCTGGGTCCTGCCCCAGGGGACATGGATCAATGCAAAAAAAAGTTTTAAAAACGGACATTTTTTCGGGAGCAGTGATTTTAATAATGATTAAAGTGAAACAATAAAAGTGTAATATTCCTTTAAATTTCGTAGCTGGGGGGTATCTATAGTATGCCTGTGAAGGGGCGCATGTTTCTGGTGCTTAGAACTGTCGCTGCACAAAGTGTCATCTGTGCAGGAAAAAAAGTCTTTTAAAATCACTTGCGGCTAAATTGTCGGCTCCCCGTAATACAGAGAACACTCAATGAGTGTTCTCTGTATTAGCCGACAATTCATTCATTCATTGATTAACAAAAAAAAAGCGTGGGGGTTCCCCTAAATTCAATTACCAGGCCCTTCAGGTCTGACATGGATATTAAGGGGAACCCCGTGTCAAATAAAAAAAAAAAAAATTGACGTGGGGGTCCCCTAAATATCCATAACCAGACCCTTCAGGTCTGATATGGATATTAAGGGGAACCCCGCATCAAATTTAAAAAAAATTGACGTGGGGGTCCCCCTAAAAATCCATATCAGACCCTTTATCCGAGCACGCAACCTGGCAGGCCGCAGGAAAAGAGGGGGGGACGAGAGAGCGTCCCCCCCTCCCTCCTGAACCGTACCAGGCCACATACCCTCAACATTGGGAGGATGCTTTGGGGGTCTGTGACCCCTCAAAGCACCTTGTCCCCATGTTGATGAGGACAAGGGCCTCATCCTCACAACCCTGGCCGTTGGTTGTGAGGGTCTGCGGGCGGGGGGCTTATCAGAATCTGGAAGACCCCTTTAACAAGGGGACCCCCAGATCCAGGCCCCCCCCTGTTTGAAATGGTAAGGGGGTACAAAAGTACCCCTACCATTTCACAAAGAAAGTGTCAAAATGGTTAAATAAGACAAACACACTTTTGAAAAATTCCTTTATTAAAAATAAAAAAAATAAAAAAAAGATTCCAGCGGTGCTAATCCACTCTTGCTATCCAGCGACGAATCTCCGGGGTCCAGTGATGGATGATCATATCCAGCAACGGGGGATCTCTCAGTCCAGCGCTGTCCATACATCCTTCCTTCTTCTGTCTCCACTCCGGAGACACTGCAGAGATCCCAGCGCTGACGTTTCTTATATTAGGAGGGCGGGGCCCCCCGTCACCTGACCCCGCCCCCTCTGACGCTGGTGAAGGGAGCCAGGGGTTCCCCAGTGACGTATGGGTGACCCCGCCCCCTCTGATGTAACGGAAACCTGCGTTACATCAGAGGGGCGGGGTCACCCATACGTCACTGGGGAACCCCTGGCTTCCCTCTCCAGCGTCAGAGGGGCGGGGTCAGGTGACAGGGGGCCCCGCCCTCCTAATATAAGAAACGTCAGCGCTGGGATCTCTGCAGTGTCTCCGGAGTGGAGACAGAAGAAGGATGTATGGACAGCGCTGGACTGAGAGATCCCCCGTCGCTGGATATGATCATCCATCGCTGGACCCCGGAGATCCGTCGCTGGATAGCAAGAGTGGATTAGCACCGCTGGAATCTTTTTTTAATTTTTTTATTTTTAATAAAGGAATTTTTCAAAAGTGTGTTTGTCTTATTTAACCATTTTGACACTTTCTTTATGAAATGGTAGGGGTACTTTTGCACCCCCTTGCCATTTCAAACGGGGGGGGGCAGGATCTGGGGGTCCCCTTGTTAAAGGGGGCTTCCAGATTCTGATAAGCCCCCCGCCCGCAGACCCGCACAACCAACGGCCAGGGTTGTGAGGATGAGGCCCTTGTCCTCATCAACATGGGGACAAGGTGCTTTGAGGGGTCACAGACCCCCAAAGCATCCTCCCAATGTTGAGGGTATGTGGCCTGGTACGGTTCAGGAGGGAGGGGGGGCTGCTCTCTCGTCCCCCCCTCTTTTCCTGCGGCCTGCCAGGTTGCCTGCTCGGATAAAGGGTCTGATATGGATTTTTAGGGGGACCCCCACGTCAATTTTTTTTAAATTTGATGCAGGGTTCCCCTTAATATCCATATCAGACCTGAAGGGTCTGGTATGGATATTTAGGGGGACCCCCACGTCAATTTTTTTTTTAATTTGACACGGGGTTCCCCTTAATATCCATGTCAGACCTGAAGGGCCTGGTAATTGAATTTAGGGGAACCCCCACGCTTTTTTTTTTATTTTTATTTTTATCAATGAATGAATGAATTGTCGGCTAATACAGAGAACACTCATTGAGTGTTCTCTGTATTACGGGACCCGACAATTTAGCCGCAAGTGATTTTAAAAGACTTTTTTTCCTGCACAAATGACACTTTGTGCAGGGACAGTTCTAAGCACCAGAAACATGCGCCCCTTCACAGGCATACTATAGATACCCCCCAGCTACGAAATTTAAAGGAATATTACACTTTTATTGTTTCACTTTAATCATTATTAAAATAACTGCTCCTGAAAAAACGGCCGTTTTTAAAACTTCTTTTTGCATTGATCCATGTCCCCTGGGGCAGGACCCGGGTCCCCAAACACTTTTTAGGACAGTAACTTGCATATTACCCTTTAAAATGAGCACTTTAGATTGTGAACGTTGGAGTCCCATAGACTTTAATAGGGTTCTAAAGTTCACACGAAGTTTAGGTCTGCTCGCAGGTTCTGGTGCGAACCGAAAAGGGGGGTGTTTGGCTCATCCCTAGTGTAGAGCTTCCCGAGAATGTAGTGTGGAAGGCGAGGGGAAATTACCTGTGATAAGGAAGGTGTTTGTAAGAAGGTAGAGCAAGAATGAACTCACGTGTGATGGTGACGATGAGGATGATGATGATGAAGAGGAGGCAAATGCAAAGTGCTGACAAAAAACAGATCAGACCAGGGAAGGGTTGGGGGATCCACCTGTGCATGATGACTCCTGAAAGACAAAATTGCATTGAATTCTTGTGTCAGAATAAAAAGATAATATGCCTCTAAGCTAGGTGTAGTTCTTGGTATCTGCTCTTATTCTGTATGGATGGACTCTGCACAGTGTTATTTCTCTTGTCCTGTATGCTGGGTGTAATTATCTGTGTCTGTGGTGTTATGTATGGTGATTCATACCTCGGTAAGTTGAATGGTTTCCTTTGAGATTCTCGTTGGGTGTTGGGTCTTCCTGGAGACGCTCTATGTCCTTATACCGTACTGACATGATCTGTAGAAGACTCCATTATAGACAGATAGATCCATATATAAAAGGACAGACATCACATTCCTCCCTCTCTCACATAGTCGTGGTGTTGTGGTGTCTGTGTTGTAGTGTCAATGTTGTAGTCTCGGTGTTTTGGTCTTGGTGTTGTGGTCTCAACTAGTATTCTCAGGGTTCTGGTCTTGGTGTTGTGGTCTCGGTGTTGTAGTCTCAGTGTTGTGGTCTTGATGTTGTAGTGTTGGTGCTATGGTCTCAGTGTTGTGGTCTTGGTGTTGTTGTCTCAGTGTTGTGGTCTCACCTTGTAGTCTTGGTGTTGTAGTTTCAGTGTTGTAGTATTGGTGTTGTGGTCTCAGTGTTGTGATCTCAGCTTGTAGTCTCGGTGTTGTAGCCTTAGTGTTGTGGTCTCAGTGTTGTAGCATCAGTGTTGTGGTCTCAGTGTTGTAGTCTCAGTGTTGTAGTCTCTGTGTTGTAGTCTTAGTGTTCTAGTCTCAGGGTTGTGATCTCAGCTTGTAGTCTCTGTGTTGTAGCCTCAGTGTTGTAGCCTCAGTGTTGTCATCTCTGTGTTGTGGTCTCAGCATTGTAGACTCTGTGTTGTGCTCTCAGTGTTCTAGTCTTAGGTTTGTAGTCTCAGTGTTGTGATCTTAGCTTGTAGTCTCGGTGTTGTAGCCTCTGTGTTGTGGTCTCAGTGTTGTAGCATCAGTGTTGTGGTCTCAGTGTTGTAGTCTCAGTGTTGTAGTCTCTGTGTTGTGGTCTCAGTGTTAAAGCTCAGTGTTATAGTCTCAGGGTTGTAGTCTCAGTGTTGTGATCTCAGCTTGTAGTCTCGGTGTTGTAGCCTCTGTGTTGTGGTCTCAGTGTTGTAGTCTCAGTGTTGTGATCTCAGCTTGTAGTCTCTGTGTTGTAGCCTCAGTGTTGTGGTCTCAGTGTTGTAGTCTCTGTGTCGTAGTCTCTGTGTCGTAGTCTCAATGCCGTAGTCTCAATGTTGTAGTCTCAATGTTGTAATCTCTGTGTTGTAGTCTCTGTGTTGTAGCCTCAGTGTGGTCTCAGTGTTGTGGTCTCACCTTGTAGTCTCTGTGTTATGGTCTCGGTATTGTAGTCTCTGTGTTGTAGTCTCAGTGTTGCGGTCTCGGGGTTGTAGTCTCGGTGTTGTGATCTCTGTGTTGTAGTCTTCGTGTTGTAGTCTCGGTGTTGTAATTGTGGTGTTGTGATGTCGGTGTTGTAGTCTCGGTGTTGTAATTGTGGTGTTGTGATGTCGGTGTTGTAGTCTCTGTGTTGTAAGTGTGGTGTTGTGATCTCGGTGTTGTAGTCTCGGTGTTGTGATCTCGGTGTTGTAGTCTCAGTGTTGTGATCTCGGTGTTGTCCTCTCAGCGTTTCTCAGTGGTTTGGAGCTAACTTTCCTTTTTTTATATCATTTTCTTCTTCCATACAGGCCCGTCACCCCCTGACCTCACTACATCCCAGACAGCTTTCTATTTCATCACTCCGGAGCAAATTGTAGAAGTTCCACAATAATTCTCAGAACTTCATCCAGTACAAATAACACGAACTAGAAATGCTATCGCCGAATTGAGACCGGCAGATTTTTTTTCAGTAATTACATTTTATCTAATTATCTCTCTATAAAAAAACAAAGCACAAAATAAAATCCAGAAATAAATCCCATCTTCCCTAATACACTCACCGGACACGGTGCTGGTACTACGGGCCGCGCTCTTCTCCGGAATGAAGGGCTCCTTCTTATGATGATGAATATGAGGAGGAAAGAGGAAATCGTTCTGCTCCTTACATTGAATATACGGGATTAGAAGACAAGCAAATCAGCACATAGGTAATGAGCTACATCCCAGAGTGGGTAGAGACAGAATACCTTATCTATGAAATGACCAATAGGAGATAGATTTTCAGTCCAGAAGCTTAACGGTTAATCATCTTTTTTTACGCACTTTGCTATAAGTTGACACGTTTTTGTGGCTTTCATCACCGATATCCATAGACATGGAAATCCAGGGGAAGTCTGAGGAAGGTTTCACTTCTCTAAACCTGTCTTCATGGAGACATATCACGCACCATGGTCTCCACACCTACTCATCACTGACATAACATAAAGGTTTACTTTTTTTTTTTAATTGACATTTTTTGTTGAGATTATAAAAGGACCCATTACAGCCTGCTAACGGCACATGATAATTCCCATTCAGCGCTCTCTTTGGGACAAAGTCCACTTTTTCATGGATGTACACAGTTCAAGTAATTATTGTATGAAACAATAAACATATATCATATAAGTAACATACGTACATGTGGCATCCCTGGCTGGGGAATCGTCACCTCCACGTCACCAGGTAGGGGCCTGGGTCATCAGCAGTAGTATCCTGGTTCTTTACCCCTCAGCCCTGGAAGAATTGAATGAAGTCAGCAGCAGTAGTATCCTGGTTCTTTACCCCTTAACCCTGGAAGAATTGAATGAAGTCAGCAGCAGTAGGATCCTGGTTCTTTACCCCTCAGCCCTGGAAGAATTGAATGAAGTCAGCACCAGTAGGATCCTGGTTCTTTACCCCTCAGCCCTGGAAGAATTGAATGAAGTCAGCAGCAGTAGGATCCTGGTTATTTACCCCTAAGCCCTGGAAGAATTGAATGAAGTCAGCAGCAGTAGGATCCTGGTTATTTACCCCTCAGCCCTGGAAAAATTGAATGAAGTCAGCAGCAGTAGGATCCTGGTTATTTACTCCTCAGCTTTGGGAAAATGGAATGACATCATCACCTGTAGGATCCTGGCTCTTTACTCCTCAGCCTTGGAACAATAGAATGACTTAATCACCTGTAGGATCCTGGTTCTTTACTCCCCAGCCTTGGAAGAATTGAATGAAAGCATCACCAGTAGGATTCTGTTTTTTTACCCCCCCCCCCATCCTTGGAAGAATGAAATGACAGCATCACCTGTAGGACCCTGGCTCTTTACTCCTCAGCCTTGGAACAATAGAATGACATAATCACCCATAGGATCCTGGTTCTTTATTCCTCAGCCTTGGTAGAATGGAATGGGTTCATCACCAGTAGGATCCTGGTTCTTTACTCCTCAGCCTTGGAAAAATGAAATTACATCACTATCAATAGGTTCCTGGTTCTTTACTTCTCAGGAAGAATGTAATAACATATTCACCAGTAGGATTCTGTTTTTTTTTACCCCTCAGACTTGGAAGAATGGAATGGCATCATCACTGGTAGGATCCTGGTTCTTTACTCCGCAGCCTTGGAACAATAGAATGACATAATCACCCATAGGATCCTGGTTCTTCATTCCTCAGCCTTGGTAGAATGGAATAGGGTCATCACCAGTAGGATCCAGGTTCTTTACTCCTCAGCCTTGAAAGTATGGAATTGTGAAGGGTTAGCTCGGCAGCGGGTGTGTGTGACCCCCTGGATGGGTTCACAATACAAAATTAGGCACAGCAGACAGCGTTGTAGGTGGAAAAAACAAAAGGTGCGGTTTTATTTATGCTACATGCAGTGAAAAATATAACAGCCAAACAAAAAATAAAATAAAACATGAAATAAATCCTGGTCAGCTTGACCTCTAATTACACACATGGATTCCCTGTCTAACAACTGAGTGCAGCCTTGTGCAGCACCAGTCCCTGTCCCTGTCTCTGTTGTAGAGGTTTGCCCCACAGGCGTTAACTCACCGCACAGAACAGGTGTCACACTCCCCAGTCTATACAACACAAAACTGGTTCCAGGATGGAGCATCTCCCTAAGCATGCTGGGGTTTTTTAACTGTAACTATGGATCTGAACCTGCAACCTCTGCCATGTTTGGTAGTATCTCTTCTTGCTGAGCCACCTGAGATGCTCTTTTGTTTATAAACCTCTTTTATCTACAAGCCTCTTTTATCTATTAACCTCTTGGATCCTATCCTCTACCTTTCAAGGAAAATCATAGCCTGGTCTGGTAACGTCATTCTCTGAGACCCTAGTCATTCACATAAAATGAGTCCAAGGCCATTTCCAGAAGGGTTGATCAGCTTCAAAGTGTCTAAATATGGGTGAGATTCCATCAAACAATTATAAGGGAGGAAGAAACACATTCCTTTTTCCAGCCACTCTCAGTATTTATCATTGGAGGTTGTACAGATTCATAGGTCATCGGGTCATGGTGAAACCTTGGAAGTAGCACAATATTTTCTGATAAGAGTATCCAAACTGACTGCGATATAAGCACAGCGTTCAATCCCTGTTGAAGGCACTGGTCATGGTACTGCAATGGTGGCCGATAACAGCTTGATGGGTTTCCTGGTGGGTATCAAGGAACTGGTTAGTAGCTTTGAAAAGGATGACAGGGTCTCTGCTGGGCCGGCAGCGGCTTGGGTACCTCTGTTGGGGGGGGGGGTGGGGTGTCCCTGACGCCTGAGGGGGAGACGAATCCCCCAACGGCAACGGTGGTGCTTGTGGTGGTTGAGAGCATGGTGCTTGGGCAACAAGCGATTGCAAAAGCCGTGGGGGATGCTGTGAACAAACAAGACGTCATCCGTTTGGCGGATTACGCAAAATGCGAGGTGTATGTTTGTGTTGAGGGGCCTCTGGAAGTGCATGCAGCCTGAAGTCCAGGAAAAAATCTGGAAGGGTATGTGGAGTATGTGGAGATCTTTTTTCACTGCTGCCGTTAGCAAAATTTTATTTGGATAGGGTGAAGCTGGACAATTCCAAAAAAGAGGACGAAGAAAAAAGGAGGTATAGGCTAATCCCCCGGATGTTTGCTAATTGGCTGCAGGCATTCGCTATTATGGCTAGTGTCATTGGGGAAAAGAACACTGAATATTATTCAGCGCTCTTTTGTTACCTGGATTCAGTGGGTGAAGCATACAGAGTCTACGGGGGCACGGCATGGCTGAGATATGATGAGCAGTTCCGTCAGCGGAGGGCGATATGTCCATAGTTGAGATGGGACCACAAAGATATCAGCCTGTGGATGCGCCTCATGACCTCGGCGAGGGCCCCGAGTCAATTTTTTGCGGGGGGGGGGGGGCGGTGGACCGTCTTCCCCCGGATAATCGGCCAGCAAAAAAAAGGGGGCATGTTGACAGTATAAAGAGTGATCCTGCAAGTTTGGTGGAACGTACCGTTACAAGTGCTCAGGTTGTAGAGGGGCCCACCCTCTGTCCAGATGTTTCAAGCACGGAAAAGGTCATTCCGGAGAGGCTGCGCACAAGTGGGAGGATGCCGGTGATGGTGGAAAGGATGTGGGCTTTCCTTGGTAGGTGTCCAGATAGAAAGGCAGCCCAATTGTTAGAAAGGGGCTTTTCATAATTTCATAAGGGTTTAGGATACCATGTACGTTGGAAGTGGTTCCACCGTTGTCTCGCAATTTAAGATCGGCCATGCAACATTGGGATGAAGTTTCAGAGAAACTGCATTAGGAAGTTTCATTGGGTCACATGGGGGGCCCCTTTTTTATACGTGCCATTGGCCGATTTGGTGGTGTCCCTATTGTGGGTAGTGCCAAAGAAGGAACACAATAAATGTAGGCTCATTCACCACCTTTCATTTCCAAAAGGGGGGTCGGTCAACAATGCCATTAACCCAGAGGAATGTACAGTGAGTTACACCTCGTTTGATGCGGCGGTGTGCTGGGTTCGCCATTATAGGCGGGGGGCTTTGATGGCAAAAGCCGATGTTGAATCGGCCTTTCGGTTGCTTCCGGTTCACCCAAAAAGCTTTTGATTTATGTCACTGGAACGATGAGTTCTATGTTGATCAATGTCTTGGGATGCTCCATATCATGTGCATTGTTTGAGCAGTTTAGCTGATTCGTACAATGGGTGGTCAGGGATGTGTCGGGAGTGAATTCTCTCATCCATTACCTGGTTGGTTTCCTCTGTGTGGGACCAGCATCTTCCAAGGTCTGCGCGGTGCTCCCGGCTATGTTGGAGCACATCGCAGATCGTTTCGGCATACCATTAGCACCGGAGAAGACGGAGGGACCCAGCACAGTCATCACTTTTCTGGGCATTGTACTGGACTTGGGGTCTATGGAGTGCCGTTTGCCAGAGGATAAACCGGAGGATCTCAAAAGGGAAATTAAGGGCATGATAGGACTGCACAAGGTTCAGCTCTGGGTGTTGCAATCACTGTTAGGGAAGCTCAACTTTGCTTGTCGGATACTGCCAATGGGGAGAGTATTCTGCCAATGGCTGTCGGCAGGTACGGCTGGGATCAAGTTGCCCAAACACTTTGTGCGCCTGGTTAAGGTGCACAGGGAGGATTTGCGGGTGTGGCGCTCCTTCTTGGAATCCTTCAATGGGAGGGCTCTGTGGATGGTCGGCCCAGTGAGCAATTTTGATTTAGAGCTATTCACGGATGCGACTGGCGCATCAGGTTTTGGGGCCTTCTTTCAGGGCCCGGTGGATCGCGGGTCTGTGGCCGCAGTCGTGGATTGATGCGGGGTTTACAAAAAAATTTGTGCTACTGGATTTGTTTCTGGTGGTGCTGGCACTGGAATTGTGGGGCACATTGATCAGGGATCTTAAGGTGCATTTTTGGGGTGATAACCTAGGGGTGGTGCAAGTGATTAATAGAGTATCTGTGTCATCTCCCCTGGTTGTATGCTGCTCAACATTCGGTGTTGCATTAAATGTGTTTATTTATGCGATGCATCTTGCGGGAATTGAGAATGTCATAGCTGATGCATTATCTCGCTTTTAGTGGGACAGGTTCCGAGAGTCGGCACCGGCAGCGGAACAACAAAGGGTACCCTGTCCCGACTGGTTGTGGAGGATTGCATTGGACAAGTCGCCGGATGGTTTAGGAGGTCGGTGAGTAGGGATGAGCCGAACACCCCCCGGTTCGGTTCGCACCAGAACTTTCGAACGGACCCCACGTTCGTTACGAACGTTAGAACCCCATTGAAGTCTATGGGACTCGAACGTTCGAAATGGAAAGTGCTAATTTTAACGGCTAATATGCAAGATACTGTCCTAAAAAGGGTTTGGGGACCCGGCTCCTGCCCCAGGGGACATGGGTCAATGCAAAAAAAAGTTTTAAAAATGGCCGTTTTGGCGGGAGCACTGATTTTAATGACGATTAAAGTGTTTCTCGTGTTTAGAACAGTCCCTGCACAAAATGACATTAAACGGAAATAACACCATTTAAAACTACTTGCGGTTTTAATGTTATATCTGGTTCCTGCAATATGGATGAAAATCATTCAGAAAAATGGCATGGGTAGCCCTCCCTGCCCATTACCAGCCCCTTTGGGTCTTGTACGCATATTAAGGGGAACCCTGTACCCATATTAAAAAAAGGAAATGCGTGTGGCCCCCAGGCCCTATATACTCAGAACAGCAGTATACAGGCGGTGCAAACAAGACAGGGACTGTGTAGGTTTGTTGTGTTAAGTTGAATCTGTTTGTCATTTTCAACTGGTACATTTTTAAAGTGTAGCTCCAGTCAAAAAAATCTATTTTTAAGCTTTTTGGAAAACATAGGGAAGGGTTATCACCCCTGTAGAATTTGTTTTGTCGTCCATCTTTTTTCATCTCACTTGCTGTTGTCTCCTTGCGTTTGCAAGTAGGAGATGTTTGTAAGTTGGATGTTTGAAAGTAGCGGCCTGCCCTATATGCTCTGCAGAAATGGCGGAACAAGGTGTTGGTTTTGCCACAACATTGTAAGCCCTCAAAGTGACTCTTGGTGGGCGCTGGAGCGCCCTGCTGTGAACGATTATATCAAGAATTGTAATTACATGCCATTGTTGAACAGTGGTAGAAAAATTGACCTTTGGTGGTTGTGGTGCTGGTGCCACAACACTATAAGTCCTCACAGTTACTCTGGGTGGGCACAGGAAGGGGCCCTCCTGTGAAATATTATATCAAGAATTGTAATTAAATGCCCCTGTTAAACAGGGGAAGAAAAATTGGGCCTTAGGCACTGGTGCTGGTGCCACAACACTGCAACCTCTGCCATATACTCTAGTTTTATTGCAGGAATTAGCCCTGTTTTATTGCAGGAATTTGCAGGAAATAACCCCAATTGGGCTCAAATAGAGAACAGCTATGTAGGTGGATTATAGCGGTATGTACTGGGTACAGAGCACGCAAACAGCACGCACTATCTCCTAACACTACTGACTGCAAGCTCTATTATTAAAGATAGATCACTAGCTATATAGGTGAGGTGAATATCACGGTGTATACTGCGGTCAGGGCACGCAGACAATAACCAGAAAACAGCAGAGATAAAGGGGTATATACAGATGTATACTGTGCTGTGCTGGAGGCACACACAACTTCCAATAACTCCTGCAGATGGCAATTGGGCTCAAATAGAGAACAGCTATGTAGGTGGATATAGCGGTATGTACTGGGTACAGAGCACGCAGACAGCACGCACTAACACTACTGACTGCAAGCTCTATTATTAAAGATGGACCACTAGCTATATAGGTGAGGTGAATATAGCGGTGTATACTGCGGTCAGGGCACAGACAATAACCACTACACAACAGCAAGATAGGAAATCAGCCAAAAACGATTGGTGTGTAACTGTGTTGAAGGTACACAGAACACCCACTGCTTTAGATGCCAACACACTACACGAGGCCGCCTCAAAGGCGGCCTTATATAGTGTGGGGCGTGCACTACACAGCCTGAGCTATGATTGGCCACAGGCAGGATGCCTGTGGCCAATCATGGCTCTCCTCGCTGCTGGCGCTGCGATTGGCCAAGCATGCGGGGTCACAGTGCATGCTTGGCCAATCATGAGCCAGCAATGCACTGCGCCATCGCAGTGCATTGTGGGCCGTGCGCGCCACACGAATTTTGACGCGAACGGACCAAGAGTTCGGATTTCACCGAACGGACGAACAGCCAATGTTCGAGTCGAACGTACGTTTGACTCGAACACGAAGCTCATCCCTATCGGTGAGTGAGGCTACATGGGCTGCGTATAACAAGGTATGGAAAGAGTGGTTGGTCCGGAGGTGAGGTTGCTGGTCTTGTATTTTATTTTCAGGCACATGGAGGATGGGCTGTCAGGGTCCGCTATGAATAAGAAGATGGCAGGATTAGCATTTCTGTTCAAGTGGCAAGGGCTGCCTGATTTTACTAAGGATTTCTGGGTGCACCAGGCTTTAAAAGGGGGTTCTTACCCTATTCTTTCCTCCCCTCTCTAATTTCTTTCTCCTCTCTTGCCCCCTCCTCAATGCGTTCTTCTCTCCCTTCCTGCCACCTCTCTCCTCCCTCTCTTGACCATTCTTTCATCCCCTCTACTCCAAGCTCTCTCTCTCCCTCCGCCCAGCACTCTCCTCCCATTCTCCAAACTCTCTTCACCACTCTCCCCCAGCTTTTCCCTCCCCTACCTTCCAGTGCTCTCCTCCATATCCTCCCAGCTCTCTCATGCCATCCTGCAAGCTTTCTACACCACCTTCCTCTAAGGTCTCCCTCCTCCATTCTCTCTACTCTCCCCTCTTCTTCCTCCCAGCTCTCTCCTCCTCTTCCTCCCAGCCCTCTCCTTCTCTTCCTCCTCATCCTCCCAGCTCCCTCCTCCTCTTCCTCCCAGCTCTCTCCTCCTCTTCCTCCCAGCTCTCTCCTCCTCTTCCACCCAGCCCTCTCCTTCTCTTCCTCCTCATCCTCCCAGCTCCCTCCTCCTCTTCCTCCCAACTCTCTCCTCCTCTTCCTCCCAGCTCTCTCCTCATCTTCCTCCCATCTCTCTCCTCCTCTTCCACCCAGCCCTCTCCTTCTCTTCCTCCTCGTCCTCCCAGCTCCCTCCTCCTCTTCCTCCCAACTCTCTCCTCCTCTTCCTCCCAACTCTCTCCTCCTCTTCCTCCCAGCTCTCTCCTCCTCTTCCACCCAGCCCTCTCCTTCTCTTCCTCCTCGTCCTCCCAGCTCCCTCCTCCTCTTCCTCGCAACTCTCTCCTCCTCTTCCTCCCAGCCCTCTCCTTCTCTTCCTCCTCTTCCTCCCAGCTCTCTTCTCCCTCCTCCATAATCTCTCCTCCTCTCCCCTTTTCTTCCTACCAGCTCTCTCCTCCTTTTCCTCCCAGCTCTCCCCTCCTCTTTGTCGCTGCACTCTTCAACCTGCCCCATACTGTCTCCTCCTCTCCCCTCTTCTTCCTCCCAGCTCTATTCTCACTTCTCCATATTCTCTTCTCCCCTCCTCTCATCTAGCTCTGTCATTCCTACTCATTTCCCTCTCCTTTCCCTTTCTCCAAGTTGTCGTCTCCTCCTCCTTGCTTTCTCATCTTTCTCCTACCAACTCTCCCTTACCCCTCCATTCCATTCCTGTCTCTTTTCTCCTCTTGTCTCAGCTCTCTCCTCCCCCTCTAACAGCTCCCTCCTCCCTTCCTCGTAGCTTTCTTTTCCCCCTCCTCCCAGTTCTCTCCTCCCTGCTCTATCCTCCCCTCCCCCGAATGTCTCTCCTTCAATCTTTCTCTTTCCCTTTTTTTTCCAGCTCTCCTCTGAGCTCACCCTTCCCCCTCCTCCTAGATTTCCTCTCCCTCCTACCATCTTTCTTCTCCCTCTCCTCCCAGTTCCTGAATTTGGCTGTGTGACGGAGTCACTTTGGGCGGGGGGCCCGTGAAAACCAGAATCCCTTGGAGTGGTTGGGAAAACCTTATTTCAGCTCCCCATGCACCTCCTATGTCTAAGTCCCCCTGTGTCTCTAATAGGGGCACAGGAGGACCAAGAAATCCAGTCTGATCTGTACTAATCTGTATAGCCACTCTGAAAAGTTGTATGTATACACAGTGCCTTGCGAAAGTATTCGGCCCCCTTGAACTTGTCAACCTTTTGCCACATTTCAGGCTTCAAACATAAAGATATAAAATTTAAATTTTTTGTGAAGAATGTATATATATATATATATATATATATATATATATATATATATATATATATATATTGTATATTGTATATTGTCTCATTTTGTTGTGTACACTTTGCTGGGTCGTTTGGGGTGTGGCTGTATTCCAATGTTCTATTGTGTCTGTCTGACTTGGATATTATGGGATGTGTATGTAGATTAGCTGTGAGATTAGTGGGGGTGAATTCCTCCAACAGCTCTCACTGCTGATTGGACAGTCTACCCTACCTGGAATGCAAAGGGGGGGGGGGGGGGATTGCCCAGAGTATTACCTGTCTTTTCAATAAAACAGTCCATGTTCAGCAACCAAACGAGTATTGTCTTGTTTTGTGGTTGTCAGTGGCTGGAATATCTGATATCTATATTCAGACTGGGAGGAAGCGGTATATGACGAAAGTACTCAAGCGGAGTGTGGGGACGTTTCGTTACAGGCTGTGATAGGTGCTCGCCAGAACATTAATATTAACAGAATGTTCAGCCCTTCCCAGACATCACCAGACAAATAACTTTATTAATACTCATCATCCACACATAAAGTGCTTTGCATATTGTTGCCACTATATAAATCCAGTATATTATTAATACAGAAAAACAACACATTTCCAATAAAAGAGGTAAGGGACGTTATCAAGAATCTCCACCCCCGAGGAGTTCAGCTCTGCTCAGAATATTCTCTGATATCCAGAAGGTGCAGCTGAACTGTTGCTGCAATAGAACGCATGACAAGAATCCCTCTACTTATTACTGTACTGTGATTGGACACCTGGAGATACTATTGATCGTCAGGCACTACAAGCTCCAGCATGTCCTGCATTTTAGTATTTTATTAGTAGAATCATCACTGTAATGTAGCAGAGGAGAAGAAGTGATTAGTAGATGAAGATGTCAGATGTTCTCCTCCGAGCAGGTCAAGGCATTTTCTTCTCGCAGATGTATGGAAAGATCCTGGAACAATGATCATCATTCCAACCATTTGAGTGTTTCACTTGAGCGCAATCTTCTCCTCCTTCGAGACCATGACCGAACCAATTATCAGGCTGATCAGGTTGCCAGAACCTGCAGGAACCAAGGGAAACAGTGACTGGGCCAAGCTCTTTACTGACCAGAACTGACGGCACGACCTATACAGAAATGAAGTCTAAGCCCTTATACACACGATCGGAGATTCCGACGACCAAATCCGTCGGATTTTGTGCGTCGGATTTTGTCCGAAACTGTTGTATACACACGGGTTGGACAAAGTTGTCGGAAAATCCGACGTGATGATGTTATTTCGTTACAACAGGACTACGTTCAGGCTAGTAGCCAATAGCTTTGGTGTAGGAGTTTGATCTGAGCATGCGTGGCACTTTGTCCGATCGGAATTCTCTACACATGACCGGAGTATGTCCGATCGGAGCATTTTGTTGGAAAATATTTCCGGCAAGTTGGAAAAATTTGTCAGACGGATATTCCGACAGAAACAGTCCGATGCAGACCACACACAGTCGGAATATCTGACAAAACGCTCTGATCGGACACATTCCGACTGAATCTCCGACCGTGTGTACAAGGGCTTAAAGAGCTTACTAACCTAAAGAGATCAACCAAGAATAATCCCAAAAAGAAAAACACATCTGATAAATAGTAAGAGCATTCCATTTACAGAGCAAAGTCTGGGGGGAATTTAATAACTGGTGGGGGGGTGGGTCAGTGTCTTACTTTGGAGTGACATCATAAGAAGTCCCGTCCACCCATTTCCAGGATCCTTCCGCATCTGTGAGACCGATCCACGCGGTCTGAGTTTGTGTAAAGTCATAAAGAAAATTCTGTGAAAAGATAAAATATACATAATGATACAGTGTTTATGTCTACTCTTATAGTATAGCTCTGACATGTTCTATAGTGTTGTACAGAGAACATTGGGCCAGTCACATCAGTCTCATAATCACAGGTGACCATACATGTTACCAATTTGTACACAGAAATGCTGCATGTTTCGCTACATGTTTCGCTCACTTGAGCTTCTTCAGGATGTTGCAGCGTTTACAGTTAAAAGACTGAAAAATAAATAAATAGAATAATCAAGTAAATAAATTACCAATTCATTTTTATGGATTCAATTTACTTGATTATTCTATTTATTTATTTTTCGGTAGAATAATCAAGTAAATAAATAGAATAATCAAGTAAATAAATTACCAATTCATTTTTGTGGATTCAATTTACTTGATTATTCTATTTATTTATTTTTCGGTAGAATAATCAAGTAAATAAATAGAATAATCAAGTAAATAAATTACCAATTCATTTTTATGGATTCAATTTACTTGATTATTCTATTTATTTATTTTTCGGTAGAATAATCAAGTAAATAAATAGAATAATCAAGTAAATAAATTACCAATTCATTTTTGTGGATTCAATTTACTTGATTATTCTATTTATTTATTTTTCGGTAGAATAATCAAGTAAATAATAGAATAATCAAGTAAATAAATTACCAATTCATTTTTATGGATTCAATTTACTTGATTATTCTATTTATTTATTTTTCGGTAGAATAATCAAGTAAATAAATAGAATAATCAAGTAAATAAATTACGAATTCATTTTTATGGATTCAATTTACTTGATTATTCTATTTATTTATTTTTCGGTAGAATAATCAAGTAAATAAATAGAATAATCAAGTAAATAAATTACCAATTCATTTTTATGGATTCAATTTACTTGATTATTCTATTTATTTATTTTTCAGTAGAATAATCAAGTAAATAAATAGAATAATCAAGTAAATAAATTACCAATTAATTTTTATGGATTCAATTTACTTGATTATTCTATTTATTTATTTTTCAGTCTTTTAACTGTAAACGCTGCAACATCCTGAAGAAGCTCAAGTGAGCGAAACATGTAGAGAAACATGCAGCATTTCTGTGTACAAATTGGTAACATGTATGGTCACCTGTGATTATGTACCACCTTTTGTACTCTAGTATTTGATGTATATATACATATTTTCATACAAAATTATTTTCTAATTATGTTGGTTTTTATTATGTATCTGTATTCCAAATAAAACTGTATTTGTTTTATCTTACTGTTGGCATGTGACTGTTTTGCCTCCATAATCGGTACGGTTTAAAAATCCCGGGGGATTGGTTACCCTCCGACCCCTTTATCCCTTTCCTCTTATCTTTAAAATTTATATTCTGGGATGTGGTAGCACTTTATCTCTGATCAATTCATCTATTCAATCAAGTGTACTCAAGATAAGTGTCTACAACCTAAGGTGAGAGACTCTGAGTTGAAACACGAATGGGGCTTTATTAGCACCTTGCATGGACAATTTAAAGAAGTAGAAGCTATAATTCAAAAACATTGGGATGTACTAAGATTGGATCGTTCACTTAGGGATGTAATTCCCGCAGAAGCCTCAGTTTATCTACAGACGGAATCCATCCTTTGGTGACAAAATTGTCAAGAAAGTATTAGATCCCTCCCCTCCCGACCACGCATGTTTTGGGATCGGGCCGGGCCGTAGGTCCAAATCTTGTAAGTCGGTACATACACATCTGATGAGGGGTATTGACCAATTTACTTCTACAGGGGAATGGCGGATCGTTCAAAATAGAACAGTTCATTGCATGTATAACGACTCATGTCGTGTATGTGCTTCAATGTCCCTGTGGGCTTCTGTATATTGGTAGGACCAAGAGAACGCTGTCTAAAAGAGTGTCAGAGCACATTTACAATATTTCTATAGGGTACAGAGACCATAGACGCAAACATAATTGTCATGGTAATGCAGTGATCTTCCTGTGTTTGCTTACCTCCCCTCATGTGTTCAGAATAAGAGGCCAGCCACTTCCACCTGGTGGTTTTTATAACCTCTCCTCTAAGCATGGCTCCACCCCAGGCCCTATCAGGGAGCCCTATATTAACCTGTGCACTGCAGGCCATCAGTGCTGATCAACCTTTGTGTATTGTGTGTTTAGGTTCCTGTTACCTGCCGTGTGCTCTTCTACTGTTTTCCGTTACCGACTTTGGCGTGTCTTTGACTATCCCTGTTTGCCTGTGATCCAGACCTTTTGGCGTGTCCCTGACTATTCTTGTCTGCTTGTGGCCCCCGACCTTGGCTTTGTCCCTCACCATCCCTATCCTCCTGTTGCCTACTGTGGGTGTGAGCTGGGGGACCCTGGGGGTCGCAACCTGGAGCCAGTTGCAGCCAAGTCCATCCTCACCACTCGAGGCTCTGGTGAACACCTGCTGGCTCTTAGCCCTTGTACACACAGTCGGAGAATCCGTCGGAATGTGTCCTATCGGACCGTGTTGTCGGATAATCCGACTGTGTGGGGTCTGCATCAGACTGATTCCGTCGGAATATCCGTCGGAACACAATTTTCCAACTTGTTGGAAATATTTTCCGAGCAACTGGTTCGATCGGACATACTCCGATCATGTGTAGAGAATTTTGATCGGACCAAGTGCCACGCATGCCCAGATCAAATTCCTACATCAAAGCTATTGGCTACTAGCCTGAACGTAGTCCCATTGTAAAGAAATGACGTCATCACGTTCTGAATGATCGGATTTTTCGTCAACTTAGTCCGACCCGTGTGTATGCAACAGTTTCGGACAAGATCCGACGGACAAAATCCGACGGGCAAAATCCGACGGATTTGGTTAGCAGAATGTCCGACCGTGTGTACAGGGGCTTAGACTCCGCACCCCCAGGGAATCCTACGCTCTAACCCCGGTGGGATCTGTCTCCCATCTGCAGCAGTCAGCCGTAGGGTCCACAACCTTGCGGTGCACTCCTGATCCCTACGGTGTGCATCTGTCACCTCGCCTCAAGGTGACCTGACAATAATAGGGACCCTAGTGGGCTTAAATTTTGGGGTTATAGACAGAATCTTCCCCTCATGGAGGGGGAGTAATCTGGTGCTTGAGGTATCCAAAACGTGAGACCAAATGGATTTTTCGGACCAATACTTTAAGCCCTAATGGCCTAAATATAGAATTAGACCTGAACTGCTTTATCAGTGACTACTGATGAATAGGTTCGGGACTTTTTGAAATTAGTCATGATTCACCACTGAGTTTTCCGCCATTTTGTCAATATATTTTATCCTTATTTTTATTAATTTTTTTTTGTTGTACGTGATTTCATTATTCAAGATTTTATCTATTTCGGTCCACAGGGGGACTTTGAGTCTTTTTGAGGGCTGTGTATCTATTACCATTTTGGTTTATTTGGATTAGTTTATCGGCTTATTTATCTGTATAAATTAATTTTATCAGGGATCGGAATTTTCTGCTGCATGGTGATGACGCATTCTCACAGACTACTGCATTTAATATACATTTGACGCTGGCGCGCGTTGGCGCTTTATGGCATATTATCAACTATTACTCGGGTGCATTTGAGTAATTTTTTTAAGTATGAGTATAGTTGAAGTAGGACTGACTGTTGGTCTGTTCAGGCTAGCAGGTCCTATTATAGGGTAATACAATCATCTCTGAGAAGCGTTACCGAGCGTTGACGATGTGGTAGTAATGATAATGGACCCCTGTTAGTTCGGGTACTTCTCTGCATATTAGACATGGGCGCCGTCAATAAATTTGTTTCAGAAATATTTTTATACGGGGACCGGCGCCACTGTTAATTGACTACAATGGGGTGTGTGTACAAAAAGTGAGTACACGCACACCACTGGCCTCCAGAAGAACACAATGGTTACCAAGGTAGGTATCAAGCCTGTCCAAAAAAGTATATAAATTGCAAGGGAGGAAAGGGGAAAATACAAAACAAAACCCTTAAAGTAACCTCTACTGATATAAATTACTAGTAAGGTACCAGTGTCACTGATGATGCACACCCGTACCTATAGTCAACCAGTAGGGTACCACAGATAATAGCTATACATACACAAATCTAGACACATACATAAACATTACCCAAAAACCTCAGGAGTTACTGCTAAAGTGCATAAAGTACAAAAATATATACATAAAGTGCAAAGGTGGTATACAAAGTATAATCATTAACCACTAGGTTAGTAAGTGTATTGTAAAGTGACCACAGTAGAGTTAATTGGAACTAAAAATACAGTAAAAATACAGTAGAAACAGTGCACAGTGCCCTCAAAGTAAACTAATTAATAAATACAAACGTAATAATAAAAGATGTGAAAAAATGTGAAAAATTCTGAAAAAATAAAAATTTATATGATAAACAATTCACAAAAAATTCATAGAAAAACCCCAAAAATAGTTCATGTATAGCCAAAATGGCAGTCTCCTACGCAGTGCAGTCCAAAAATCAGATAGAAGAAGAACAAAATTATTAATTGTCCACAGATTCTTCAAATAGGTGCAGTAGGTGAAAGTGACTGGTGCTCAAGAACATCAAATTCAGGTGACTTCCGTGCTCACCCCCTTAGCTCCCCACTCACCGGAACTATGAGCCCACGAAGGGCAATCAGGCCTGTAGAAATCACACAGCAAGCGTCGGTACGCAGAAGAAGGATTTGAAGAAGATTGTATTCCACTCTCTTCCTGATGTACAAAAATATTTCTGTTACCGGTTGCATCCCCTTTTGGGGCTGCGATTTATAGGGGTGGCGACACTGTTTGTGTGTCCTTCTATTTACGTCCTAGTCTCATCCTAGCCTCCGTAGCGCGGTCTGGGGTCTTTGAGACCTGAGTATTTTTTATTTTTTAATAAATTTGTTTCGTTCTGTTCCGTTTCGATTCGTAATAAAATGAATTTGTACTTCGTATTTCGTGTCCGAAATTCCGTTCTGTTTCGTACGAAATACGAATTGTCGTTAGGTTCGTTAACGTGTACGAACGTTCTTTACGATGAATTTAAAGGTAAAAATATATACCTCAATATGACAGCCGATGCTGATGGAAGTTTGGTTTTTATCCGAAATGCCGAAATTCCGTTGAAGAATTTCCTATCCGAAATATGAAGTTTCATTATATGAGAAAGAGATTGTCTGCCATGCACCGCTGGTCCAGTTTGCGCCTGCTCCTCCTGGGGCTGCTTATTATGAGGGGCTCCCACCATCCCTGTGCTGTGCTGACTTCCTCCTGGGGCTGTACCTCTGCTGTGCATATTATGAGGGGCCCCCACCATCCCTGTGCTATGCTTATTATGAGGGGCTCCCACCATCCCTGTACTGTGCTGACTTCCTCCTGGGGCTGCTTATTATGAGGGACTCCCACCATCCCTGTGCTATGCTTATTATGAGGGGCTCCCACCATCCCTGTGCTGTGCTGACTTCCTCCTGGGGCTGCTTATTATGAGGGACTCCCACCATCCCTGTGCTATGCTGACTTCCTCCTGGGGCTGCTTATTATGAGGGGCTCCCACCATCCCTGTGCTATGCTGACTTCCTCCTTGGGCTGTACCTCTGCTGTGCATATTATGAGGGGCTCCCACCATCCCTGTGCTATGCTGACTTCCTTCTGGGGCTGCTTATTATGAGGGGCTCCCACCATCCCTGTGCTGTGCTGACTTCCTCCTGGGGCTGCTTATTATGAGGGGCTCCCACCATCCCTGTGCCGTGCTGACTTCCTCCTGGGGCTGTACCTCTGCTGTGCTCAGTATGAGGGGTTTCCACCATTCCTGTGCTGTACTGACATACTGAGCACAGCAGAGGTACAGCCCCAGGAGGAAGTCAGCACAGCACAGGGATGGTGGGAGCCCCTCATAATGAGCACAGCAGAGGTACAGCCCCAGGAGGAAGTCAGCACAGCACAGGGATGGTGGGAGCACCTCATAATAAGCATAATGACTGAGTCGTCGTCGATTCGACGACAACTGATCCGAAATTCGTAAACAAAAGTTCGTATTGCGTACAGAATTCGGACGCACGGCAATTCGTATTTCGGATCCTCCCGAACTTACGAATTTTGGGAAATTCGTACGAATTTGAGATTCGTACGAAACGAATCGCACATGTCTACTGCATATTACGGTAACGGGTGTGGTAAATAATATGAATTAAATTGTTACTATAATGAGAGATTACGTGCTGGTTCTCTAGTAGAATGCTGGTGTCACCAATGCATTTTTTTATGCACATTTTAGTGTGTATATTTTTGTAATGATTTTAGTTCATTGTTTTTGTTCTGTGTTTTTTGGAATTTACATATACATGATATTTAGAGGTATCCTAATGTGTGGTAGGTTATAAAATGAAATATGCACGCAGATTATGTGGGCTTTTGGATTCGAGTTGTTTCGTAGTTATCCAGGACATTGACCTGGTGCACGAAACAGAGCGCCTGGATTTGATTAAGTGAGGAGGCCGGCGGGGTTGTTGATTCGTCCGCCGTCCTTCCTGCTTTTATAAAGGTTTATATGTAGAATATCCTCACCGTTCTGTTAATGTTTGGTATATATGTATAATGTATCCAAGCATAGCCTACGTATGTTTAATGATGAACATGCACGCCAAACGTGTGGGATTAAGGTTTTTTTTTTTCTCCATATCCCGCTTTGGAATAAGCAGGGTTAACGGAGCATTGGTTCCCTGAGCCGGCGTGATGTGATTGGTGAAGAGGTCTGCCGGGGGGGAGTGTTCCGCTGGCCGCCCTTCTCCCTATATATTGTGTATTAGCTGCGCCGCACGGCCACGCCCACAGACAAAGACGTAATGACGAAACGCATATGGGCGTGACCGTGCAGCTTTGCATCATCGCAGCAGAGAGAGCTTGTCTTCCCAGGACCCGCCACAGATACTGAGACCGTTTTTCAACATTGTGATCCGGACTGTGGTGAGATAAGACTAAGCACTGCTGGCGACATTTAATGCGATATGAGAGCTTTCTATTTTGTACGTATGTTTTTAACGAGTGTGTACGAGTTTGCCTATTAAAAACAGTTTGCACTATGCACTCCAGAGGAGCTTACACTCTAATGCCCCCTCCCCCCACAGTCACATCAGTCTCTGTATCATAGAAGCTTACACTCTATTGCCCCCCTCCCCCACAGTCACACACTATTATTATTATACATTTATATAGCTCTGACATATACCGCAGTGCTGTACAGAGATCACTGAGCCAGTCACATCAGTCTCTGCACCAGAGGAGCTTCTCCACCAGGTGGTGCTGTTTTGCAAGGTGCTGTTGGCTCACTCTACTTTAGTCTCAGCTAGAGGAAACATCAAGCCTGGGTCTGTCCTGCAGGCTTCTCCCCCAGTCCCCATGCAGTGGGTGGGGGGAGATGAAGGTGGAGGCTCTCCAGAGGCACTGAGGCCTACTTCATGTGCTCAAGCTGCAATGGATCCTGGGCCTGTTCTTATGCAAGAGGAATCCTTACCAGTCTTCTAGGATAGAGTGGTGAATAGACTTCGCCGCATTGCTAAGGAGGAACAGAAACTTGCTGTCATGAAAGGAGATCTCAGGAAAAAGAAATCCCTGCACAGTAAGTCTGGAAACAGTAAGAGGGAAGTCTCCAAGCTGAAGTCTCTGGCAGAGACATTGAAAAAGCAGGAGAAGTTAGTCACCTCTCTGAAGTAGAGCAGCGGTGTGTTCAGAGAAAAGTGTGAGAATGATGAGAGATTCCAACAGATGAATGAAAGTGTCTGAGCCAGTACCAGCCAGAGGGGGGATTCCAGAGCAATGGCAACAGTATGGATGAGGGGTAAGGAAGTGGCCTCACATGGTGGCCCCAGTGCTACCCCGTCTCAGGATCTGTCATGTCTGAGTCAGTATCCACCCCCCTCCCTCCTCAGCAGCCTGGGTCATCTCAGGAGGAGGTTGAGGAAAATGGCGGATTGCGGCAGGCCATTACAGAAAGTGAATCTCCCTTGAGAAGCACTGACTCGTCAGATGAGGATCATGATAATGGGGTGCTTGCTAAAAATCTCTCTCAGTGTGTGGAGGACTTTCCCGAGATTGCATCTGCCAACAGATCCTTACAATCAGCAGGGAATGCAGGAGGAGCTGGCTGTGAGGAGTCCCACATGGACTCTAACAGTGCAGACCAGGATTGTTGCATGAACATTGAAACTGCAGAGCAGGAGGGCCGTATGAACGCTGAAACAGCTGGTGTTTTTTCTAAACAGAAGACTTTACTTGATGACGGGGCTGCTGGTATCTGTGATTCTTCTGGGACTATGGTGAGCGGGACTATTGTGCTGGAATGGAGGAGGGAGAATCAAGTGGTGGGCAATTTACCAATCCAGATTTCAGAGGTTCCTATGCAGCCAGTTAATATTCCTATGCAACCAGTTAATGTGTCATCTGTCCCTGTTAGGAGTTATGCTAAGGCTGTGTCGGGACAAAGTCATGCTGCTGGTGGTGGAATGGAGCCAGTTGTGCGACTTTCACCTAACGCATCTTCTTCCATTAAACATAGGAATGTGGTACAGCTCAGGTGGGAAGGAGGAGGTATTCCACCTATCAGGAGGGTGTTGTGGATAAGATCCTAGCCATGGGATTTAAGACGGAGGATATTTATGCCCTTATCAGTCTGGCTGGTTCCTTTGTATATGATTTGTCATTTGTGTGTCCAGAGTCACTGGATCTGTTTTGGGAGCGGTATGAGCATGTATATGGGGGCCAGTCGGACTGGAAGGGGCTTGTCCCTAAAGTTGTCTCAATACAGCCCTTGATAAAAAATGTGACTATCCTGACAAGGAATGAGTCTATACCCCCCGAGAATTTATGAGAATTTATGGGTTTGGTTGAGGAGGTTTGGTGAAATGTTGTGTCCCCTAAAAACGATTGAGGATGATAGAGGAATCTGGACAGGTGGGTGGTCAGCCAGAATTGGTGGAGGAATTCTTCTGTCTGGATAGAGAAGAGTCTGGGTTGGCGGAGGTTGTACCAGGGAATCTTAGTGTCTCTCTCCCTTCAGAATCTGTGTCTGTGAGGACGTCTGTGGTGTCAGTGTCCCCCCACGTCTGTGGTCTCCCAGTCAGTGTCAGAAAATGTGGTTGTTAAGTCTGTAGCTGCACCTAATGTTTCTCCCCGTGTACAGTGAAGGCAGTGGAGGGTACTTGACCATAATGTATGGTGGTGCCAACCCCTCCTCCTCAGCGTGGCAGAAGTGTGGCTGGAGGTCGGCAGACACTGAGGGGTGGAGTGAGGGATGGATTGGATGATTGTGGAGGGGGAGGTAGGAAGGGGAAGGGAATGAGAGTGGCTGGTGCAGAATGTAAGGTGAATGATGTGGAAGTCGGGGTGAATGATGTGGGGGGAGGGGTTAATGGGGGTGGTTTTGGAATCGCATCCTGATGGCGATTAAATCTCAAAATGTTTCTTAGCCTGGATTGTGCTTAAGTTGAAGTTCGGGGTTTGTAGTCTCTCATTAAAATATATTTCTTCCTACGTTATCTTGTCAGGAAACGGTTTTCTTTACTTGCTAATGTAAGCACGCTTGTTTTTTGCTTAGTTATTTTTGTGTAAATATGTTTTTATTAATGAGCTGTATGTTTGTATGATTTTTTAATAAAAAAAATATTTACACTCTGTCACCTCCCCCACAGTCACACACTATTATTATTATACATTTATATAGCTATGACATATACCGCAGTGCTGTACAGAGAATACTGAGCCAGTCACATCAGTCTCTGCACCAGAGGAGCTTCCCCACCAGGTGGTGCTGTTCTGCAAGGTGCTGCTGGCTCACTCTGCTTTGTTCTCAGCTGGGAGAGGCATCAAGCCTGGGCCTCTCCTGTATTATGCAGAGTATTGCATTTAAGTGCAGGAAGCTTGTTGTATGCAGAGGATAGCTTTACTTTCATGGAGGATATCTTTACCATGAACAGGAACAAGGAGGATACAAGTACATACACTGAACATAGACAGAACATCCTGTTATTATATTACCACATAGAATACACATTATAGCACTGCAGTGCCACCTGCTGGATAGAAAGGTATAATGCATGCAGTACATACAGTATTGTCAGTTTATATAAGCAACTTTACATTACATGCTGTTGTTCTTTTCCAACACCGCTTCTCAACAGCGTCTGCTTGTGACAGGAGTCCCTTTGGGTGGGGGGCTGGTGGAACCTAACTTACCTTGGAGAGCTCTGGAATCTCCTTGTCCAGCTCCCTGGCCCCTCCTATGGGTAAGTCACACTGTGTCTATATATATATATATATATATGTGTGTGTGTATGTATATATATCTATATATATATATCTATATCTATATATATCTATATCTATATCTATATATAGATAGATATATAGATAGATATTTTGTATATTGTCTCATATACTGTTGTAGACTCTTTACTTTTTGTTTGAGGTGTGACTGTATTCCATTGTTCTATTGTGTCTGTGTGCTGTGGAAGAAAAGTATTATGGGATGTATATGCCTATGTGGATTAGCTGTGACAAGGGAGGGGGGAATCTAGGACAGGCTACTGATGAGAAGTTTGAATACACCTGTGTGCCTCTTGTTGCCCCACCTTTATGTGTCATTATGCAAAGGAGGGGGGATTGTCCGCTTTGCAGCCAAACAAGTCCTGCCTAGTTCATGGTTGTAATATGTGGCTCTAATATCTATATTCAGACTGGAGGATGTGGTATATGATGGAAGCACTCAAGCGGAGTGTGAGAAGCGATTCCGAGACAATGCTTTGTCAAATTATATTCAGCTTCTTCTGGAAATAACTCTGACATCCCTTCAACAAAGGCTTGGTGAGTGCAATCCACGGTCACCTCCTCTGATGGGCAGTATTGAATGTCAGTAATAGTGATGGCCGAACGGTTCGCCCGGCGGTCGTTTCGCGGCGAATTTCCGACATTCGCGGTCCGCACGTTCGAACGCCTTTTTCCGTCGTTCGCCGCGGCGGACTTACGTGTTTAATGTATACAAGAACTTTAACCTTTGGTGACACGTTTATCATGTGATACAGGACAACCAATTGAGACATGACAGCACATGGACACTTGTACATTCCCCCTAACCTATAAATACACCCGATCCGGTGGCCATTTTACATTCTTTCTTCTGTTAAGATAGGGACAGGTTCCTGTGTGGAGTAGGGAGAGATAAACCACTAGCTATTTGGTACACAAAAGTTCTTTTCAGGACTGGTATAGGTGTTAGGTGTTGATAGGTTTGCTGTGCTGCTGATTCTTGCAGCAGCCTGAGTGTCTTTTGTTAGTTTAGAGAAAGGGAAAGGACGGTGTATGCTACAGGGACAGCCAGATTAGTCTTTCATCATCATCATCATCATCATCATCATTAGCTGTTACTATCAAGGTCCACAAAAGAGCTGTTCCAGTAACCACTAATCGTTCTCTTTTTTTGCCAATTTGTATAGGGACAGGAAGGAAGCAGTGTTGTCAGGCAGTGAGGGTAATTTTAAAGACTTGCTGTTATTATTAGTTCCACAAAGGTTCTTTTCAGGACTGGTATCAGTGGTACAGTAATAGGCTTGTACATGTATAATATTCTTTCTTCCAAATATAGAAAGGATATTATACTTGACTGCTGCCCTTCTGCTGCAGTCTGCTAAACATTCACAACTCACTTGTTCCACAAAAGTTCTTATAAGGACTGGTAACTTGGTATAGGGTGCTACGGTACATAGGCTTGAGTGCGGTACAGTCTGCTGTTCTGTAAGGACCGCTATCGGTCCACAATAGATAGGGTTGACGTGCACCACTGCTGACCGCTGCCCTATACTGCAGCAGTCCTTCAGCGGTATAGGGACTGACGTACAGTCTGCTAATCACTAACACACAACCTGCTTGTTCCACAAAAGTTCTTATAAGGACTGGTAACTTGGTATAGGGTGCTACGGTACATAGGCTTGAGTGCGGTACAGTCTGCTGTTCTGTAAGGACCGCTATCGGTCCACAATAGATAGGGTTGACGTGCACCACTGCTGACCGCTGCCCTATACTGCAGCAGTCCTTCAGCGGTATAGGGACTGACGTACAGTCTGCTAAACACTAATACACAACCTGCTTGGTCCACAAAAGTTCTTATAAGGACTGGTAACTTGGTATAGGGTGCTACGGTACATAGGCTTGAGTGCGGTACAGTCTGCTGTTCTGTAAGGACCGCTATCGGTCCACAATAGATAGGGTTGACGTGCACCACTGCTGACCGCTGCCCTATACTGCAGCAGTCCTTCAGCGGTATAGGGACTGACGTACAGTCTGCTAAACACTAATACACAACCTGCTTGGTCCACAAAAGTTCTTATAAGGACTGGTAACTTGGTATAGGGTGCTACGGTACATAGGCTTGAGTGCGGTACAGTCTGCTGTTCTGTAAGGACCGCTATCGGTCCACAATAGATAGGGTTGACGTGCACCACTGCTGACCGCTCACCTATACTGCAGCAGTCCTTCAGCGGTATAGGGACTGACGTACAGTCTGCTAATCACTAACACACAACCTGCTTGTTCCACAAAAGTTCTTATAAGGACTGGTAACTTGGTATAGGGTGCTACGGTACATAGGCTTGAGTGCGGTACAGTCTGCTGTTCTGTAAGGACCGCTATCGGTCCACAATAGATAGGGTTGACGTGCACCACTGCTGACCGCTGCCCTATACTGCAGCAGTCCTTCAGCGGTATAGGGACTGACGTACAGTCTGCTAAACACTAACACACAACCTGCTTGGTCCACAAAAGTTCTTATAAGGACTGGTAACTTGGTATAGGGTGCTACGGTACATAGGCTTGAGTGCGGTACAGTCTGCTGTTCTGTAAGGACCGCTATCGGTCCACAATAGATAGGGTTGACGTGCACCACTGCTGACCGCTGCCCTATACTGCAGCAGTCCTTCAGCGGTATAGGGACTGACGTACAGTCTGCTAAACACTAATACACAACCTGCTTGGTCCACAAAAGTTCTTATAAGGACTGGTAACTTGGTATAGGGTGCTACGGTACATAGGCTTGAGTGCGGTACAGTCTGCTGTTCTGTAAGGACCGCTATCGGTCCACAATAGATAGGGTTGACGTGCACCACTGCTGACCGCTCACCTATACTGCAGCAGTCCTTCAGCGGTATAGGGACTGACGTACAGTCTGCTAATCACTAACACACAACCTGCTTGTTCCACAAAAGTTCTTATAAGGACTGGTAACTTGGTATAGGGTGCTACGGTACATAGGCTTGAGTGCGGTACAGTCTGCTGTTCTGTAAGGACCGCTATCGGTCCACAATAGATAGGGTTGACGTGCACCACTGCTGACCGCTGCCCTATACTGCAGCAGTCCTTCAGCGGTATAGGGACTGACGTACAGTCTGCTAAACACTAATACACAACCTGCTTGGTCCACAAAAGTTCTTATAAGGACTGGTAACTTGGTATAGGGTGCTACGGTACATAGGCTTGAGTGCGGTACAGTCTGCTGTTCTGTAAGGACCGCTATCGGTCCACAATAGATAGGGTTGACGTGCACCACTGCTGACCGCTCACCTATACTGCAGCAGTCCTTCAGCGGTATAGGGACTGACGTACAGTCTGCTAATCACTAACACACAACCTGCTTGTTCCACAAAAGTTCTTATAAGGACTGGTAACTTGGTATAGGGTGCTACGGTACATAGGCTTGAGTGCGGTACAGTCTGCTGTTCTGTAAGGACCGCTATCGGTCCACAATAGATAGGGTTGACGTGCACCACTGCTGACCGCTGCCCTATACTGCAGCAGTCCTTCAGCGGTATAGGGACTGACGTACAGTCTGCTAAACACTAATACACAACCTGCTTGGTCCACAAAAGTTCTTATAAGGACTGGTAACTTGGTATAGGGTGCTACGGTACATAGGCTTGAGTGCGGTACAGTCTGCTGTTCTGTAAGGACCGCTATCGGTCCACAATAGATAGGGTTGACGTGCACCACTGCTGACCGCTGCCCTATACTGCAGCAGTCCTTCAGCGGTATAGGGACTGACGTACAGTCTGCTAAACACTAATACACAACCTGCTTGGTCCACAAAAGTTCTTATAAGGACTGGTAACTTGGTATAGGGTGCTACGGTACATAGGCTTGAGTGCGGTACAGTCTGCTGTTCTGTAAGGACCGCTATAGGTCCACAATAGATAGGGTTGACGTGCACCACTGCTGACCGCTCACCTATACTGCAGCAGTCCTTCAGCGGTATAGGGACTAAGAGTTTTGTCACAGGGTCATTTAAAAAATGACATGCAGAGGAAGAGGCAGGCCCTTCCGCAGGGGTGGTAGGGGTAGGGCAGGAGCAACAGGCTTGAGCCAAAGTGGGAAGTTGCAGAAGGTGCGTTCAATTACTTTAAAGGATGCACCAGACTTGGTTGAGTGGCTCGCTCAGCCTTACTCTTCTGCACCCTCCTCATCCTCTCGATCTGCACCCTCTTCTTCACTCTCTGCTATGTGCACCCCCAAAGACACTACCACCAACAACACGACCACCACCACCACCACCACATACCTTCCGCTTGAGTCACTGGAATTATTTTCCGATCCATATCAAGAGGACATTTCTGATGCGCAGCCACTCTTGGTATTGGATCAGGAAGAGGAGGTAGCAACAAGCGCTACTCAGCAGTCTGACGCCAGTACCCAGATCAGCCCAAGGAGGAGGTTGGTCCCCGGTGTTGCTGCCTACTCTACTTATAGCGGTGGGGAAGGTGACGTTGATGATGACGTGTCTAGTGATGTCACGTGGGTGCCCACAAGAGAGGAAGAGGAGGGGAGTTCAGAGGGAGATATGGACCAGCAGATAGGGAGGAGAAGCAGCAATGACTTACATTGCACAGCAGGGACAAAGCAGACTGCAAATGTATCAGGAGCGAGTCATCGACCATGTACGGTCACATCTGGCGCTCCCAGGACACCGGCACATGGCTCCGCAGTGTGGGCTTTTTTTAACGTGTCCGCTGCTGACAATAGCGTTGCCATCTGCAATCTTTGCAGTCAACGCGTTAGTCGCGGTAAGCCCAATACTCACCTAGGGACGACCGCCTTAAGAAGGCACATGAGCAGCCATCACCGAGCCCAGTGGGAGCAACGGAACACACAAAGCCACACTGCAGGCTCTCACCGTCCAGCCTCGTCTTCTACTTCTCCTTCTCCTCTCTCCTCACAATTGTCCTCCACTCCACCTTCCATCACGCCAAGCTCACATTTTTCTGCAAAAAGGCAGGCTTCCGTGGGCCTAATGTTTGAGCGTAAAAAAATGATGACGCCGGATAACCCTCTTGCCCAACGGTTGGCGGCTGGCTTGTCAGAACTCATAGCCCGCCAACTACTGCCATATAAACTGGTGGACTCGGAGGCCTTTCGCAAATTTGTGGCCATTGGAACACCACAATGGAAGGTCCCAGGAAGGAAGTATTTCTCAGAGAAGGGCATCCCAGAGCTATATGGCCATGTTCAGCGGCAAGTGAATGTATCTCTGGCACACAGTGTCGGTGCCAAGATACATCTGACCACAGACACGTGGTCTAGCAAACACGGGCAGGGAAGGTATATCAGTTTTACTGCCCACTGGGTGAACCTTCTGACGGCCGTCAAGCATGTAACCCGTGGCACCCGTGTAGATTTGGTTTTACCGCCACGGATTGCATGCAGGCCTGACTCTTCTTCTCCTCCTCCTACTCCATCCTCCTCCCTCTCCTCCTCAGCTGCCTCCTCCTTTTCCGCTGCTAGCGTCTCTTCCACTGCACCGCCCAAGCTCCCCAGAACCTATTCCACATGCCAGGTGAGACGTTGCCATGCCGTGCTGCGTCTGTTGTGCCTGGAAGCAAAGAGCCACACTGGCCCGGCACTCCTTTCAGCTTTGCGTTCACAGGCAGATGAGTGGCTAACACCGCTCAATTTGACAGTTGGTAAAGTGGTGTGTGACAACGGTGCCAATCTGCTTAGCGCATTGAAACAGGGCAAAATCACGCACGTGCCGTGCATGGCACACGTCTTAAACTTGGTCGTGCAGCGATTCCTTGTCAAATACCCTGGGGTCCAGGACATCTTGCGGCAGGCAAGGAAAATCTCGGCCCATTTCAGAAGATCTTACACGGCCATGGCTCGCCTTGCTGACATTCAGCGGCGACACCATCTGCCGGTCAGACGTCTTATTTGCGATTGCCCGACGCGATGGAACTCAACCTTCTATATGCTTGATAGGCTGCTCCAGCAGAAACGTGCAGTTAACGTCTACCTGTATGAACTCTGCGAAAGAAACGGTTCTGGGGAGCTGGGTTTTTTTTCACCGCGCCAGTGGCTGCTCATGCGCGACACATGCAGACTTCTGCGGCCATTTGAGGAGATCACCAAACTGGTCAGTCGCAGCCATGGCGCCATCAGTGACATGGTACCTTATGCCTTCTTTCTGGAGCGTGCATTGCGTCGTGTCATTGATCAGGCTGTGGAGGAGCAGGAGCGGGAAGATGAGGAAGTCGCAATGCTGGATGAATTCCCAGGGGGGGCTACTCTATCTGAGACAAGTCAACAACAGGAGTCTGATGAGGAGTCAGAGGAGGATGGTGCCGGGGCGGATGAGCAGGAGCAAGAAGAGCATGCTTTAAACCTTTCTGGGATCCCTGTTGTGCGAGGATGGGGAGAGGAGAATGAAGAGGACGACATTATCCTGGATGATGAGCAGGAGCCAGGCCACCACACCGCTTCCACTTTAGTGCAAATGGGGGCCTTCATGCTCCAGTGTTTTAATAGGGACCCCCGTATAAAAAGCATGAGGGTCAAGGACCAGTACTGGGTGGCAACGTACTTAGACCCCCGGTACAAACACAAAATGGCGGAAATGTTACCGCCGTCGCAGAGGGCTGTCAGAATGCAGCACTTCCAGGCCTTGCTTCGAGAAATGCTGCATTCTGCTTTTGCGTGCGCTGGCAGAGGAGCAATTCCCACTCCCAGAGAAGGATTTGCGGGTACCAATCCAACAGCGCCTGCAAGAAGAGGCCGGTTTGAAGATGTGTTGGTGACTTCGGATATGAGGTCATTCTTTCAGCCGACCCATCGACAGGTGTCATCCGGATCCAGCATCAGGGAACGCCTAGACCGTCAGGTGTCCGACTACATTGGGTTAACGGCCGATGTGGACGCTCTGAGGAGTGATGAACCCCTAGACTACTGGGTGGGCAGGCTTGACCTCTGGCCAGAGCTTGCCCAATTTGCAATCGAACTGTTGGCTTGCCCCTCATCCAGTGTCCTGTCCGAAAGGACGTTCAGCGCAGCAGGGGGGATTGTGACCGATAAGCGTACTCGCCTAGCTCACCACAGTGTTAACTACCTCACATTTCTAAAAATGAATGAGGCATGGATCTCGGAGGAATTCAACACATGTGATCAGTAGACCATGTATATGTCTATAAACAATTTTTGGAATCAAGCACACAGACCTTCTTAATTCATTTGGCTCACTTCCCTGACCCAAAAAAGCACACCGTACTATATGCCCCTACCCTCCTCTTTGAAGAGGTTGAGCGGTGTCATATTTCTACTGGGGCTGCTTATTATGAGGGGTTCCCACCATCCCTGTGCTGTGCTGACTTCCTCCTGGGTGTTCTTATTATGAGGGGCTCCCACCATCCCTGTGCTGTGCTGACTTCCTCCTGGGGGTTCTTATTATGAGGGGATCACACCATCCCTGTGCTGTGCTGACTTCCTCCTGGGGCTGCTTACGGTGCTGCTGTCAGCGCTGTATGTCACGGAGCTGCTGTCAGCGCTGTATGTCACGGAGCTGCTGTCAGCGCTGTATGTCACGGAGCTGCTGTCAGCGCTGTATGTCACGGAGCTGCTGTCAGCGCTGTATGTCACGGAGCTGCTGTCAGCGCTGTATGTCACGGAGCTGCTGTCAGCGCTGTATGTCACGGAGCTGCTGTCAGCGCTGTATGTCACGGAGCTGCTGTCAGCGCTGTATGTCACGGAGCTGCTGTCAGCGCTGTATGTCACGGAGCTGCTGTCAGCGCTGTATGTCACGGTGCTGCTGTCAGCGCTGTATGTCACGGAGCTGCTGTCAGCGCTGTATGTCACGGAGCTGCTGTCAGTGCTGTATGTCACGGAGCTGCTGTCAGCGCTGTATGTCACGGAGCTGCTGTCAGCGCTGTATGTCACGGAGCTGCTGTCAGCGCTGTATGTCACGGTGCTGCTGTCAGCGCTGTATGTCACGGAGCTGCTGTCAGCGCTGTATGTCACGGAGCTGCTGTCAGCGCTGTATGTCACGGAGCTGCTGTCAGCGCTGTATGTCACGGAGCTGCTGTCAGCGCTGTATGTCACGGAGCTGCTGTCAGCGCTGTATGTCACGGTGCTGATGTCAGTGCTCTGTATTACGGTGCTGCTGTCAGTGCTCTGTATCTCCTGCACCCTCTTGTTTGCCTACCCTGGTCCCTGACCTTCCCTCTCCTCCATTGCCTTCATTAGCTCCATAGTCCTGAATTGTCAGAACAATTTCCCAAATAAAAAAAAAATGCTTGTAGTTATCGATCCCAAATTCACCTCATACATGTATTATGCTATTGTCCAGGTGGTGGGACTACGTGCTACCCCCTAATAATTACCCCGTGGCCGCAAATTCGACCTAAAGGTTTGCGAAATTCGCCTCCCATTGAAGTCAATGGAGCCCGCGGCGAACGGTCGTTTTCGCGAACGTTTGTGTCCGTTCGCGTTTCGCGTTCGCGAAACGTCCCGTCGGAAGTTCGTCCATCACTAGTCAGTAACACCTTGTTCTTGTTCTTCAGTAGGTGATACTTCGTCGATGTGTTTGGTCCTAGGATTGACCCTTTCTGATTGGGTAAGCTTTATACATCCCTGGTTGTCTTCAAAAATGGGAATTGGTTTTGACATGTCTATCCCAATGTCACCACAAAACCATATAGACTCATGACAAGCGTGTGCTGCTGCAATGTACTCTGCTTCAGTTGAAGATAGAGCGACAGTTGCTTGCTTTCGACTAGACCACCTATGATCCCTTCTCCATACTGGAAGATGAATCCACTTGTGGATTTGTAGTCTGTGCAATCCCTGGCCCAATCAGCATCCACATATCCAACCATTTTTGGATTTGATGTTGCCGGTTACCGTAACTTCACATTGATAGATTAATTTGCCTTTGACATATTCCAGCATCAGCTCCTGCTCGGGTCTGGTTTCTAAAGCATTAATAAGAGCAGTATATGTCTCTGGAAGGCTGCAGATGAGCAGGGCAACAATATGGTTATCTTTGATGTCCTCTACGATGGCGCATAACTGCTCTATGATCTCTAGTAGGGATGAGCCGAACACCCCCCGGTTCGGTTTGTACCAGAACTTTCGAACGGACCCCCACGTTCGTTACGAACGTTAGAACCCCATTGAAGTCTATGGGACTCGAACGTTCGAAATGAAAAGTGCTAATTTTAATGGCTAATATGCAAGATACTGTCCTAAAAAGGGTTTGGGGACCTGGCTCCTGCCCCAGGGGACATGGGTCAATGCCTAAAATGTTTTTAAAAATGGCCGTTTTGGCGGGAGCACTGATTTTAATGATGATTAAAGTGAAAAAAAAAGTTAAATATTCCTGTAAATATGGTGCCTGGGGGGTGTCTGTAGTATGCCTGTGAAGTGCCACGTGTTTCCCGTGTTTAGAACAGTCCCTGCACAAAATGACATTAAACGGAAATAACACCATTTAAAACTGCTTGTGGTTTTAATGTTATATCTGGTTCCTGCAATATGGTTGAAAATCATTCAGAAAAATGGCATGGGTAGCCCTCCCTGCCCATTACCAGCCTATTTGGGTCTTGTACGCATATTAAGGGGAACCCCGTACCCATATTACAAAAAGGAAATGCGTGTGGCCCCCAGGCCCTATATACTCGGAACAGCAGTATACAGGCGGTGCAAACAAGACAGGGACTGTGTAGGTTTGTTGTGTTAAGTTGAATCTGTTTGTCATTTTCAACTGGTACATTTTTAAAGTTAGCTCCAGTCAAAAAAACTATTTTTAAGCTTTTTGGAAAACATAGGGAAGGGTTATCACCCCTGTATAATTTGTTTTGTCGTCCATCTTTTTTCATCTCACTTGCCGTTGTCTCCTTCCGTTTGCAAGTAGGAGATGTTTGTAAATTGGATGTTTGAAAATAGGGGCCTGCCCTATATGCTCTGCAGAAATGGTGGAACAAGGTGTTGGTTTTGCCACAACATTGTAAGCCCTCAAAGTGACTCTTGGTGGGCGCTGGAGCGCCCTGCTGTGAACGATTATATCAAGAATTGTAATTACATGCCATTGTTGAACAGTGGTAGAAAAATTGACCTTTGGTGGTTGTGGTGCTGGTGCCACAACACTATAAGTCCTCACAGTTACTCTGGGTGGGCACAGGAAGGGGCCCTCCTGTGAAATATTATATCAAGAATTGTAATCACATGTCCCTGTTAAACAGGGGCTGAAAAATTTGGCCTTAGGCACTGCTGCTGGTGCCACAACACTGCAACCTCTTCCATATACTCTAGTTTTTTTTGCTGGAATTAGCCCTGCTGCAAAGCATTGCATCAAAAATTGTACTTAAACGCCCCTGTTAAACAGGGGCAGAAAAATTGGGCTGCTGGCATCACCCAGAACCAAAAATGTTCTTCCAACATATCAGCGGAGGAGGAAGAGGATAGACAATCAACATAACAGGACAGTCACTCAGCATCAGCATAGGCAGTCTTGAAGGGATGTGGTATTTCAAAAAAAATTATTCGGTTACATCAGCTTCAGGTGCTTGGTAGCTGTGGGTGATCCAAGACTGATTCATCTTGATGAAGGTCAGTCGATCAACTGATTCGGTGGACAGGCGCACCCTGTGATCGGTAACAAAGTCACCAGCAGCACTGAAGGTGCGTTCCGAAAGAACGCTGGATGCAGGACAGGCCAGTAGCTCAATTGCATACTGTGCAAGCTCTGGCCAGTGATCCATCCTCAAGACCCAGTAAGCCAGAGGATTTTCGGTGGGAAAGGTGTCCAAGTCTGACCTTGCCCCTAGGTATTCCTGCACCATGTAAATCAGACGCTGGCGATGGTTGCTGGAACCAATCATACCTTGGGGCTGCGGACTAAAAAATTGTCTGAAAGCATCAGTCAGACGGCCACCTTCTCCACCGCTCCTTCTGACCGATGCCTCAGCAACACGTTGTCCAGGACCAGGAGTTTGTGATCTCCCAGTCTCTGGGAACGTGTTGCACAGACCTTTCTGCAAGGCCTCCCGGAGATGTCTCATCCTCTGCTTCCTCTGCGATGGCAAGATAAGGTCAGCAACCTTACCCTTGTACCGTGGATCAAGGAGAGTGGCCAGCCAGTAATGGTCCGTCTCCTTGATCCGAAGAATACGAGGATCCTTCCGCAGGCTTTGCAGGATCAGGGAGGCCATGCAGGGTAGGTTAGCTGAGGCATTCGGTCCGGAGTCCTCTGGGTCACTAAGGACAACATGATCTGCAGCTACCTCCTCCCAGCCACGTACAAGTCCACGTGTTTCTTGGGACTGTAAATCATCCCTATAAGACTGCTGCTGCTGCTGCTGCTGATGCTGAGGGCCAGCCTCCACCTCCATGCTGACGCAATCATCCTCCTCCTCCTCTTCCTCCTCCTCATCCTCTTCCTGTGTGATGGGTGGCACAGCAGGAACACTGTCTGGATAAAGGGGGCCTTGAGAGGCAAGGAAGTCCTCCTCTTCCTGCCTCTGTTCTGCCTCAAGTGCCCTGTCCATTATTCCACGCAGCGTATGCTCCAAGAGGTGGACAAGAGGTACAGTGTCACTGATGCATGCACTGTCACTGCTTACCATCCTTGTGGCCTCCTCAAACGGTGACAGGACAGTGCATGCATCCCTGATCATGCCCCACTGCCGTGGTGAGAAAAAACCAAGCTCCCCTGACCCTGTCCTGGTGCCGTAGTCGCACAGGTACTCATTGATGGCCCTCTGCTGCGTGTGCAGCCGCTGCAGCATGGCCAATGTTGAGTTCCATCTGGTGGGCATGTCACATATAAGGCGGTTCTTGGGCAGGTTCAACTCCTTTTGGAGCTCAGCCAGCCGAGCACAGGCATTAAATGATCGGTGGAAATGCACACAGACTTTCCTGGCCTGCTTCAGGACATCCTGTAAGCCCGGGTACCTGCCGAAGAACCGCTGCACCACCAGGTTAAGGACGTGAGCTACACAGCGCACATGGGTCAGTTGTCCCTGTCGGAGGGCGGAGAGGAGGTTGGTGTCATTGTCGCAAACCACCATTCCTGGCTTAAGCTGGCGTGGCGTCAACCACCTCTCGGCCTGCCCCTGCAGAGCTGACAAAACATCCGCCCCAGTGTGGCTCCTGTCCCCCAAACAAACCAGCGCAAGCACGGCATGGCATTGTTTTGCCTGCGTACTTGCGTAGCCCCTGGAACGCCTATGGAGCACCGCTGGTTCTGAGGACAGAGCACTGGAAGAGGCCATGGAGGAAGAAGAAGAGGAGGGGGTGGAGGAGAGAGGTGTGTCACAACCAATAGTAGCATTTTGGAGGCGTGGTGGCGGAACAACCTCCAACACTACTTCACCTTGTCCTGCATCCTTCCCAGCAGCCAGAAGAGTGACCCAATGGGCCGTGAAAGACAGGTAACGTCCCAGTCCATGCCTGCTGGACCATGAATCAGCGGTAATATGCACCTTACCGCTGACCGCCCTGTCCAGCGAGGCAAGGACATTGCCTTCCACATGCCGGTAGAGAGCCGGAATCGCCTTCCGTGAGAAAAAGTGGCGTTTGGGGACCTACCACTAAGGAACCGCACATTGTACAAACTCATGGAAGGGGGCCGAGTCTACCAACTGAAAAGGCAGCAGTTGAAGCAGAGTTCCCGGAAGCACTTGGCTGTGACACACCTAATTCTACACCTTCATTCCTCTCAGAGCAGGTTTCAGAGAGGACTGAAGGTCTAGTGGGGTTGGAGATGCCAGCTGATGAGGAGCAAGGAGAGGTCCGCTTTGTTCTTTGGTGTGGGTCTTTGAGGTACGCTTGCCAACGAGCTGCATGGCAGGTAAACATATGTCTGGTCAAGCATGTGGTGCCCAAGCGGCTGATGTTTTGGCCACGTGAGATACGCTTGAGACATATGTTGCAAATAGCAGCGGTGCGATCTGATGCGCTCGTCTCAAAAAAGGCCCACACCAAAGAACTTTTAGAATAACGCGCAGAGGCAGCGCTCTGCACAGGCGGAGCTCTGCGGTGTGATTCAGTCGGTGTGCTGCCCCTAAGCTGGCCCCCGGAGGGCATCCTGCCTCGTTGGACATGTGCCTCCTCCTCCTCCTCCTCCTCCCTCCTTCCAGGCACCCACGTGGAGTCAGTGCCCTCATCATCCCCTCCCTCTTCATCGCTGTAGCAAACCTGACAGTATGCTGCAGCTTGTGGAACATAACTGCCAGATTGCTGTCCTTCTTGAGCATTCCCTCTCTCTGCGCTCACGCTACTGCTTTCCTCTAGCTGAGTGTCATCATCAGAGCCCACCAAACACTGGGCATCCTCCTGGAGCATGTACCCAACACTGTGCTCAAAGAGTTCAGGAGACTCCTCAGGAGGACGTGGTGGGTCTAGGGAAGGAGTCACTGATGATGACATTGAGAGGAGGGAAGACGATGCGTTGGCAGCTGCTTTCCTACTACCCTGAGACTGGGTGAGAGAGGATGAGGAGGATGAAGAGGGCTTGGTCATCCACTCTACCAAGTCGTTGGCATGTTGCGGTTCAACATGTCCAGCTGCCGAAAAGAAGGACAAGCGTGTCCCATGGCCACGTGCTGATGACAATGCACCGCGTCCACGACCAGCACTGTTGTCTCTAGACACAGAGCCTGCTTGCCCTCTTTTATCGGCTCGCGCCTGTCTGCCTCTCCTTGCTGGCCTTCCAGACATGGTAATGGCCTGAAGGTAGTTGGGTAAAACAGCAGTTGGGTAGTTTATATTGTGCTGGAGGCACACAACACCCACTAACTCCTGCAGATGCCTTTTTTATAGAACAGCAGAGATAAAGGGGTATATACAGATGTATACTGTGCTGTGCTGGAAGCACACACAACTTCCAATAACTCCTGCAGATGGCAATTGGGCCCAAATAGAGAACAGCTATGTAGGTGGATTATAGCGGTATGTACTGGGTACAGAGCACGCACACAGCACGCACTATCTCCTGACACTACTGACTGCAAGCTCTATTATTAAAGATGGACCACTAGCTATATAGGTGAGGTGAATATCACGGTGTATACTGCGCTCAGGGCACGCAGACAATAACCAGAAAACAGCAGAGATAAAGGGGTATATACAGATGTATACTGTGCTGTGCTGGAGGCACACACAACTTCCAATAATTCCTGCAGATGACAATTGGGCTCAAATAGAGAACAGCTATGTAGGTGCATTATAGCGGTATGTACTGGGTACAGAGCACGCAGACAGCACGCACTATCTCCTGACACTACTGACTGCAAGCTCTATTATTAAAGATAGATCACTAGCTATATAGGTGAGGTGAATATAGTGGTATGTACTGGGTACAGAGCACGCAGACAGCACGCACTATCTCCTGACACTACTGACTGCAAGCGCTATTATTAAAGATGGACCACTAGCTATATAGGTGAGGTGAATATAGTGGTGTATACTGCGGTCAGGGCACAGACAATAACCACTACACAACAGCAAGATAGGAAATCAGCCAAAAACGATCGGTGTGTACTGTGTTGAAGGTACACAGAACACCCACTGCTTCAGATACCAACACACTACACGAGGCCGCCTTAAAGCGGGATTCCGCTCTTTTTTTTTTTCTTTCTTACCTGTGTTACAGGTGGGCGACTGCTACCTTCGCTTAGCATCCACGTCCGGCGTTTTTTTGACCCCCGGCGCGACGATTCTTTTCCTCGGGATGACTTTTAAAAAAGTGCTCTGGCATTTTCCATTTTAAGTGTGGGCGTCTGAAGCCCACAGGCATTTACTTCCTGTATATCGATGACGCTCGGCTCCCAGCATGCTCCGCTCCATCTCGCACATGCTCAGTGTGCAATGGTGGTAATGGCAGATACAGCTGCCTGCCCACTTTAAAAATGGTAAATTCGGACACGCCCTCGTCACGTGACCAGCATCCTAACGAAATCTCACGAGATTTCGCAATTTCATTGTCCCCCCATGGATTCTTGGGAAATTTCCCAGGGACCATTGCGAGGACGATAACCACACCTACTCCCACGGGAGGACAACCAGGAAGTCAGCAGAAACATCTGAAATAAAAGGTAAGTAAAGAATATTTTTTTTTTTCAGGGTTCATTTAGGTAAGTATTCTATCTTGTGATTTTAATAATATGAAGTTTAATTTTTAGGTACCAAACCGCTTTAATGGCGGCCTTATATAGTGTGGGGCGTGCACTACACAGCCTGAGCTATGATTGGCCACAGGCATCCTGCCTGTGGCCAATCATGGCTCTCCTCGCTGCTGGCGCTGCGATTGGCCAAGCATGCGGGGTCACAGTGCATGCTTGGCCAATCATGAGCCAGCAATGCACTGCGCCATCGCAGTGCATTGTGGGCCGTGAGCGCCATGCGAATTTTGACACGAACGGACCAAGTGTTCGAATTTCGCCGAACGGACGAACAGCCAATGTTCGAGTCGAACGTACGTTCGACTCGAACACGAAGCTCATCCCTAATCTCTAGTATAGCATTCAAGTGGTCACACATTTGCTGGCCTTTTTCTAGTTTCATCTTATATAGCTTTCTTAACAAAAACAGTTTGTACTGTTTGAACACTTATGTCGTTTCTGTAATGAAGTCCACATACCTTTGGCCGTTTTCTCTGTTCTTATGTGGATAAGCTGATCATCTTCCACTAGTAAGCTTATAATACAAGCTTTTAGTCAAACACAGACCCTCCCTCATAACAGGGCCTGGGCAATCCCTCAAGGCCAGTGGCTAACTAAAGTCAGATTCAACAACCCCCCCTCTCCTGGGCCTTCAGATGGTAATTGCCATTGTTCAGCTTTGCAATTGCCCATGTTGAGGGCATGTGGCCTGGGATGGCACTCACTCCCCCCCCCCATCCTGACCTGTCAGGTTGCATGCTCGGATAAGGGTCTGGTATTGATTTTAGGGAGGACCCCCACACCATTTATTTTTTACATTTTGGAGCGGGGTTCCCCTTAAAATCCATACCAGACCTGAAGGGCCTGGTATGGATTTTGGGGGGACCCACACGCCATTTTTTTTTAAAAATGTCGGCACAGCATTCCCCTTAATATCATACCAGACCCAAAGGGCCTGGTAATGGACTGGGGGGGGGGGGGGGGAACCCATGCCATTTTTATCAATGATTTTTTATGTATATTGCCAAGACCCAACAATACATTGCAACGGCAAGCAATTTTAAATGACATTTTTTCCTTTAGATGAGAGAGAGCCACACATAGCCTGACGAGTGTGTTTTTAACTTATGTTTGTTAGTAGACATCCTTATGATTTTATTCATATCTTTTAATAAATCTGTTGGATAATGCACTAGGCCAGTGCACCCTCTTTTCTTTTTCTATCCTCCCAGCACTGTCAGAATGACCCCAGTCCTAGAGGGCAGCAAGGTATCTATGAGATTATCCATGATTTCACCAGCCACCTATGACACTACACAGTCAGCTGACTCTAGTGCAGGAGTGTGTAGTTCCTTACAAGATGCCGATGCCAAGGTTGCCAGCTGGAAGGAATGGAAACTCTCTTACAGGGAAAGAATTTACCGAATTAAAACCTACCTTGTCCCCGTATTTCTGTATGTCAACTTTGTCTGCGTTTTGCCTGTGTCTCTCTATGCGAAGCTCTACAGCTGTTTCTTCCAGTTGTTATGGGAGAACAAACTGAACCACATTAAGAGGTCTGTAACCTACCTTCCCAGGCAGATGGGTGGCCTACATATGGTCAACCCGTTGGTATTTTTTTCTCTGATGTTTTAAAAAAAATAATTTTGCTAACATGCTGGCAGAGGAAGCGCCTGGGTGGGTTGATATTTTTCAGTTCTGGTTTAGGCCTTTTCTGTAAAGCTGAGAGAATGTTGGGCCAGTGAAAAGCCTGAGGGTCCGACATGGTGAGCTCCCGCATTATGTTGCCCCGCGCCTGAAAATGCTTCGGTAGTGGCGAGTGACGGCGAAGGAAATGAAGTCTCTTCCTAGGAAGGCCCAGGAGAAGGGAGGGTTGTTGAATCTGACTTTAGCGAGCCACTGGCCTTGAGGGATTGCCCAGGCCCTGTTATGAGGGAGGGTCTGTGTTTGATTAATCTGGAGAGAATCCCTTTAAAGTTTTGGGATTTGGCCTGGTCCTCGTTCCATGGCATACTCTATGTGAAGGTCAACTTGGAGCATCACTCTGCAGAGAACCGTGGTTGTCCAAGATTGGAATGTGGTGGGGTGGAGGAGACAATGGACCATTTCTTACTTCAGTGCCCCTTCAATATAGAAGTCTATAAGCTTGTGGGTGGGGCTCTGGGTATCCCTTTTCTTTCCCGCTTGAGTTATTGGGAGTGGTCGCACGGGTCTTTTGAGTCATATCGGGATTTTGAGAGATTTTTCCTAATTAGCTTAGTAGTCTGTTTCTTCACGTGGAATGCACGGTGTCAGGTATCCACTCGGTAAAAAGTCCTTCCTGTGGAGGTGGTGGTGCCCGACATTCTAGGTGAGGTTGGGAAGATTTGGGGTCTTGAGAAGGACAGGTGGTGGGCGGGGACCTGGACAAAGGCGCGGAGGAATGTCGGGTCTCCGTAGCCGCTGTCTGTCAGTCTCTGGGGTGTGCGGCTTTCTTTCTGTCCTTTCACGTCACCTAGATTTTTATACAAGATTGTATTTTTGAAAGAAGGCCGCATGCATGGGTTACATGTGTCATGGTTCCTTAGCCTGAGACTGTGTTTAGGTGGAGGTAATGGCTTTGTCCAGGTTGGTATATTTAGTTTTTCTTTATGTTTTTGCTTTTCTGATGTAAGCTATTTTTGTTTGTATAGTTGTATTTATTTTGTATATATATAAAAATATGTTTTTATTATGTTGGTAAGATTTGTAATAAACAAAAATGTCCCCTCCCCCACAGTCACACACTATTATCATTATACATTTATATAGCTCTGACATATACCGCGGTGCTGTACTGAGAACACCGAGCCAGTTACAACCTTCTGTAGACGTGTGCACACAGAGAACATCTACAGTAGATCTAAATCTGATCCTTCCTTGGAGATATGGCTCACCCAAGGGTCACTTTTGGGAGGAGATACAGGCAGGCCATACGGGGCTAATGAAATACTCACATTTTCTTGCTCGCCATTAATGACCACCAAATGAGCCTTCCTCTTCTCGCAGTCTTTTTTCGCATTCTCCCACGACCGCCCACGCTGGGAAAAATAGTAGCAGCTGAGGCCGTAGTGTCTCCAGCCAATCTCACACAATGGATCAGCAGAGCCTGAAGAAAAGGAAAAGACAACGGTCTAGTCATTTGGTAATTACACTGAAGGCCACACCTACCTCCACCCAGAATGAAGAATTGTTTGCAGAGACTCAGAAACCAGATAAGCCTTGTGTGCCATGTGGAGACAGCTTTACCAACTTATACCCCGTACACACGATTGGATATTCCCCCAGCAAAAGTCCGATGTGAGCTTTTGGTCGGAAATTCCGACCGTGTGTATGCTCCATCAGACTTTTGCTGGCGGAATTCCCGTCGTCTGTACCAATTCCGACGTGAAAAATTCCTATGCATGCTCGGAAAGAATTTGACACATCGCTCGGAAGCATTCATTTTTTCGGCTCGTCGTAGTGTTGTACATCACCACATTCTTGGCGGTCAAAAGTTTAGAGAGCTTTTCCTTCAAAATTTAGTTCAAAATGGGCCTGTTGGATCCACTTCAAAACTACCCCAATTTACACTAATCTCTTGAATGGTCGTCCTTGAACCCTGAAAGTTCAATAGACACAAAAGACGTTCTGCCTTCCCTGTGATAGTTAGACCTACAACTCCCCCCTCACGAAACAATTGGCTACTTGAAGCAATCCCGGGGGGCAAACTCACTTACTTTACCTTCATTTCTCCTATATGTGCTATTTCTCTCCCACTCTTTCTATGTCCCCTAGCTATCCTCTCTTACCTTCCCTGCCCCCCTTCTCCTGATCCCTCTCTTCTGAACATATGACTTCCTCTTTATACACATTCATAATCCTCACCAGCCATTATCTTTCATAGGACCCCAAATTCCATGATGGACTACATTGCAATTTAAGCCGGGTCCGATCTGTACAATCCACACTTGCTTGTGATAATTTTGGCAAAGTCGTTTGGGTTTTTGATGACTCTATTTTTTATTCTCTTTTCTTTTACATTTTGCTTCTCTGTATTACCAATGCTCGCTAACTGGACAAACTCGGAAGAGATCTGTTTGTACTTATTGTTTTTCTCCTGTATTGAAATAAACTTCAATAAAAATTTTCTTTAAAAAAAAAAAAAAGTTTAGAGAGCTTTTGTGTGATCGTGTGTATGCAAGCCAAGCTTGAGCAAAATTCCATTGGAAAAAAACATCCACATTTTTTCCGAGGGAAAATCCGCTCGTGTGTACGGGGGCATTACACCAACTGCTCCCAAAAACTTGTTGTCATGGACCTCTGTACTCAAAGTGAGTCTGTCCACCGTCTACTCTTAATTTGTCTGGTACCAACAGGAGCCAAGGTCCCTTAGCCCACCCATTCACTTGTTGGGACAGCAGTGTAGGGTGGAAAACTTCAGACTCTTTATTCAAACACATGTACAGAGAGGTAACACTCAGGGGGACAACCCCCCCCTCTTTGCACACGGCGGGGTAAACTTTACCTCCTCCAGTAGCATGACAAACAGGTATTCAAACATTTCAAGAGTAGACCCTCTTTGGGAGGGGCTGCTGGAGAAACCCCCTCCCCCGCCTCTCTCCCAGCTAATCCACATACACATATACATCCCATAATAGGTTGCTCCCAAGGCAGATAGAAACAATGTAACAATGGGATACAGCCACACCTCAAATGATCTAGCAGTATGAAAGGTGAAATTATTTATCTTCATATTTTCTTAAGGGATATTGTTGAGAAATATTACTGTCCCAAGTGAAAGAGCCCCTTCATTTATTCTGGACAAACCACACATATAAGACCCGGGATAACAGGGGTAAAAGGAAATTCTGCGTGTAGTGTGGTTGTACGGTGAGTTGGGTTAGGCAGTAGGGATGAGTCGAACACCCTCCTGTTCGGTTTGCAGCAGAACATGCGAACAGGCAAAAGCACAGAACACATGAACGGCGTGATAATTTGTGAGGGGTAATTCCTGGAAGTGTTTGGTGTACAGAGAGCTGGTTGGTTGTTGAGGATTAGGGACGGGCCGAACACCCCCCAGTTTGGTTCGCATCCAGAACATGTGAACAGGCAAAAAATTTGTTCGAACACATGAACATTGTTAAAGTTTATGGGACACGAACATGAATAATCAAAAGTGTTAATTTTAAAGGCTTATATGCAAGTTATTGTCATAAAAAGTGTTTGGGGACCCGGGTATCAATGCATTTTTTTTTTTGGGAGCAGTGATTTCCTTAATGCTTCAAGTGAAACAATAAAAATGAAATATTCCTTTAAATATTGTGCCTGGGGGGTGTCTATAGTATGTCTGTAAAGTGGGGCATTTTTCCCATGTTTAGAACAATACCGCAGCAAAATTACATTTCTAAAGGAAAAATTGTCATTTAAAACTGCTCGCGGCTGTAATGAATTGTCGGGTCTCTGCAATATAGATAAAACTCATTGAAAAGAGCATGGGATCCCCCCCCCCAGTCCATTACCAGGCCCTTTGGGTCTGGTATGAATAATAAAGGGAACCCTGAACCAAAATTTAAAAAAAAAATTGCGTGGGGGTCCCCCTAAAATCCATACCAGACCTTTATCCGAGCATGTAACCTGGCAGGCCGCAGGAAAAGAGGAGGGGACTTGAGAGTGCCCTCCTCCTGAACTGTACCAGGCCACATGCCCTCAACATGGGGAGGGTGCCTTAGGGTAGCCACCCAAAGCACCTTTTTCCCCATGTTGATGGGGACAAGGGCCTCATCCCTACAACCTTTTCCGGGTGGTTGTGGGGGTATGCGGGCGGGGGGCTTATCTGAATCTGGAAGCCCCCCTTAACAAGGGGACTCCCAGATCCTGGCCTCCCCCTGTGTGAAATGGTAACAAGGTACAAATGTACCCCTACCATTTCACAAAAAAGTGTCAAAATGTTAAAAAATGACAAGACACAGCTTGGGGGCAAGTACTTTATTTAAAAAAAAATTAAAAATAAATGTCCCACGATGTCCATTCATCTTCTTCTCCCCGCGATGGACTGAAAAAGAAAAAAAAGACCGATCCACCTCAATGGGAGGCTCCTGTCATGTGATGCTTCTTTGCTTGTGATAGTTCTTATATAACTGAGTGCGGGGCCACCACGTGACATACCCGGGTGACCCCGCCCCCTTCTGACACCACGAGAACTTCCCCATGGCTTCCTCGTGGCGTCAGAGGGGGTGAGCCCATCCATTTACATAAACGGGTGACCCCACCCCCCTTTGACGGCACGGGGAAGCCATAGGGAAGTCCCCATGTCGTCAGAGGGGGTGGGGTCACCCACGTACGTCACCGGGTGGCCCCGCTCTCAGTTATATAAGAACTGTCACAAGCAAAGAAGCATCAATCACACGGCAGGAGCCTCCAATTGAGGCGGATCGATCTCTGTTTTTTTTTTCTTTTTCAGTCCGTCGCAGGGAGATAGAAGAAGAAGATGAAGGGACATTTTTTTTTTTTTTTAATAAAGTACTTGTCCCCGATCTGTGTCTTGTCATTTTAAACATTTTGACACTTTTTTTTGTGGAATGGTAGGGGTACATTTGTACCCCGTTACCATATCACACAGGGGGATTGCAGGATCTGGGGGTCCCCTTGTTAAAGGAGGCTTACAGATTCTGATAAGCCCCCTGCCCGCATACCCCCACAACCACTGGGCAAGGGTTTGTGGGGATGAGCCACTTTGGGGGCTACCCCAAAGCACCCTCCCCATGTGGAGGGCATGTGGCCTGGTACGGTTCAGGAGGGGGGGCACTCTCCCATCCCCCCTCTTTTCCTGCCAGGTTGCATGCTCGGATAAGGATCTGGTATGAATTTTGGGGGGGAACCATGCCATTTTTTTTAAAACTTGGAGCAGAGTTCCCCTTAATCTCCATATCAGACCCGAAGGCCCTGGTATGGATTTTAGGGGGCCCCACGCAATTTTTCTTTTTTACATTTTGGTTCAGGATTCCCCTTAATATTCATACCATGCCTAAAGGGCCTTGTAATGGACTGGGGGGATCCCATACTCTTTTTTTCAATGAGTTTTATCTATATTGCTGAGACCCGACAATTCATTACAGCCGCAATCAGTTTTAGATGACAATTTTTCCTTTAGAAATTTAATTTTGCTGCGGTATTGTTCTAAACACGGGGAAAATGTACCACTTTACAGGCATACTATAGACACCCCCCAGGAACGATACTTAAAGGAATATTTCATTTCTATTGTTTCACTTTAAGCATAAAAAAATCACTGCTCCCGAAAAAACAGCCATTTAAAAAAATAATTTCATTGATACATGTCCCCCGGGGCAGGACCCGGGTCCCCAAACACTTTTTGTGACAATAACTTGCATATAAGCCTTTAAAATGAACACTTTTGATTTTTCATGTTAGTGTCCTATAGACTTTAACGGCTTTCAAATTTACCCAAACACCACACATTGATCGGTGTTCGCAGAACATCCGAACAACCAAAGTTTGGCCCGAACTTATGCTCGGGCCGAACCGTTCGCCCATCCCTATTAGGCAGACCCGACAGGGGTTCTCGTCACCCTGTGCCCCTAAAAGACACAGGGTGACATACACATAGGAGGGGCCGGGGGAGCTGGACAAGGAGTTTCCAGAGCTCTCTAAGGTAAGCTGGGCTCCACAAGCCCCCTGCCCAAAGTGACTCCCATCACACTCATTCACCCAACAATCCATCAACACCCCATCCATCCACTACTCCCAGCAGCTTCTCAGACCCCCTGTCCATCCAATAATCCCAACAACCCATCAGTACTCGATCCACCCAACACATCAAATATTTAATTGGCACCCCATCTATCTACAAGTCCCATAAACCAGTCAGCACCTTGTCCATCCAACATTCCTGGCAACCCATCAGTACGCCTTAGAACCAACGCTGCCAACAACTCATCAATAACACCCCATCCATCCAACACTCCCAACAATGAAGTGTATAGTTATTCCTGCGCTACCATATAAGGATGGTAATGGAACTTCTGCAGGCACCAAATAAGGGTCAAACCCTACCCGTAGTAAATAGAATCGAAGAAAGGTGGTGCTGCGCTGTTCCCAACTCATCAACACCCCATCTATCCAATTCTTCTGGCAACCCATCAGTACTCCATCCACACAGCACTCATTTTAATACACCAGTACCCCCAACAATTCCAAAAAACCTCCAGAACCTGATCAACTAAACATGATGAAGACAACCCATCAGCACTCCATGCACCAAACACTTCCAGCAACCCATAAGCACCCCATTTATTCAAATACTTCAGATAACCCATTCACACCCCTTCCACCAAACATTCCCAAAAATGATTTAGTATCCTTATAGCCAACATTCACATCATATCATCAACACCCTTTTCACCCAACACTCTCGACAATCCATCGTCACCCTATCCACCCAATACACCAACGTTTCCAATAAGCCATCAGCACCTCATCTATTCAACACTTCAAACAACCCATCCATATCCATTCCACCAAACATTTACAAAAGCCCTTTAGTACCCTTGCACCCAACATTACCGTCATACCATCAACACCCAATTCACCCAACATCCTCAACAAGGATGGGCTGTCTGTTCGAGTCAAACATGAGTTCGACTCGAACATTGGCTGTTCACTGAATGGCGAACAATTTGGGGAGTTTGCTGCAAATTCAAAAGCCGCAGAACACTCTTTAAAAAGTCTATGGGAGAAAGTGCTAATTTTAAAGGCTTATATGCAAGGTATTGTCATAAAAAGTGTTTGGGGACCCGGGTCCTGCCCCAGGGGACATGTATCAATGCAAAAAAAAGTTTTAAAAACTGCAGTTTTTTCAGGAGCAGTGATTTTAATAATGATTAAAGTGAAACAATATAAGTGAAATATTCCTTTGAATTACATACCTGGGGGTGTCTTTAGTATGCCTGTAAAGAGGGAGCATGTTTCCCTTGTTTAAAAAAGTCCCTGCACAAAATGTAATTTCTAAAGGAAAAAAAGTCATTTAAAAGTACTATTAATGAATTGTCGGGTCTCTGCAATACAGATAAAAGTCATTGAAAAAAATGGCATGGGATTCCTCCCAGTCCATTACCAGGCCCTTTGGGTCTGGTATGAATATTAAGAGGAACCCCAAACCAAAATTAAAAAAAAAATTTGCATGGGGGTCCCCCCAAATTCCTTACCAGGCCCTTCAGCTCTGTTATGGATATTAAGGGGAAACCTGCACCAATTTTTTTTTTTTAATGGAGTAGTGGTCCCCCTCAAAATCCATACCAGACCCTTCTGGCCTGGTATGGATTTTAAAGGGAACCCCGTGCCAAAAGTTAAAAAAAATGGAGTGGGGTTCCCCCCAAAAATCCATACCAGACCCTTTTCTGAGCATGCAACCTGGCAGGCCGCAGGAAAAGAGGGGGGATGGGAGAGCGCCCCCCCTCCTGAACCGTACCAGGCCACATGCCCTCAACATTGGGAGGGTGCTTTGGTGTAGCCCCCCAAAGTACCCTGTCCCCATGTTGATGGGGAGAAGGGCCTCATCCCCACAACCCTTGCCGGTGGTTGAGGGGGTCTGCGGATGGGGGTTTCTCGTGATATGTCAGAGGGGGCGGGTCACCCATACATGTCACTGGGTAGCCCCGGCATTTCCCCTTGCGTCAGAGGGGAGAGGGGTTACCTGTCCACGTCACGGGTGGCCCCGCCCTCGGTTATTTAAGAACTGTCACCCGAGTCATTCTGCCGGGCATCTCCTATGGAGGAGGCTGTATCGTTCGTGGATTGTAGAAGGATTACATCGCTGGAATGTTTTATATTTTTTTATTAAAGGACTTGTGCCAAGCTGTGTGTGTGTTTTTGTTTTACCTTTTTGTCACTTTTTTGGGTGAAATGGTAGGAGTACAATGTACCCTATTACCATTTCACATGGGGGTGCGGGATCTGGGATTCCCCTTTGTTAAAGGGGGCTTCCAGATTCCAATAAGCCCCCCACCCACAGACTCCCACAACCACCGGGCAAGGGTTGTGGTGATGAGGCCCTTCTCCTCATCAACATGGGGAAAAGGTGTTTTAGGCAGGGGCTACCCCAAAGCACCATCCCAAATGTTGAGGGCATGTGGCCTGGTACGGTTCGGGAGGGGGGGCGCCCTCTCACCCCCCCTTTTCCTGCAGCCTGCTAGGTTGCATGCTCGGATAAGAGTCTGATGTGGATTTTTGGGGGGAACCCAATGCCATTTTTTTTTTATTTTGGTTCGGGGGTTCCCCTTAATATTCATACCAGACCCAAAGGGCCTGGTAATGGACTGGGAGGAATCCCATGGCGTTTTTTTCAATGACTTTCATCTGTATTGCGGGACCCGACAATTCATTAATAGCCGCGAGTACTTTTAAATTACTTTTTTTCCTTTAGAAATTACATTTTGTGCAGGGACTTTTCTAAACATGTGAAACATGCGCCTCTTTACAGGCATACTATAGACACCCCCCAGGTACGAAATTTAAAGGAATATTACACTTTTATTGTATCACTTTAAGCATTATTAAAATCACTGCTCCCGAAAAAACGGTTGTTTTTAAAAGTTTTTGTTTTGCATTGATACATGTCCCCTGGGGCAGGACCCGGGTCCCCAAACACTTTTTATGACAATAACTTGCATATAAGCCTTTAAAATTAGCACTTTTGATTTTTCACGTTTCGAGTCCCATAGAACTTAACGGTGTTCGTGTGTTGGAACAAATTTTTTGCCTGTTCGCATTTTCTGGATGCGAACCGAACAGGGGGGGGTGTTCGGCCCATTCCTAATCCTCAACAACCAATCAGCTCTCTGTACACCCAACACTTCCAGCAATTACCCATCACAAATGATCACAGGGAATTAATAATAGGCCAGTCTAAAGACAAAAATGTCAGTGAATAGAGGAATGAAATAAACTCCCAAAGAGTAACCTATTACCCATTACTTCATATGCCCCGTACACACGAGAGGACTTATGTCCGACAGACTTCCAAAGGAGTTCCGCCGGAGTTCCGACAGACTTTTCGGCCGAACGGACTTGGCCACACACGATCACACTAAACTCCGACGGATTCGAACGTGATGACGTACGACCCGACTTGAATAAGGAAGTTCATAGCCAGTAGCCAATAGCTGCCCTAGCGTCGGTTTTAGTCCGTCGGAGTAGCATACACACGAGCGGAGTTTTCGAAGGGGACCGGGTCCGGCGGAGTTCCTTCGGGAAAATTTGAATCATGCTTCATTTCTAAAGTCCGTCAGACTTTGGCGAATCAAAAGTCCGTTGCAGCCCACACACGATCGGATAGTCTGACGGACTCGGTCTTTCGGACTTTGGATGTTGAAAAGTCCGCTCGTGTGTACGGGGCAATAGAGTCGCTACAGACTGGCCACGTGACTGGAATTGTTACCAAACTCCAAAGACACATCCGAAGGCTGAATAGACTCAGCACCCATATCAGGGCCCCCAGTGGATACGACTAATTATAGAACAAGAACCAATCAGAGCTCTGGGAAATGAAAGCTTGGTGAGTAAATGTTCTGATTCCTGAAATGAAATAAACTTACCGTTCCCTTTCCGGATCTCCTCTGTCAGCCTCGCCAAGCCTCCCAGAATCCTCTGGATCTCATCGGAAATAGAACCTGTAATATAAAGAATGTCATTTCAGTGTGCTATATACATGCCCCTCAGACCCCTCTATAGAATGGTACACATACTGTACATAGAGACTTTCATTTTCTGCAGAATAACATTTTCCCTGGTAGTTTTGGGTGCACCAATTCCACCACCACTGAATGTTCACACCCGAAAAAAAAATAACTTTTATTCCTAAAAAGTACTTAATCTTACCCTTAAACCCTGGAATTAAAAATGTAAACCTTCACCCGAGCTCTAATCTTGATATAACTAGTGTGGGAGTTCTGTGCCCTGGACAGGGTGTGAAAAGAATTAATGACCCAGGATTCTCATCCAGGCAGGTTGAGGAGCTCCAGGGAATTTGTTATCATTCAGAGGAAATTGACTTTTCAGTTTCCTCATCAGTAGATAAAAGCTGGTTTGGGACCTGGAGCCTTTCTTAGAGGTCTGGGTGGGATGAAATCTCCAATCCTGGGTCCATGCTTTAAGAACCACCAGCATACTAATTGGTCAGATGTGTGCTGGGCTTTAGGAGAGACCTGACTAGGGTTCTGAGCAAACAAAGTCATTGCCTAGGAGTCCAGAGGGCTCCACCCCGGCAGACAGGAGGTTGTTGTCCAGGAGTCCAGATGGCTCCACCCTGGCAGACAAGGGTATTGCCCAGGAGTCTGGAGGGCTCCACCCCGGCAGACAGGAGGTCATTGCCCAGGAGTCCTGAGGGCTCCACCCCGGCAGACAGGAGGTCATTGCCCAGGAGTCTGGAGGGCTCCACCCTGGCAGACAGGGGTATTGCCCAGAAGTCTGGAGGGCTCTACCCCGGCAGACAGGAGGTCATTGCCCAGGAGTCCAGAGGGCTCCACCCTGGCAGACAGGGGTATTGCCCAGGAGTCTGGAGGGCTCAACCCCGGCAGACAGGGGTTCATTGCTCAGGAGTCTGGAGGGCTTCACCCTGGCATACAGGGGTTCATTGCTCAGGAGTCTGGAGGGCTTCATCCTGGCAGACAGGACTTCATTGCCCAGGATTTCGGAGGGCTCAACCCCAAAAGACAGGAGGTTGTTGCCCAGGAGTCCACAGGCCTACACCCTGGCAGACAGGCGGTTGTTTCCCAGAAGTCAGGAGGGATTCACCTTGGAGAGAGGTAATTCTGAAGGTGTAAGCCATGAAGTTGAATGTCTTGTTTTTTTTGGGGGGGGGGGAGTTTATGAAAGAGAAAGGCTTAACACCTCTACAAGGGAAACTCATGTTTTGTGTTTTTGTGGAGCTTTCTTTTAATAAAATTGGGCAAGATAAAGGCCTTAAAAAAGAAAAGTGAGTGGCTATGTCCTTCAAAAAAGTCTCGACCTAGGACGTCCTCCTTTGATGCATTTCACCCACAAAGCTTGGCTTTATCACTGGGACAACTGCTTCTGCCTTCCCTTCCACAAATGAGTCAAACTTCTGGACCACCTAACTATATTCTCCACCTAACTATATTCTCCACCTAACTATATTCTCCACCTAACTATATTCTCCACTTACCTATATTCTCCACCTAACTATATTCTCCACCTAACTATATTCTCCCCCTAACTATATTCTCCCCCTAACTATATTCCCCACCTAACTATATTCTCCCCCTAACTATATTCTCCACCTAACTATATTCTCCCCCTAACTATATTCTCCACCTAACTATATTCTCCACCTAACTATATTCTCCACCTAACTATATTCTCCCCCTAACTATATTCTCCCCCTAACTATATTCTCCCCCTAACTATATTCTCCACCTAACTATATTCTCCCCCTAACTATATTCTCCTCCTAACTATATTCTCCACCTAACTATATTCTCCACCATTCTGCTGTCTCCATTCAGAAAAGCTTAGCCCTCTGTACTGAGAAATTCCAAGCAAAGCCCAAAAGTACCCAAACGCACCCATATTCCAGAAAACCCCTCCCAGTCCCGTGTAATTCCCACCCCTTTTAGAGTCCAAAGTTGGGTCAATGGTTGGAGATTTATCCGTAATAATGATCTACTTGCCCCCCAAATACATATGTCAGGTCTGATCTTGGAGCGTATGATTACCTGCTACATCATCAGATAGAATTCGGTTCACAGAAGCCTCCATCCTATTTATTTTAGTGATTACACTGGCGGCTGTGAAGAGAGGAAAACCATGATAAACATTTCCTGTACATTCATTCACCAACATTGCTGAACGCTCATCCTTACTAAACACATCCCTTTCATCCTGATTGCGTGTAATTATCTTCGTAGATCACATTGTACAATCTCTCAATATGAATTATGTTTATAATATGTTTTCTCACCTTTAGGAGTGTGTACCGTACACTTTCCAATCCTGCCCCAACTCACCTCTCATGTCCTTTATGAAGGTTTCGGTGTTGGTCAGTTTCTCCGTCAACCTGGAAACTAAAGGAGAAGAATATTGATAAGGTGAGGAAACCAGACCCCCCCGTCACATAGTGTCACTCCTCAGAGGTCCATCTTACCATCCTGGGACAGTTTCTGAACTTGGATGTCCACTCCTAGACTCAGATTCCTCAGCTTCACCTCCATGTTCCGCTCTGTCTGATCCACCCCCTGACCTGCCAAAGTCAGAGAACCAAAATTTAGGAGGTAGGAGATGTTCAAGGAAAGATAGTGTAGACAGTGGAGGGGGGGGGGGGGCTGGGAGAGTTTACAGAGAATGTAGATTGGATGGAGAACTTTCAGAGAATATAGTGTAGACAGTGGGGGATGGGGAGCATCTATAGAATGTAGTGTGGACATTGGGGGGAGGGGGGGGGGCTTCTAGAGAATGTAGTGTGGATGGTGGGGGGAGATCTTCCAGAGAATGTAGTGTGGACAGTGGGGGGAGATCTTCCAGAGAATGAAGTGTGGATGGTGGGGGGAGATCTTCCAGAGAATGTAGTGTGGACAGTGGGGGGAGATCTTCCAGAGAATGTAGTGTGGACAGTGGGGGGAGATCTTCCAGAGAATGTAGTGTGGATGGTGGGGGGAGATCTTCCAGAGAATGTAGTGTGGACAGTGGGGGGAGATCTTCCAGAGAATGTAGTGTGGACAGTAGGGGGAGATCTTCTAGAGAATGTAGTGTGGACAGTGGGGGGAGATCTTCCAGAGAATGTAGTGTGGACAGTGGGGGGAGATCTTCCAGAGAATGAAGTGTGGATGGTGGGGGGAGATCTTCCAGAGAATGTAGTGTGGACAGTGGGGGGAGATCTTCCAGAGAATGAAGTGTGGATGGTGGGGGGGAGATCTTCCAGAGAATGTAGTGTGGACAGTGGGGGGAGATCTTCCAGAGAATGTAGTGTGGACAGTGGGGGGAGATCTTCCAGAGAATGTAGTGTGGATGGTGGGGGGAGATCTTCCAGAGAATGTAGTGTGGACAGTGGGGGGAGATCTTCTAGAGAATGTAGTGTGGACAGTAGGGGGAGATCTTCCAGAGAATGTAGTGTGGACAGTGGGGGGAGATCTTCCAGAGAATGTAGTGTGGACAGTGGGGGGAGATCTTCCAGAGAATGTAGTGTGGACAGTGGGGGGAGATCTTCCAGAGAATGTAGTGTGGACAGTGGGGGGAGATCTTCCAGAGAATGAAGTGTGGATGGTGGGGGGAGATCTTCCAGAGAATGTAGTGTGGACAGTGGGGGGAGATCTTCCAGAGAATGTAGTGTGGACAGTGGGGGGAGATCTTCCAGAGAATGTAGTGTGGATGGTGGGGGGAGATCTTCCAGAGAATGTAGTGTGGACAGTGGGGGGAGATCTTCCAGAGAATGTAGTGTGGACAGTAGGGGGAGATCTTCCAGAGAATGTAGTGTGGACAGTGGGGGGAGATCTTCCAGAGAATGTAGTGTGGACAGTGGGGGGAGATCTTCCAGAGAATGTAGTGTGGATGGTGGGGGGAGATCTTCCAGAGAATGTAGTGTGGATGGTGGGGGGAGATCTTCCAGAGAATGTAGTGTGGACAGTGGGGGGAGATCTTCCATAGAATGTAATGTGGACAGTGGGGGGAGATCTTCCAGAGAATGTAGTGTGGACAGTAGGGGGGATCTTCCAGAGAATGTAGTGTGGATAGTGGGGGGAGATCTTCCAGAGAATGTAGTGTGGACAGTGGGGGGGAGATCTTCCAGAGAATGTAGTGTGGACAGTGGGGGGAGATCTTCCAGAGAATGTAGTGTGGACAGTGGGGGGAGATCTTCCAGAGAATGTAATGTGGACAGTGGGGGGAGATCTTCCAGAGAATGTAGTGTGGATGGTGGGGGGGGGATCTTCCAGAGAATGTAGTGTGGACAGTGGGGGGAGATCTTCCAGAGAATGTAGTGTGGACAGTGGGGGAGATCTTCCAGAGAATGTAGTGTGGACAGTAGGGGGAGATCTTCCAGAGAATGTAGTGTGGACAGTGGGGGGAGATCTTCCAGAGAATGTAGTGTGGACAGTGGGGGGAGATCTTCCAGAGAATGTAATGTGGACAGTGGGGGGAGATCTTCCAGAGAATGTAGTGTGGATGGTGGGGGGGGGATCTTCCAGAGAATGTAGTGTGGACAGTGGGGGGAGATCTTCCAGAGAATGTAGTGTGGACAGTGGGGGAGATCTTCCAGAGAATGTAGTGTGGACAGTGGGGGGAGATCTTCCAGAGAATGGAGTGTGGACAGTAGGGGGAGATCTTCCAGAGAATGTAGTGTGGACAGTGGGGGAGATCTTCCAGAGAATGTAGTGTGGACAGTAGGGGGAGATCTTCCAGAGAATGTAGTGTGGATGGTGGGGGGAGATCTTCCAGAGAATGTAGTGTGGACAGTGGGGGGAGATCTTCCAGAGAATGTAGTGTGGACAGTGGGGGGAGATCTTCCAGAGAATGTAGTGTGGACAGTGGGGGAGATCTTCCAGAGAATGTAGTGTGGACAGTGGGGGGAGATCTTCCAGAAAATGTAGTGTGGACAGTGGAGGGAGATCTTCCAGAGAATGTAGTGTGGACAGTGGGGGGAGATCTTCCAGAGAATGTAGTGTGGACAGTAGGGGGAGATCTTCCAGAGAATGTAGTGTGGACAGTGGGGGGAGATCTTCCAGAGAATGTAGTGTGGATGGTGGGGGGAGATCTTCCAGAGAATGTAGTGTGGATGGTGGGGGAGATCTTCCAGAGAATGTAGTGTGGACAGTAGGGGGAGATCTTCCAGAGAATGTAGTGTGGACAGTGGGGGGAGATCTTCCAGAGAATGTAGTGTGGACAGTGGGGGAGATCTTCCAGAGAATGTAGTGTGGACAGTGGGGGGAGATCTTCCAGAAAATGTAGTGTGGACAGTGGAGGGAGATCTTCCAGAGAATGTAGTGTGGACAGTGGGGGGAGATCTTCCAGAGAATGTAGTGTGGACAGTGGGGGGAGATCTTCCAGAGAATGTAGTGTGGACAGTGGGGGGAGATCTTCCAGAGAATGTAGTGTGGATGGTGGGGGGAGATCTTCCAGAGAATGTAGTGTGGATGGTGGGGGGAGATCTTCCAGAGAATGTAGTGTGGACAGTGGGGGGAGATCTTCCAGAGAATGTAGTGTGGACAGTAGGGGGGGGATCTTCCAGAGAATGTAGTGTGGACAGTGGGGGGAGATCTTCCAGAGAATGTAGTGTGGATGGTGGTGGGAGATCTTCCAGAGAATGTAGTGTGGACAGTAGGGAGAGATCTTCCAGAGAATGTAGTGTGGACAGTGGGGGGAGATCTTCCAGAGAATGTAGTGTGGACGGTGGGGGGAGATCTTCCAGAGAATGTAGTGTGGACAGTGGGGGGAGATCTTCCAGAGAATGTAGTGTGGACAGTAGGGGGAGATCTTCCAGAGAATGTAGTGTGGACAGTGGGGGGAGATCTTCCAGAGAATGTAGTGTGGACAGTAGGGGGAGATCTTCCAGAGAATGTAGTGTGGACAGTAGGGAGAGATCTTCCAGAGAATGTAGTGTGGACAGTGGGGGAGATCTTCCAGAGAATGTAGTGTGGACAGTAGGGGGAGATCTTCCAGAGAATGTAGTGTGGACAGTGGGGGGAGATCTTCCAGAGAATGTAGTGTGGACAGTGGGGGGGAGATCTTCCAGAGAATGTAGTGTGGACAGTGGGGGGAGATCTTCCAGAGAATGTAGTGTGGATGGTGGGGGGGGGGAGATCTTCCAGAGAATGTAGTGTGGACAGTGGGGGGAGATCTTCCATAGAATGTAATGTGGACAGTGGGGGGAGATCTTCCAGAGAATGTAGTGTGGACAGTAGGGGGGATCTTCCAGAGAATGTAGTGTGGATAGTGGGGGGAGATCTTCCAGAGAATGTAGTGTGGACAGTGGGGGGGAGATCTTCCAGAGAATGTAGTGTGGACAGTGGGGGGAGATCTTCCAGAGAATGTAGTGTGGACAGTGGGGGGAGATCTTCCAGAGAATGTTAGTGTGGACAGTGGGGGAGATCTTCCAGAGAATGTAATGTGGACAGTGGGGGGAGATCTTCCAGAGAATGTAGTGTGGACAGTAGGGGGGATCTTCCAGAGAATGTAGTGTGGATAGTGGGGGGAGATCTTCCAGAGAATGTAGTGTGGACAGTGGGGGGAGATCTTCCAGAGAATGTAGTGTGGACAGTGGGGGGAGATCTTCCAGAGAATGTAGTGTGGACAGTGGGGGGAGATCTTCCAGAGAATGTAATGTGGACAGTGGGGGGAGATCTTCCAGAGAATGTAGTGTGGACAGTGGGGGAGATCTTCCAGAGAATGTAGTGTGGACAGTGGGGGGAGATCTTCCAGAGAATGTAGTGTGGACAGTGGGGGGGATCTTCCAGAGAATGTAATGTGGACAGTGGGGGGAGATCTTCCAGAGAATGTAGTGTGGACAGTAGGGGGGATCTTCCAGAGAATGTAGTGTGGATAGTGGGGGGAGATCTTCCAGAGAATGTAGTGTGGACAGTGGGGGGGAGATCTTCCAGAGAATGTAGTGTGGACAGTGGGGGGAGATCTTCCAGAGAATGTAGTGTGGACAGTGGGGGGAGATCTTCCAGAGAATGTAATGTGGACAGTGGGGGGAGATCTTCCAGAGAATGTAGTGTGGACAGTGGGGGAGATCTTCCAGAGAATGTAGTGTGGACAGTGGGGGGAGATCTTCCAGAGAATGTAGTGTGGACAGTGGGGGAGATCTTCCAGAGAATGTAGTGTGGACAGTGGGGGGAGATCTTCCAGAGAATGTAGTGTGGACAGTGGGGGAGATCTTCCAGAGAATGTAGTGTGAACAGTGGGGGGGAGATCTTCCAGAGAATGTAGTGTGGACAGTGGTGGGAGATCTTCCAGAGAATGTAGTGTGGACAGTGGGGGGAGATCTTCCAGAGAATGTAGTGTGGACAGTGGGGGGAGATCTTCCAGAGAATGTAGTGTGGATGGTGGTGGGAGATCTTCCAGAGAATGTAGTGTGGACAGTGGGGGGAGATCTTCCAGAGAATGTAGTGTGGACAGTGGGGGGAGATCTTCCAGAGAATGTAGTGTGGACAGTAGGGGGAGATCTTCCAGAGAATGTAGTGTGGACAGTGGGGGGAGATCTTCCAGAGAATGTAGTGTGGACAGTGGGGGGAGATCTTCCAGAGAATGTAGTGTGGACGGTGGGGGGAGATCTTCCAGAGAATGTAGTGTGGACAGTGGGGGGAGATCTTCCAGAGAATGTAGTGTGGACAGTAGGGGGAGATCTTCCAGAGAATGTAGTGTGGATGGGGGGGGGGAGATCTTCCAGAGAATGTAGTGTGGACAGTGGGGGAAGATCTTCCAGAGAATGTAGTGTGGACAGTAGGGGGAGAACTTCCAGAGAATGTAGTGTGGACAGTGGGGGGGAGATCTTCCAGAGAATGTAGTGTGGATGGTGGGGGTGGGGGGTTTTCCAAAGTTATGTAGTGTGGATGGTCGGGGGAAACTACAGAGAATGTAGTGCAGATGGGGGGAGGGCTTGCAGAGAACGGAGTGTGGATGGTAAAGGGAGCTTCTAGAGAAAGTAGTGTGGACCATTGGGGGAGATCTTCCAGGAAATATAGTGTGCATGGTGGAGGGGAGAACTTTAAGAGAATTTAGTAAGGATGGAAGGGGGAGAGCATCTACAGAATGTAGTGTGAATGGTGGGGGGGTGAGTTTTTATGATGAATGGATGGAATGTGAGGTGTGCATGAGGAGGGACAGTGAGGTTGAACTCACGTGTGATGGTGACGATGAGGATGATGATGATGAAGAGGAGACCAGTGCAAAGTGCCGACAGAGAGCAGATCAGGCCGGAGGAGGGTTGGGGGATCCACCTGTTCATGGTGATTCCTGAAAGAGAGAATTGCATTGGACTCCTTTGTGAATGTTCTTAATTCTCCATGTCGGGTGTAATTCTTAGAATATGATTATGTAAGGATGTAAAAGACGAAATCTATAAGTCATTACAATAATTGAGTTCTCTTCTAGGTGTCTATAGGTTGGTGGCCTGCATTCTACACTTACTGTATAACATACAAAACTAATTGTGATATGGACACCAATAGGAGTATTCTTCCAAAACTGCACTTAATTGACCACCAAAGATTTTTTTCCTGAAAAACATTTAAATCCCACCCCTTAAAATCAGGACAACTCTGTCCCATTCCAGACGCAGACCTCACAACCCTGTCTATCCTAACTACCTACGAGGGCAAGTGAAAAATAAAAAATGCAAAATTCCTTCAAATTCATATTCTCTGTGTATCACCCTTTAGGTTAGGTAGATTTTTATTTCTTGTAGCTTTCCTGTAATCAGTTGAACATGTGATTTTGGCGCGGAGTTCCCCTTAAAATCCATACCAGACCTGAAGAAGGGTCTGGTATGGATTCTGGGGGGACTCCCACACCATTTAAAAAAAAACAAATTGGCGTGGGGTTCCCCTTAAAATACATATCAGACCTGAAGGGCCTGGTATGGATTTTAGGGGGGACCCCCATTCCATATTTTTTTTTTTGGCACGGGGTTCCCATTAATATCCATATTAGACCTGAAGGGCCTGTAATGGACTGGGGTGGGGGAACTCACGCCATTTTTCCAATGATTTTTATGTATATTGCCGGGCTCCGGCAATACATTACAGCAGCGAGCAGTTTTAAATGACATTTTTTCCTTTAGACATGTAATGTTGCTTCTCTCATTCATTACACTATGTACAGCCACTGTGTAAGCAGCCTTACATAGTGTGGGGCATGGACTTAGCCCCCTGAGCCATGATTGGCCAAAGGCACAATCGCTGTGATTGGCCAAAGCATGCAGGTCAGGTGCATGCTTTGGCCAATCATAGGTCACCAATGCACTCTCGAAGTGCATTATGGGGCACTCAAATTTGCTGAGAACCCCCCATAATGTTCTAAATTTGGTGAATGGGCGAACACTCAATCTTCAAGTCAAAAAGTATGTTTGACTCGAAACATCAGGCTCATCCCTAATATTCAGGTGTGTTGGGCGGGAGGTGCAAGGGAGGGCTCCATAATGTTCAAGTATTCACCAGGTAGGTTATAATAAGGCATTGAGGAGAAGAAGTTCCCAGCCTGAAGGGCTGCTGGTCTTCAGGGCAGTTCAGCTGAAGATTCTACTTGTGTTTATCGAGGTCTCAGCTGTGATGACCTAGGGGGGCTATTCTGCTACAATTCTCTGGAGCTATCAGAGGGGGTTTCACTGGGGATCCAGTCTGGAAGATTCACTGAGAAACCGTCTGCCTGAGGCTGGAGAGCGGCATCCAGGTATCCAGGGTCACTGTGTGTAGAGACCTGAGTGCTGGATCTGGGTGGCTGTTGCTGCTGCTAACCCCCTGGGGCACTAATACCCCCATGGGGCACTAATACTAAGGCTTGCCTGGCCTGTGGAACATTGCTTACGGTGCCCCAGTGCTGCCCATTCCCTGCTACAGGGGCTGTTCTAAGAAGAAGTCACACGGAAAAAAGTGTCTTCTCATTACTGTCTGGTGTTCTGGAGTATATTCCACGGCACCACTGAGCCCCATCCGGGTTAATCAGCAATAAAGTTTGAAAAAAGCAACCGCTAGACCGTTTACTGAGCCAGAAGAGCCAATGTTGTTGTTTGCCCGGCTGGCGCTACACTGGTGGGAGAAGATCCTGGGACACAAATCAGCGGCCCTTTCCGGGGTGAGGGCTACCTCTGTATGGTGGTTCATACCTTGGTAAGTTGAATAGATTCCAGCGGGACTCTTGGTGGGTGTTGGGTCTTCTTGAATAAACTGTATGTCCTTATAGCGCACCGACATGTCCTGTAGAAGACTTTGTTATAGACAGACAGATCCATAAATAACCAGGCAGACCCCATCCTTTCCCCAATCATCAATGACCCTACACAGGATTAAGGATGAGCCGAACAGCCCCCCCCCCCCCCCCCCCGTTTCGCACCAGAACATACCGAACAGGCATAAAATACAGATGAACACCATTAAAGTCTATGAGACACTAACATAAAAAACCAAAAGTGCTAATTTTAAAGGCTTATATGCAAGTTATTGTCATAACAAATGTTTGGGGACCCGGGTCCGGCCCCACGGGACATGTATCAATGCAAAACATTTTTTTCTTTTGGGAGCAGTGATTTTAATAATGCTTAAAGTGAAACGATAAAAATAAAATATTCCTTTAAATTTCGTACCTGGAGGGGTCCTTAGTATGCCTGTAAATTGGATAATTTTTTCCGTGTTTAGAACAGTCCGAGAGCAAAATGACATTTCTAAAGGAAAAAAGTCATTTAAAACTGATTGTGGCTATAATGAATTGTCGGGTCTCAGCAATATGGATAAAACTCAGGCCGCGTACACACGCGCGGACTGTTGGCCCAACCTTGTCCGCTGAACAGTGTTTGGGCGGACAGTCCGCTCGTGTGTGGGCTTTCAGCGGACAGTTTCAGCGGACAGTTGGACGGACAAGGTTTTACGGAAATTCCGAAAAACTGTCCGCTGAAACCTTGTTTCAACGAACAGTCCGCCCGTGTGTAGGCTTGTTCGTCAAACTAAGTTCCGCGCATGCTCAGAAAGGATTTTCAAGCCGAAAGTTATAATGCAGTGTATAGGACGTCATATTTTGCGTCCCGTCGTACGTGCCGTTCACGTCATCGCGCACGGTTTCAGCAAACTGTTCGTTCGACATGTGTGGCCATGTCCATCCATGCTAAGTTTGAGCGGACTGTTCGCTCAAACTGTTGGACGGACAAAGTTGGGCCAACAGTCCGCGCGTGTGTACGCGGCCTCATTGAAAAAAAGAGCATGGGTTCCCCCCCCCCAGTCCATTACCAGGTCCTTCAGGTCGTGTATGGATTTTAAGGGAAACCCTGCGCCAAATTAAAAAAATAAATGGCGTAGGGGTCCTCCCCAAAATACCCTTATCCGAGCATGCAACCTGGCAGGCCGCAGGAAAAGAGAGAGGGGATGAGAAAAACATCTTGTCTCCATGTTGATCGGAACAAGGGCCTCATCCCCACAACCCTTGCCTGGTGGTTGTGGGGGTCTGCGGGCGAGGGGGGTTTATCGGAATATGGAAGCCCCCTTTAACAAGGGGACCCCCAGATCCCAGCCCCCCATGTGAATTGGTACCATTTCACAAAAAAAGTGTAAAAAAGACACGAGACACATTGGGACAAGTCCTTTATTAAATGATAAAAAATAAAAATGTCCCACGAAAAAGAACGAAAAAAAATGCAACAGCTCTGCCTCCATGGGAGGCTCCCGCCGAGTGACATTTCTTCTTGGTGACAGCTGTTATATAACTGAGGGTGGGGCCACTCGGTGACGTAACCGGTGACCCCACCTTCCTCTGATGTCACATTGCATCAGAGGGGGGCGGGGTCACCCGTTTATGTCACTGTGTGGCCCCACCCTCAGCTATATAACAGCTGTCACTGAGAAGCAGCGTCACTCGGCGGGAGCCTCGCAAAAAGGCGGAGGTGTTGCGGCTTTTCTTTTTTCAGTCCGTCGGGCGGCGTGAGATGGATCTACATTACGGGGACATTTTTCTTTTTTCTCTTTTTTAATAAAGGATTTGTCCCTAATTGTCTCCTGTCTTTTTTACTATTTTTGACACTTTGTTTGTGAAGTGGGAGGGGTACAATGTACCCATTACCAATTCACATAGGGGGGCAGGATCTGGGGGTCCCCTTGTTAAAGGGGCTTCCAGATTCTGATAAGCCCCCTGCCCTCATACCCCCACAACCACCGGGCAAGGGTTGTGGGGATGAGGCCCTTGTCCCCATCAACATTGGGACAAGATGTTTTGAGAGGCTACTCCAAAGCACCCTCCCCATGTTGAGGGCATGTGGCCTGGTACGGTTCAGGAGGAGGCGCTGGGTTCCCCTTAATATCCATACCAGACCTAAATGGCCTTGTATGGATTTTGGGGGGACCCCCACTAATTTTTTTTTAAATTTTAGGTTCGGGGTTCCCCTTAATATTTATACCAGACCCAAAGGGCCTGGTAATGGACTGGGGGGGGATCCCATGCTCTTTTTTTCAATCAGTTTCATCTATATTGCTGAGACCCGACAATTCATTACAGCCGCGATCAGTTTTAAATGACAAATTTTCCTTTAGAAATGTCATTTTTGCTGTGGTACTGTTCTAAACACGGGAAACATGCGCCACTTTACAGGCATACTATAGACACCCCCCCGGCATGATATTTAAAGGAATATTTCACTTTTAGCATTATTAAAATCACTACTCCCAAAAGAACTGCCATATTTAAAACTTTTTTTTGCATTGATCCATGTCCCCTGGGGCAGGACCCGGGTCCCCAAACACTTTTTATGACAATAACTTGCATAAAAGCCTTTAAAATTAGCAATTTTGATTTTCCATGTTAATGTCCCATAGACTTTAACGGGGTTCCGCGGCTTTCAAATTTTCCCCCCGAACACCGCATAATGTTCGCTGTCCGCCCGATCGTCCGAACAACCAAAGTTCGGCCCAAACTTAATCTCTGGGCCAAACCGTTCGCGCATCCCAACACAGGATACAACTTGGATGGACTCTGAGACAGATCTATATTAGAACCAGTACTGAACTCCTCTCATGGAGGAACCCTCACTTCTCCTCACTTCTCCTCACTTCTCCTCACTTCTCCTCCCCTCTAACCCCTCGCTTCCCCTTAATACGCTCTCCTCCTCACTTCTCCTCCCTTCTCCTCCCTCGCTTCCCTTTAATACCCTTCTCCTCCTCCCTTCTCCTCCCTCGCTTCCCTTTAATACCTTCTCCTCCTCACTTCTCCTCACTTCTCCTCACTTCTCCTCACTTCTCCTCACTTCTCCTCACTTCTCCTCACTTCTCCTCCCCTCTAACCCCTCGCTTCCCCTTAATACGCTCTCCTCCTCACTTCTCCTCCCTTCTCCTCCCTCGCTTCCCCTTTAATACCCTTCTCCTCCTCCCTTCTCCTCCCTCGCTTCCCTTTAATACCTTCTCCTCCTCACTTCTCCTCACTTCTCCTCCTTTCTCCTGCCTCATTTCCCTTTAATACCTTCTCCTCCTCACTTCTCCTCCCTTCTCCTTCCTCGTTTCCCCTTAATACCTTCTCCTCCTCACTTCTCTTCCCTTCTCCTCCCTCACTTCCCTTTAATACCTCCTCCTCCTCCCCTTTTCCCTTTACTCTTTCATCTCCCTCTCTCTGCCCCCCTTTACTTTTCACCCCCTCTCTCTCTTCTCTCCTTCCCCCTCTCCCACTCTTCACTTCCCACCTTCTATCCATCTTCTCTCTCCCCCCTCCTACTCCTGCCCTGTCTCTCTCCCCCCTCTCCTTCTCCCCCACTATCCTCTCTTTTTTCTGCTCCCTTCTTCTTTCCCACCCTCCTCCCCATTCTCTCTCCTCTCCTTCTTCTCATCTCTTTCTGCCCCCCCATCCCTCCCTTCTCCCTTCTTTCATCTCCCCTTCTCTCTCCCTTTTTCTCATCTCTCTCTCCAATCCTCCTCCTGCTCCATTTCATCCTATTTTTTCCTCCCTCTTTCCTCCTTCCCTTGATTTCTCTCCCTCCTTCTTCTTCTCTTACACTTCTTCACATTCCCTACACTCTTTCTCCCCCTGATCCCGTCTTCCCCTTTCTCCACTCCTCTATCCTTCTCTCCTGTCTCTTTCTCATTCTACCCCACTCTTTCCCCCCTCCTTCTTACCCCCATTTCTCTCTATCCATCTCTCTTCCTCCCCCTCTTCCCCTTTTCCTTTCCTTCTATCACTCCCCCTCTTTCTCTCCCCAGCTCTCTCCCCTTCTGCCCCATCTTTCCCTTCCATATCACCCCTCTCTCCCTTCTCTTTCTCCCTTCTCCTCTTTCTCTCCCGCCCTTCTCTCTCATTCCCTCTCTTCTACCCCGCTCTCTCCTCCTCCTTCTCACCCCCATTTCTCTCTACTCATCTATCTTCCTCCCCCTTTCTTCTCCTCCTATCTCTGCCCCCCCCCCCCCAAGCTCTCCTACTCTTTCTCTCCCCTCACTATCTCCCGTACCTTTCTCCCCTTCTGCCCCATCTTTCCCTCCCTCTCCCCCCCCTCTCTTTCCTTCTTCCCCTATCTATCACCCCCCCCTTTTTTTACCACTCTCTAACTTCCCTTTCTTCTTCTTCTTCCACTTCTTCCACCTCCTCCCCTCTAACTTTTTCTCTCCCAGTTCTTGCACCCCCCCATCTTCCCTTTCCTCACCCCACCTCTCTTTCCCTCCATTTTCTCCCCTTCCCCCCCTCGACTGCATTCTCACCTCATTTTTTTCCCTCTCCTCTCCGCCTTCTCTTCCCCCTTTCCATTCCTCTCGGATTCATCTACTTTTTTTAACCCCCCCCCCTCTCTCTCTCTATTTTTCTCCCCTCTCCCTTCTCCTCCCCCCTGTCTCTCCTCTTCCTTTTTGCTCCCCCTCTCTCTCTCTCTTTTTCCCCCCATCTTCCTCCTTTCTCCTCTCCCTTTCTACCCCTGTCTTTCTTCTCTTCCTTTTAACCCCCCCTCTTTCTACCTTTTTTCCCCCTTCTTCTACCCCCTTATTCCTCCTTCTCTCCCACTCTCCTTTCTCTTCCCCTCCTCCCCCTCCTTCTCTTCATCCTCTTCTCCCCCACTCTACCCCTCCTTCCTCCCCCCTTTCTCTCTATACATCTCTCTTCCTCTCCCTTCCTTTTTCCCCTTCTTCTTGCCTTTTCCCCCTTTATTCTCCCCCTGTCTCTGCCCCCCCCCTTAATCTGCCCTCACACTCTCTTCCCCTCCTCCCCCTTTTTCTCCCTTTATTTCTGCACACTTACTTCTCCCCCCTCTTTCTCCCCATTACTCTCTCTCTGCTCTCTCCCCTCCCCTTCTCTTACTCCCCCCATGGCCTCCCTCGGTCTTACCTTGTAGTCTCGGTGTTGTCCTCTCGGTATCTGGCAGTGGTTTGGAGCTCTCTCTGGTTGGGATGATACACAAATTGTTTCTTTGTGATTCTCTTATCTATATCAGGTTCTACTTCCATCCTGACCCCCTTACCTCCTGACCTCACTTCATCCCGGCCAGAGAACATCTTCATCCTGGAGGAAATCTGCCAAGTTCTAAAATCATTCTTCGAAAATTTCATCCACTACCAAAAAAACTATTAATAATAGTGCTGATCACAATGTGGGGGGGGGGGATTTTTTTCCTCCACCGGACTGAATATTGGCCAATCCCTGACATATCTGGGTACATTTGCTGCCTTTGGTGTCAACCACTCTGAAAATAAAATGGAAATGTGCAACAGATGTGGGACTGGAGGAGGGGGGTGGTGGCAAGTCCTCCAGAGTAGGCACGAGCTCCTGGCTCAGTCCAAATTTGGCTTATTCTGGCATATATATATATATATATACTGTATACTGTGTATATAGTAGCATTTTCTGCTCCCTCTACTATATATCACAGGTAGGGATGAGCTTCGAGTGTCAAACCCCTTGTCAAATTTAAAAATATCTGATATGGATATTAAGGGGAACCCCGCATCAAATTAAAAAGAAAATTGACGTGGGGGTCCCCCTAAAAATCCATACCAGACCCTTTATCCGAGCACGCAACCTAGCAGGCCGCAGGAAAAGAGGGGGGGCGCTCTCTCCCTCCTGAACCGTACCAGGCCACATACCCTCAACATTGGGAGGATGCTTTGGGGGTTTGTGACCCCTCAAAGCACCTTGTCCCCATGTTGATGAGGACAAGGGCCTCATCCTCACAACCCTGGCTGGTGGTTGTGAGGGTCTGCGGGCAGGGGGCTTATCAGAATCTGGAAGTCCCCTTTAACAAGGGGACCCCCAGATCCCGCCCCCCCCTGTTTGAAATGGTAAGGGGGTACAAAAGTACCCCTACCATTTCACAAATAAAGTGTAAAAATGGTTAAATAAGACAAACACACTTTTGAAAAATTCCTTTATTAAAAATAAAAAAAAAGATTCCATCGTTGCTAATCCACTCTTGCTATCCAGCGACGAATCTCCGGGGTCCAGCGATGGATGATCATATCCAGCGACGGGGGATCACTCAGTCCAGCGCTGTCCATACATCCGTCTTCTGTCTCCATTGCGGACATCCCAGCGCTGACGTTTCTTATATTAGGAGGGCGGGGCCACCCGTCACCTGACCCCGCCCCCTCTGACGCTGGTGAAGGGAGCCAGGGGTTCCCCAGTGACGTATGGGTGACCCCGCCCCCTCTGATGTAACATAAACCTGCGTTACATCAGAGGGGGCGGAGTTACCCACACGTCACTGGGGAACCCCTGGCTTCCCTCTCCAGCGTCAGAGGCGGGGTCAGGTGACGGGTGGCCCCGCCCTCCTAATATAAGAAACGTCAGCGCTGGGATCTCTGCAGTGTCTCCGGAGTGGAGACAGAAGACGGATGTACGGACAGCGCTGGACTGAGAAATCCCCCGTCGCTGGATATGATCATCCATCGCTGGACCCCAGAGAGATGATCATCCATCGCTGGACCCCGGAGATTCGTCGCTGGATAACAAGAGTGGATTAGCACCGCTGGAATCTTTTTTTTATTTTTAATAAAGGAGTTTTTCAAAAGTGTTTGTCTTATTTAACCATTTTTACACTTTCTTTGTGAAATGGTAGGGGTACTTTTGTACCCCCTTACCATTTCAAACAGGGGGGGCCGGGATCTGGGTGTCCCCTTGCTAAAGGGGGCTTCCAGATTCTGATAAGCCCCCCGCCCGCAGACCCTCACAACCACCGGGCTGGGTTGTGAGGATGAGGCCCTTGTCCTCATCAACATGGGGACAAGGTGCTTTGAGGGGTCACAGACCCCCAAAGCATCCTCCCAATGTTGAGGGTATGTGGCCTGGTACGGTTCAGGAGGGAGGGGGGCCGCTCTCTCGTCCCCCTCTTTTCCTGCGGTCTGCCAGGTTGCGTGCTCGGATAAAGGGTCTGGTATGGATTTTTAGGGGACCCCCACGTCAATTTTTTTTTAAATTTGATGCGGGGTTCCCCTTAATATCCATATCAGATCTGAAGGGTCTGGTATGGATATTTAGGGGGACCCCCACGTCAATTTTTTTTTTAATTTGACAGGGGGTTCCCCTTAATATCCATGTCAGACCTGAAGGGCCTGGTAATTGAATATAGGGGAACCCCCAGGTTTTTATTTTTTTATTTTTATCAATGAATGAATGAATTGTCGGCTAATACAGAGAACACTCATTGAGTGTTCTCTGTATTACGGAGACCCGACAATTTGGCCGCAAGTGATTTTAAAAGACTTTTTTTCCTGCATAAATGACACTTTGTGCAGCGACAGTTCTAAGCACCAGAAACATGCGCCGCTTCACAGGCATACTATAGACACCCCCCAGCTACGAAATTTAAAGGAATATTACACTTTTATTGTTTCACTTTAATCATTATTAAAATCACTGCTCCTGAAAAAACGTTTTTAAAACTTTTTTTTGCATTGATCCATGTCCCCTGGGGCAGGACCCAAGTCCCCAAACACTTTTTAGGAAAGTAACCTGCATATTACCCTTTAAAATGAGCACTTTAGATTGTGAACGTTCGAGTCCCATAGACTTTAATAGGGTTCTAAAGTTCACACGAAGTTTAGGTCTGTTCGCAGGTTCTGGTGCGAACTGAACAGGGGGGGTTCGGCTCATCCATAATCACAGGTTCCTTCTGTCAATGGTTGTTAGGGAAGCGGTGGGTACTTGCACCCACTGCATCCTTAGCAACCAGTGATGTCACCCAGTTCCATTCATTTATTGGCCAGGAAGGTGAGAAGGATGTCTAATATTCTAGGACCATGCAAGGTGAGAAGGATGTCTAATAATCTAGGACCATGGAAGGTGAGAAGGATGTCTAATAATCTAGGACCATGGAAGGTGAGAAGGTTGTCTAATATTCTAGGACCATGGAAGGTGAGAAGGATGTCTAATAATCTAGGACCATGGAAGGTGAGACGGATGTCTAATATTCTAGGACCATGGAAGGTGAGAAGGATGTCTAATATTCTAGGACCATGGAAGGTGAGAAGGATGTCTAATATTCTAGGACCATGGAAGGTGAGAAGGTTGTCTAATATTCTAGGACTGTGGAAGGTGAGAAGGATGTCTAATATTCTAGGACCATGGAAGGTGAGAAGGTTGTCTAATATTCTAGGACCATGGAAGGTGAGAAGGATGTCTAATATTCTAGGACCATGGAAGGTGAGAAGGATGTCTAATATTCTAGGACCATGGAAGGTGAGAAGGATGTCTAATATTCTAGGACCATGGAAGGTGAAAAGGTTGTCTACTATTCTAGGACCATGCAAGGTGAAAAGGTTGTCTACTATTCTAGGACCATGGAAGGTGAAAAGGTTGTCTACTATTCTAGGACCGTGGAAGGTGAGAAGGATGTCTAATATTCTAGGACCATGAAAGGTGAGAAGGATGTCTAATATTCTAGGACCATGGAAGGTGAGAGGGATGTCTAATATTCTAGGACCATGCAAAGTGAGAAGGATGTCTAATCATATAGGACCATGGAAGGTGAGAAGGATGTCTAATCATCTAGGACCATGGAAGGTGAGAAGGATGTCTAATATTCTAGGACCATGCAAGGTGAAAAGGTTGTCTAATATTCTAGGACCATGGAAGGTAAAAAGGATGTCTAATATTATAGGACCATGGAAGGTGAGAAGGATGTCTAATATTCTAGGACCATGGAAGGTGAGAAGGATGTCTAATATTCTAGGACCATGGAAGGTAAAAAGGATGTCTAATATTCTAGGACCATGGAAGGTGAGAAGGATATCTAATATTCTAGGACCATGGAAGGTAAAAAGGATGTCTAATATTCTAGGACCATGGAAGGTGAGAAGGATGTCTAATATTCTAGGACCATGGAAGGTGAGAAGGATGTCTAATATTCTAGGACCATGGAAGGTGAGAAGGATGTCTAATATTCTAGGACCATGGAAGGTGAGAAGGATATCTAATATTCTAGGACCATGGAAGGTGAGAGGGATGTCTAATATTCTAGGACCATGGAAGGTGAGAAGGATATCTAATATTCTAGGACCATGGAAGGTGAGAAGAATATCTAATATTCTAGGACCATGGAAGGTAAAAAGGATGTCTAATATTCTAGGACCATGGAAGGTGAGAAGGATGTCTAATATTCTAGGACCATGGAAGGTGAGAAGAATATCTAATATTCTAGGACCATGGAAGGTGAGAAGGATGTCTAATATTCTAGGACCATGGAAGGTGGGAAGGATGTCTAATATTATAGGACCATGGAAGGTGAGAAGGATGTCTAATATTCTAGGACCATGCAAGGTGAGAAGGATGACTAATATTCTAGGACCATGGAAGGTGAGAAGGATGTCTAATATTCTAGGACCATGGAAGGTGAGAAGGATGTCTAATATTCTAGGACCATGGAAGGTGAGACGGATGTCTAATATTCTAGGACCATGGAAGGTGAGAAGGTTGTCTAATATTCTAGGACCATGGAAGGTGAGAAGGATGTCTAATATTCTAGGACCATGGAAGGTGAGAAGGATGTCTAATATTCTAGGACCATGGAAGGTGAAAAGAATGTCTAATATTCTAGGACCATGGAAGGTGGGAAGGATGTATTTTTTTACCATTTTTGACACTTTTTTTTACCCCATTATCAATTCACAGGCCGGGATCTGGGGGTCTCCTTGTTAAAGGGGGCTTCCAGATTCCGATAAACCCCCTCGCCCGCATACCCCCACAACCAGCGGGCAAGGGTTGTGGGGATGAGGCCCTTGTTCCCCTCAAACCCCAAAGCACCCTCCACATGTTGAGGGCATGTGGCCTGGTACGGTTCAGGAGGGGGAGGGGGCGCTCTCTCATCCCCCCTCTTTTCCTGCGGCCTGTCAGGTTGCGTACTCGGATAAGGTAAGGTATAAGGTCTGGTATGGGTTTTGGGGGGACCCCATATGCCATTTTTTTCTATTTTTTCCACAGGGTTCCCCTTAAAATCCTTACCTTAAGGGCCTGGTATGGATATGGTATGGTCATTTTTCTCCTTCATTGAAATTCGCTGATGAGGTGGCACTGGTGGGCACTGATAGGCTGCACTGGTGGGCACTGATAGGCTGCACTGGTGGACACTGATAGGCTGCACTGGTGGGTACTGATAGGCTGCACTGGTGGGCACTGATAGGCACAGTTAAGGCGACACTAATAGGCACAGATAAGGTGGCACCGATAGGCACAGATAAGGCAGTACTGATGGGCACAGATAAGGCGGCACTGATGGGCAAAGATGGGCACAGATAAGATGACAGTGATAGGTGGCACAGATGGGTGGCACGGATGGGTGGCACTAAGGGGCACTGATAGGTACCACTGATAGATGGGACTGATGGGCACTGATAGGTGGCACTGTTAGGTGGCTCTGATAGGTGGCACTGCTGGGCACTGATGGGCGGCACTGATGGGCACTGGTAGATGATACTGATGGGCACGGATATGTGGCACTGAGGTGCAGCACTGTTGTTGAGGCAGATTGTGGGCACTGATAGGTGGCACTGTTGGAACTGATGGGTGGCACTGTGGGTACTGATGTATGGCACTGTGGGCACTGATGTATGGCACTATGGGCACTGATGGGTGGCACTTTTAATAATAACTGGCTGGTACTGGCAGGGGGCAGGTGGGCACTGATAAGTTGGCCGTGATCGGGACTGATGTCCCGATCACGGCCGCGGGTGATTGGCTTTTTTTTTCTCTCCTTGCGCTATCAGCGCGAGGAGGAAAAATAGCCAATTACCGGCTCTGTTTTGTCACATGATCAGCTGTCATTGGCTGACAGCTGATCACGTGGTAAGGGGTCGGGATCGACCCCTTGCTCGGATCGGTGATCAAGCGAGTCTCATAGACTCGCCGATTACAGAGTGCGTCGCGTGCGCCCCTCAGGGGGCGCGCAGGCCGCTCGTGCACGGGACGACGTCAATAGACGTCGTCCCGGCAAAGCAGGTCCGCGCTGTAGCCGTCATTCGGCTATAGCGCGGATCTCTAGTGGTTAACGGTGTTTGCGTGTTCTGACAATTTTTTGGCATGTTCTGCAGTGAACTGAACCGGGGTGGGGGGGGGGGGGGGGGGGGGTGTTCAACTCATCCCTAATGCTGAATGTGAAGGTTGTTTCACCATCAGACTGTATCACTGAAATAGTCAGATTTCAAGTTGAAGATGTTCTTGGAAAACAAGAGATTCTTTTGTTGTTCTGTGCAGAATATTCCAGGAAGAAATCTTCAGATTCCCGAGGAGCCAACGACACGGGAATCGGACCTCGCAGTGCCACCTTCCACCATAACCCTGAAAAATTCCACCATCAGCAATGCCGGCGGATTACTCACAATCTCAGGAAGTCAACAAAAAAAAGAGAGAACTGAAAAATAAGCAAATTCTTCAGCGAACTTCCCATTTTCTCTTACTATTAAAAAGCATATCGAACAATAACATTTCTCAGGAATTATATATACAGAGGGGGAAAATAACAAAAATAACGATCGTCTCCCCTGCAGATTGTGTAAGTTTTGCCCACTTACATAGAAATGAAGAGTCTATCATATTTATCAGAGGTGTATTTTATATGATGGAGACAGAATATCAACCAAAAATCCAGAAATAACACACATGATACAAATGTTATAAATAAAATAAAATAAGTATTTGATCCCCAAACAAAACATGATTTAGTAGTTGGTGGAGAAACCCTTGTTGGTGATCACAGAGGTCAGACGTTTCTTGTAGGTGGTGATGAGGTTTGCACACATCTCAGGAGGGATTTTCTCCTCTCTTCTCTACAGATCTTCTCTAAATCATTAAGATTTCTTGGCTGTCGCTTGCCAACTCAAAGTTTCAGCTCCACTCCATATATTTTCTATAGGATTAAGGTCTGGAGACTGGCTAGGCCACTCCATGACCATCATGTGCTTCTTCTTAAGCCACTCCTCTTTTGCCTTGGCGGTATGTTTTGGGTCATTGTCATGCTGGAAGACCCATCCATGACCCATCTTCAGTGTTCTGGATGAGGGAAGAAGGTTCTCATCCAAGATCTTACAATACACGGCCCCGTCCATTGGCCCCTCAATGCGGCAAAGTTGGCCTGGACCTTTATCAGAGAAACAACCCCAAAGCATCATGTTCCCACCTCTGTGTTTGACTGTAGGGATGGTGTTCATGTTTCCACCTCCGTGTGTGACTGTAGGGATGGTGTTCTAAGCCCTTGTACACACGGTCGGACATTCCGACAGCCAAATCCATCTGATTTTTTCCGACGGATTTTGGCCGAAACTGGTGTTGCATACACACGGTAGGACAAAGTTGTCGGAAAATCCGATCGTTCGTAACGCGATGACGTTAGTTTGTTACGACGGGACTATGTTCAGGCTAGTAGCCAATAGCTTTGGTCTCATAATTTGATCTGAGCATGCGTGGCACTTTGTCCAATCGGAATTCTCTACACACGATCGGACAAAGTCCGATCGGATCATGTTGTGGGAAAATTTTATATCCAGCTCTCAAACTTTGTTGGTCCATTTGAACAAGGTGCCATGTTAAAGTCCTCTCCCTAGAGGAGCAAAATATCTTTTCATATAAACTTTGTTGGTCGGACATCCCGATGGAAAAAGTCCGATGGAGCCCACACACGGTTGGATTATCCGACAACGCGGTCCGATCGGACATTTTCCGTCGGAATTTCCTACCATGTGTACAAGGGGCTTAGGGTTATAGTTGGTATTTTTCTTCCTCCAAACATGGCGAGTCGAGTTAATGCAAAAGAGCTCCATTTTTGGTCTGACCACAGCACTTTCTCCCAATCGGAATCATTTAGATGTTCGTTAGCAGACTTCAGATGGACCTGTACATGTGTCTTTTTTCAGGAGTTGGACCTTGCGGGGGCGCTGCAGGATTGTGTATTGTGTTACCAATGGTTTGTTTGGTGACTGTGGTCCCAACTGTCTTGAGATCATCCACAAGTTACATAGTTACATAGTCAGTAAGGTTGACTAAAGACACCAGTCCATCCAGTTCAACCTGAGTGAGTGTGGGTGCGTGTCTACAATTATCCCTATATATTTAGGATACCCATACAGCGCCGTCAATTTATGCAGTTCTCCACACATACATCGCACACTCACATTGGTCCCTACCCTCAAGGAGCCCCCAATCCAAGGTCCCCATTCATATACTAGGGCCAATTTTGGACAGAAGCCAATTAACCTCCCTGGTAGGAGGAACCTACCAGTTCCTCCCGTGTAGTTCTGGGCGGATCCCTCACTTTTCTCATGACCATCCTCACCTCATGAGGACAAACCTTTCATGGAGTTCCAGACTGATGGTTATTTTGTATTTCTTCCATTTGTGAATAATCTCTCCAACAGCTTCTTGCTGATGGTCTTGTAGGCCATTCCAGCCTTGTGCAGGTCTCCAATCTTCTCCCCGACGTCCTCTGACAGATCTTTGGTCTTCCCCATGATGGTGAGGATTGGAGGGAAGGGATTCTGTGGACAGGCGTCTTCTATACACATAACGAGATGTCGTTAGGAGAACCTTCTTACATTGACAGGACTAATCTGTGTACCACATGAGCACCTACTGGAGCCAGTCTGTGGGGGGGGATTATTGTTGGTTGGTTGGGGATCACATACTTATTTTACTCCATTTATAACATTTGTATCAGGTGTGTTTTCTGGATTTTTGGTTGATTTTCTGTCTCTATCATATAAAATACACCTCTGATAAAAATTATAGATTCTTCATTTCTATGTAAGTGGGCAAAACTTACACCATCTTACACAGATTAGCCACAACATTCTCACCACTGACAGGTGAAGTAAATAACATTGATTATCTGATGACAATGGCATCTGAAAGTGGGTGAGATATATTAGGCAGCAATTTTTTACCTGATGTCCCTGAAGTGATAAAAGCAGAAAGAAAATGGACCAGTGTAAGGATTTCAGGGACGTTGACAAGGACCAAATTATTATGTCTAGACAACGGGGTCAGAACAACTCCAGAACTGCAGCTCTTGTGGCATGTTCCTGGTCTGCAGTGGACCAAAAGTGGTCCTTGAAGGGAGAACTGGCCAACTAGTGACAGGGTCATGGACAAACAAGGCTCATTGATGGAGGTGGGGAGGAAGGCTCATTTAAGAAGGGGGGGTTCATTGATGGAGGTGGGGAGGAAGGCTCATTTAAGAAGGGGGGGTTCATTGATGGAGATGGGGAGAGGGACTCACTGATAGAGGTGGGGGGATCATTGATGGTGGTTGGTGTAAAAGCTCATTAATGGAGAGGTTGGGAGGAAAGGCTCATTGATGAAGGTGTGAGAGGCGAGGCTCATTGATGGAGATGTGGAGGGAAGGCTCATTGATGGAGGTGGGAGAGGTGAGGCTCATTGATGGAGATGTGGAGGGAAGGCTCATTGATGGAGGTGGGGAGGGAAGGCTCATTGATGGAGATGTGGAGGGAAGGCTCATTGATGAAGGTGGGAGAGGCGAGGCTCATTGATGGAGATGTGGAGGGAAGGCTCATTGATGGAGATGGGGAGGGAAGGCTCATTGATGGAGATGTAGAGGGAAGGCTCATTGATGGAGGTGGGAGAGGCGAGGCTCATTGATGGAGATGTGGAGGGAAGGCTCATTGATGAAGGTGGGAGAGGCGAGGCTCATTGATGGAGATGTGGAGGGAAGGCTCATTGATGGAGATGGGGAGGGAAGGCTCATTGATGGAGATGTAGAGGGAAGGCTCATTGATGGAGGTGGGAGAGGCGAGGCTCATTGATGGAGATGTGGAGGGAAGGCTCATTGATGAAGGTGGGAGAGGCGAGGCTCATTGATGGAGATGTGGAGGGAAGGCTCATTGATGGAGATGGGGAGGGAAGGCTCATTGATGGAGATGTAGAGGGAAGGCTCATTGATGGAGGTGGGAGAGGCGAGGCTCATTGATGGAGATGTGGAGGGAAGGCTCATTGATGAAGGTGGGAGAGGCGAGGCTCATTGATGGAGATGTGGAGGGAAGGCTCATTGATGGAGGTGGGAGAGGTGAGGCTCATTGATGGAGATGAGGAAGAGGGTTCATTGATGGAGGTGGGGAGGGAAGGCTCATTGATGGAGGTGGGGAGGGAAGGCTCATTGATGGAGATGTGGAGGGAAGGCTCATTGATGAAGGTGGGAGAGGCGAGGCTCATTGATGGAGATGTGGAGGGAAGGCTCATTGATGGAGGTGGGGAGGGAAGGCTCATTGATGGAGGTGGGAGAGGTGAGGCTCATTGATGGAGATGAGGAAGAGGGTTCATTGATTGAGGTGGGAGAGGCAAGGCTCATTGATGGAGATGGGGAAGAAGGTTCATTGATGGAAGTGGGAGAGGCGAGGCTCATTGATGGAGATGGGGAAGGAGGTTCATTGATGGAGGAGAGGGCGTGAAGGCTCATTGATGGAGGTGGGGAGGGAAGGCTCATTGATGGAGGTGAGGGCGTGAAGGCTCATTGATGGAGGTGGAGAGGGAAGGCTCATTGATGGAGGTGGGGAGGGAAGGCTCATTGATGGAGGTGGGAGAGGCGAGGCTCATTGATGGAGATGGGGAAGAAGGTTCATTGATGGAGGTGGGGAGGGAAGGCTCATTGCTGGAGGTGGGGATGGAAGGCTCATTGATGGAGGTGGGGGGCTCATTGATGGAGATGGGTAAGAAGGTTCATTGATGGAGGTGGGGAAGGAAGGCTCATTGCTGGAGGTGGGGATAGAAGTCTCATTGATGGAGGTGGGGGGGGTCATTGATGGAGATGGGGAAGAAGGTTCGTTGACGGAGGTGGGGAGGGAAGGCTCATTGATGGAGGTGGGAAGAGAAGATTCATTGATGGAGGTGGGGGAGGGAAAGTTCATTGATGCAGGTGGGGAGGAAGGCTCATTGGTGGAGGTGTGGGAGGCGAGGCTCATTGATTGAGGTGGTGGACTCATTGATGAAGGTGGGGAGGGGAGGGGATGCTCATTGATTGAGCTGGGGGGGGGTCATTGATGAAGGTGGGGGAGGCAAGGCTCATGGATGGAGGTGGGTGGGGGGAAGGCACATTGATGGAGGTGGGGAGAAAGGCTCATTGATGGAGGTGGGTGGGGGAAAGGCACATTGATGGAGGTGGGTGGGGGAAAGGCACATTGATGGAGGTGGGGAGAAAGGTTCATTGATGGAGATGAGTGGGGGAGGCTCATTGATGGAGGTGGGGGGGTCATTGACGGAAATGAGGAGGGAAGACTCATTGATGGAGGTGGGTGGAGGGGCTCATTGATGGAGGTGGGGAGGGGGGCTGATTGATGGAGGTGGGGAGGGGCTCATTGATGGTGGTGGGGGGGGGGGGGGTCATTGATGGAGATGGGGTGGGAAGGCTCATTAATGGAGGTGGGTGGAGGGGCTCATTGATGGAGGTGGGGGGAGGGGCTCATTGATGGTGGTGGGGGTAGGGGCTCATTGATGGTGGTAGGTGTGAAGGCTCATTAATAGAGATGTGGAGGGAAGGCTCATTGATGGAGGTGGGGGAGGGGCTCATTGTTTTAGCTGGGGGGAGGGGCTCATTGATGGAGGTGGGGGTAGGGGCTCATTGATGGAAGTGGGAGAGGCGAGGCTCATTGATGGAGATGGGGAAGGAGGTTCATTGATGGAGGAGAGGGCGTGAAGGCTCATTGATGGAGGTGGGGAGGGAAGGCTCATTGATGGAGGTGAGGGCGTGAAGGCTCATTGATGGAGGTGGAGAGGGAAGGCTCATTGATGGAGGTGGGGAGGGAAGGCTCATTGATGGAGGTGGGAGAGGCGAGGCTCATTGATGGAGATGGGGAAGAAGGTTCATTGATGGAGGTGGGGAGGGAAGGCTCATTGCTGGAGGTGGGGATGGAAGGCTCATTGATGGAGGTGGGGGGCTCATTGATGGAGATGGGTAAGAAGGTTCATTGATGGAGGTGGGGAAGGAAGGCTCATTGCTGGAGGTGGGGATAGAAGTCTCATTGATGGAGGTGGGGGGGGTCATTGATGGAGATGGGGAAGAAGGTTCGTTGACGGAGGTGGGGAGGGAAGGCTCATTGATGGAGGTGGGAAGAGAAGATTCATTGATGGAGGTGGGGGAGGGAAAGTTCATTGATGCAGGTGGGGAGGAAGGCTCATTGGTGGAGGTGTGGGAGGCGAGGCTCATTGATTGAGGTGGTGGACTCATTGATGAAGGTGGGGAGGGGAGGGGATGCTCATTGATTGAGCTGGGGGGGGGTCATTGATGAAGGTGGGGGAGGCAAGGCTCATGGATGGAGGTGGGTGGGGGGAAGGCACATTGATGGAGGTGGGGAGAAAGGCTCATTGATGGAGGTGGGTGGGGGAAAGGCACATTGATGGAGGTGGGTGGGGGAAAGGCACATTGATGGAGGTGGGGAGAAAGGTTCATTGATGGAGATGAGTGGGGGAGGCTCATTGATGGAGGTGGGGGGGTCATTGACGGAAATGAGGAGGGAAGACTCATTGATGGAGGTGGGTGGAGGGGCTCATTGATGGAGGTGGGGAGGGGGGCTGATTGATGGAGGTGGGGAGGGGCTCATTGATGGTGGTGGGGGGGGGGGGGGGTCATTGATGGAGATGGGGTGGGAAGGCTCATTAATGGAGGTGGGTGGAGGGGCTCATTGATGGAGGTGGGGGGAGGGGCTCATTGATGGTGGTGGGGGTAGGGGCTCATTGATGGTGGTAGGTGTGAAGGCTCATTAATAGAGATGTGGAGGGAAGGCTCATTGATGGAGGTGGGGGAGGGGCTCATTGTTTTAGCTGGGGGGAGGGGCTCATTGATGGAGGTGGGGGTAGGGGCTCATTGATGGTGGTAGGTGTGAAGGCACATTAATGGAGATGTGGAGGGAAGGCTCATTGATGAAGGTGGGAGAGCCAAGGCTCATTGATGGAGGTGGGGGGAGAGGCTCATTGATGGAGGTGGGGGGAGAGGCTCATTGATGGTGGTGGGGGTAGGGGCTCATTGATGGTGGTGGGTGTGAAGGCTCATTAATGGAGATTTGGAGGGAAGGCTCATTGATGAAGGTGGGAGAGGCAAGGCTCATTGATGGACATAGGGAAGAAGGCTTGTTTGATGGAGGTGGGAGGGAAGTCTCATTGATGGAGATGGGGAGGGAAGGCTCATTGATGGAGGTGGGGGAGGGGCTCATTGTTTTAGCTGGGGGGAGGGGCTCATTGATGGTGGTGGGAGTAGGGGCTCATTGATGGTGGTGGGTGTGAAGGCTCATTAATTGGGATGTGGAGGGAAGGCTCATTGATGAAGGTGGGAGAGCCAAGGCTCATTGATGGAGGTGGGGGGAGAGGCTCATTGATGGAGGTGGGGGGAGAGGCTCATTGATGGAGGTGGGGGGAGAGGCTCATTGATGGTGGTGGGTGGAGGGGCTCATTGATGGTGGTGGTTTGTGAAGGCTCATTAATGGAGATTTGGAGGCAAGGCTCATTGATGGACATAGGGAAGAAGGCTTGTTTGATGGAGGTGGGAGAGAAGTCTCATTGATGGAGGTGGGGGGATCATTGACGGAAATGAGGAGGGAAGACTCATTGATGGAGGTGGGTGGAGGGGCTCATTGATGGAGGTGGGGAGGGGGGCTCATTGATGGTGGTGGGGGGGGGTCATTGATGGAGATGGGGTGGGAAGGCTCATTAATGGAGGTGGGTGGAGGGGCTCATTGATGGAGGTGGGGGTAGGGGCTCATTGATGGTGGTGGGTGTGAAGGCTCATTAATGGAGATGTGGGGGGAAGGCTCACTGATGGAGATAGGGAAGAAGGCTCGTTGATGGAGATAGGAGGGAAGTCTCATTGATGGAGGTTGGGGGGAGACTTATTGATGGAGGTGGGGGGAGGGAAGGCTCATTGATGGAGATGGGAGGGGGAGCCTCACTGATGGAGGTGGGGAGGAAGGCTCATTGATGGAGGTGGGGAAAGGCTGGCCGATCCAATAGAAGATCTACTGGAGCTCAAATTGCAGAAAAGCTGAAGGCTGGTTCTGATAGAAAGGTGTCAGAACACACAGGGCATCGCAGTTTGTTGTGTATGGGGCTGTATGGCTGCAGACGGGTCAGAATGTCCATGCATACGCCTGTCTCCTAGATGGAGCACACACCTCTCTCCTATGGTCAGGTCCTTGCCAATAACGAGTGAGCACACTCACACAGCTTGCAGGTCTCCAGTAAGACCCGGACACAGGATTGGAGGCTGCTTACCACCCAAATCTCTAAAGTCTCCAAGCTCCAGACCCTGATCCAGGATTAAAAAACCCCAGAGAAAACAGAAACCCCAGACACAACACACTGGAGCCCCACACTATGCATAAGTGCAAACCCTGTGTCGCTTTTCCCTGTACTCACACAGTGGCAGGGCCTAGCACTATATATATGTGGGGAGGTGAAGCATGGTGGGCAGCAGTAAACCTGCCCCTACACTACACAATCCTGAAATGCATGTCAAACTAGGGAGCCAGGGTCTTAAATCGATTCTACCTGACCCAAGATGGCTGCCAGAGTCACATAGTTTGGGGCCCCAGGAAACCATACAGGAACCACGTTCCTCTTGACGTTCTCTCCCCTTGCAATGCCGCTGTGGTTGAGCACCACCCGCAGTGGAGAAAGTAGGCGGCACCTGCCTAAATACTACACATCAGGGATATGCAATTAGTGGACCTCCAGCTGTTGCAGAACTACAAGTCTCATGAGGCATAGCGAGACTCTGACAGCCACCAGGATGACCCCCAGAGGCAGAGGCATGATGGGACTTGTAGTTTTGTAACAACTGGAGGTCAGCTAATTGCATATCCCTGATCTATATACTATATACATATATTTTGTGTTGGTTTTGGGGATTAGTCTTTTAGGGTTTATCATTTTTGGGGTGATATATTGCTTTTTATTTTTTGGGTTTGCTCAAATCACAGCATGCGCTTGCTGTTGAACTGTTCGGGAAGCTGTGCGTGCACCAAAAGCAATGCACATTCAGTGGGAGTAACAGTGCCCCATCATTGGTGTCAGTGGGGGGAATAGTGCCCCATCATTGGTGTCAGTGGGGAGGAATAGTGCCCCATCATTGGTGCATGTGGGAGGAATAGCGCCCCATTATTGGTGTCAGTGGGGGGAATAGTGCCCCATCATTGGTATCAGTGGGAGGAATAGTGCCCCATCATTGATGTCGGTGGGAGGAATAGTGCCCCATCATTGGTGTCAGTGGGAGGAATAGTGTCCCATCATTGGTATCAGTAGGAGGAATAGTGCCCCATCATTGATGTCGGTGGGAGGAATAGTGCCCCATCATTGGTGTCAGTGGGAGGAATAGTGTCCCATCATTGGTATCAGTAGGAGGAATAGTGCCCCATCATTGGTGTCAGTGGGAGGAATAGTGCCCCATCATTGGTGTCAGTGGGAGGAATAGTGCCCCATCATTGGTATCAGTGGGAGGAAATAGTGCCCCATCATTGGTGTCAGTGGGAGGAATAGTGTCCCATCATTGGTATCAGTAGGAGGAATAGTGCCCCATCATTGGTGTCACTGGGAGGAATAGTGCCCCATCATTGGTGTCAGTGGGAGGAATAGTGTCCCATCATTGTTGTCAGTGGGAGGAATAGTGCCCCATCATTGGTATCAGTGGGAGGAATAGTGTCCCATCATTGGTATCAGTGGGAGGAATAGTGTCCCATCATTGGTATCAGTGGGAGGAATAGTGCCCCATCATTGGTGTCAGTGGGAGGAATAGTGCCCCATCATTGGTATCAGTGGGAGGAATAGTGTCCCATCATTGGTATCAGTGGGAGGAATAGCGTCCCATCATTGTTGTCACTGGGAGGAATAGTGCCCCATCATTGGTATCAGTGGGAGGAATAGTGCCCCATCATTGGTATCAGTGGGGGGAATAGTGTCCCATCATTGTTGTCACTGGGAGGAATAGTGCCCCATCATTGGTATCAGTGGGAGGAATAGTGCCCCATCATTGGTGTCAGTGGGAGGAATAGTGTCCCATCATTGGTATCAGTGGGGGAATAGTGCCCCATCATTGGTATCAGTGGGGGGAATAGTGTCCCATCATTGGTGTCAGTGGGAGGAATAGTGCCCCATCATTGGTATCAGTGGGAGGAATAGTGCCCCATCATTGGTATCAGTGGGGGGAATAGTGCCCCATCATTGGTATCAGTGGGAGGAATAGTGCCCCATCATTGGTATCAGTGGGAGGAATAGTGCCCCATCATTGGTATCAGTGGGAGGAATAGTGTCCCATCATTGGTGTCAGTGGGAGAAATAGTGCCCCATCATTGGTGTCAGTGGGGGGAATAGTGTCCCATCATTGGTGTCAGTGGGAGGAATAGTGCCCCATCATTGGTGTCAGTGGGAGGAATAGTGCCCCATCATTGGTATCAGTGGGAGGAATAGTGCCCCATCATTGGTATCAGTGGGAGGAATAGTGCCCCATCATTGGTATCAGTGGGAGGAATAGTGCCCCATCATTGGTATCAGTGGGAGAAATAGTGCCCCATCATTGGTATCAGTGGGAGGAATAGTGCCCCATCATTGGTGTCAGTGGGAGGAATAGTGCCCCATCATTGGTATCAGTGGGAGGAATAGTGCCCCATCATTGGTGTCAGTGGGAGGAATAGTGCCCCATCATTGGTGTCAGTGGGAGGAATAGTGCCCCATCATTGGTGTCAGTGGGAGGAATAGTGCCCCATCAATGGTGTCAGTGGGAGGAATAGTGCCCCATCATTGGTATCAGTGGGAGGAATAGTGCCCCATCATTGGTGTCACTGGGAGGTATAGTGCCCCATCATTGGTGTCACTGGGAGGTATAGTGCCCCATCATTGGTGTCACTGGGAGGTATAGTGCCCCATTGTTGATCTCAGTTGGAAGAATAGTGCTGATTTGTTGGTGTCAGTAGGAGGAATAGTACCCAATAGTTGGTGTCAAGCGAAGGCATAATGCCCCATGACTGGTGTCAGTTTGAGGAACAGTGTCCCTCTGTTGGTGTCAGTGGAAAGAATGGTGCCCAAGGGCCAGAACAAAACAAATGATAGTTCACATCTGGTCCAGGGGCCACAGTTTGGAGACCACTGATCTACACTATAAGGGCTCTCTTACCTCTCTCCTTTCTTTTTTAGGGACACCCCGAGCTGCCACAACGAGCGCTGGCCAGCCCCTCGCAGACTGAACCAATCAGAACCTTGCGGAGCACCACTTGCCATATCTCAGCCTCCAATCAGAGCACCTACCTCTTGGAAAAGGTTTCCTCTCTTGAGGAAGGCCGGACACTCAGATATGGACACAATGACCTTTATTCTTCTGCAGTACAAAGTATTTATACAAATCGGTGTTGTGTGAATCTCATGGACCGTTCACTCTACGTCATTCCATATTTCTCTCAGAGAATAACAACAAAGTAATGATTTCTGATTGGTTGCTGTAGGTTTCTGTAATTATTGAAATATCTGGAAGGAGTCTCTACATATCGGGGGTCCTCCTATCTCCATAGAGATTTGTGACCCCTGGGAAGTTGCTGCAATCATTATGGTGGTGAATGGTTTGTGAGTTCTATAGAACGGAGTTGGTTTGTTCTGGTAGTTTGACCTTCTGGGCCCAAAAGTTTTATGAACCCCGGGACTGCGGATATCGGATAGTTAGACTGGGAGGGTTTGGGTTGGGGGTTTGGAAAAAGTGCCAACAGACCAAATCGAAATATCACCCTTGATAGGCTTCTAATTAGGACTGATGTGTCTACTGGGCCTCCCCTGAAATAAGCCTCCACTGGTACTGACTCTGGCGTGTATACTGGGCCTCCCCTGAGATAAACCTCCAATGGTACTGACTCTGGTGTGTATGCTGGGCCTCCCCTGAGATAAACCTCCAATGGTACTGACTCTGGTGTGTATACTGGGCCTCCCCTGAGATAAACCTCCACTGGTACTGACTCTGGTGTGTATACTGGGCCTCCCCTGAGATAAACCTCCCCTGGTACTGACTCTGGTGTGTATACTGGGCCTCCCCAGAAATAAACCTCCACTGGTACTGACTCTGGTGTGTATACTGGGCCTCCCCAGAAATAAACCTCCACTGGTACTGACTCTGGTGTGTATACTGGGCCTCCCCAGAAATAAACCTCCAATGGTACTGACTCTGGCGTGTATACTGGGCCTCCCCTGAGATAAACCTCCAATGGTACTGACTCTGGTGTGTATACTGGGCCTCCCCTGAGATAAACCTCCAATGGTACTGACTCTGGCGTGTATACTGGGCCTCCCCTGAGATAAACCTCCAATGGTACTGACTCTGGCGTGTATACTGGGCCTCCCCTGAGATAAACCTCCCCTGGTACTGACTCTGGTGTGTATACTGGGCCTCCCCAGAAATAAACCTCCACTGGTACTGACTCTGGCGTGTATACTGGGCCTCCCCTGAGATAAACCTCCAATGGTACTGACTCTGGCGTGTATACTGGGCCTCCCCTGAGATAAACCTCCACTGGTACTGACTCTGGTGTGTATACTGGGCCTCCCCAGAAATAAACCTCCAATGGTACTGACTCTGGTGTGTATACTGGGCCTCCCCAGAAATAAACCTCCACTGGTACTGACTCTGGTGTGTATACTGGGCCTCCCCAGAAATAAACCTCCACTGGTACTGACTCTGGTGTGTATACTGGGCCTCCCCAGAAATAAACCTCCACTGGTACTGACTCTGGTGTGTATACTGGGCCTCCCCTGAAATAAGCCTCCACTGGGACAGTCTATAGTGTGTATACTGGGCCTCCCCAGAAATAAACCTCCCCTGGTACTGACTCTGGTGTGTATACTGGGCCTCCCCAGAAATAAACCTCCACTGGTACTGACTCTGGTGTGTATACTGGGCCTCCCCAGAAATAAACCTCCACTGGTACTGACTCTGGTGTGTATACTGGGCCTCCCCTGAAATAAGCCTCCACTGGGACAGTCTATAGTGTGTATACTGGGCCTCCCCAGAAATAAACCTCCACTGGTACTGACTCTGGCGTGTATACTGGGCCTCCCCTGAGATAAACCTCCAATGGTACTGACTCTGGCGTGTATACTGGGCCTCCCCTGAGATAAACCTCCACTGGTACTGACTCTGGTGTGTATACTGGGCCTCCCCAGAAATAAACCTCCAATGGTACTGACTCTGGTGTGTATACTGGGCCTCCCCTGAAATAAGCCTCCACTGGGACAGTCTATAGTGTGTATACTGGGCCTCCCCAGAAATAAACCTCCCCTGGTACTGACTCTGGTGTGTATACTGGGCCTCCCCAGAAATAAACCTCCACTGGTACTGACTCTGGTGTGTATACTGGGCCTCCCCAGAAATAAACCTCCACTGGTACTGACTCTGGTGTGTATACTGGGCCTCCCCAGAAATAAACCTCCACTGGTACTGACTCTGGTGTGTATACTGGGCCTCCCCAGAAATAAACCTCCACTGGTACTGACTCTGGTGTGTATACTGGGCCTCCCCAGAAATAAACCTCCACTGGTACTTCTCTGGTGCGTATACTGGGCCTCCCCAGAAATAAACCTCCACTGGTACTGACTCTGGTGTGTATACTGGGCCTCCCCTGAAATAAGCCTCTACTGGGACTGACTCTGGTGTGTATACTGGGCCTCCCCAGAAATAAACCTCCAATGGTACTTACTCTGGTGTGTATACTGGGCCTCCCCAGAAATAAACCTCCCCTGGTACTGACTCTGGTGTGTATACTGGGCCTCCCCAGAAATAAACCTCCACTGGTACTGACTCTGGTGTGTATACTGGGCCTCCCCAGAAATAAACCTCCACTGGTACTGACTCTGGTGTGTATATTGGGCCTCCCCAGAAATAAACCTCCCCTGGTACTGACTCTGGTGTGTATACTGGGCCTCCCCAGAAATAAAGCTCCCCTGGTACTGACTCTGGTGTGTATACTGGGCCTCCCCAGAAATAAATCTCCACTGGTACTGACTCTGGTGTGTATACTGGGCCTCCCCAGAAATAAACCTCCCCTGGTACTGACTCTGGTGTGTATACTGGGCCTCCCCAGAAATAAACCTCCCCTGGTACTGACTCTGGTGTGTATACTGGGCCTCCCCAGAAATAAACCTCCACTGGTACTGACTCTGGTGTGTGCACTGGGCCTCCCCTGAAGTAAGCCACCATTGGAGCGGTCTCTGGTGTGTGTACTGAGCCTCCTCTGAAATAAGCCTCCACTGGAACTGTATCAGGTGGGTTTTTGGCCCTCCTATGACATAGGTCTCCACTGGCACTGTCCGTGGTGGGTTTCCTTGCCCTCCTCTGACATAGACATCCACTGGCACTGTCCGTGGTGGGTTTCATTGCCCTCTTCTGACATAGACTTCCACTGGGACTGTCTCTGGTGGGTTTCCTGGCCCTCCTCTGACATAGGCCTCCACTTGCACTGTCCGCGGTGGGGTTTCCTTGCCCTGTTCTGAAATAGGCCTCCACTTGGACTGTCTCTGGTGGGTTTCCTGGCCCTCCTCTGATATAAGCCTCTACTGAAACTGTCTCTGGTGGGTTTCCTGGCCTTCCTCTGATATAAGCCTCTACTGAAACCATCTCTGGTGGGTTTCCTGGACCTCCTCTCACTTAGGCCTCCACTGGGACTGTATCTGGCGGGTTTTTGGCCCTCCTCTGACATAGAACTCCACTGGGACTGCCTCTGGTAGGTTTTCTGGCCCTCCTCTGACATAGAACTCCACTGGCACTGTCCGTGGCGGGTTTTCTGGCCCTCCTCTGACATAGTCCTGCACTGGGACTGTCTCTGATGGGTGTTCTGGCCCTCTTCTGACATAAGCTTCTACTGGAACTGTCTCTGGTGGGTTTCCTGGGCCTCCTCTGATATAACCTTCCGTTGTGGCTATCTCTTATGTGTGCATGGGCTTCCTCCATGATAAGTCTCCATTGAGACTGTCTCTGTTGTGTGCACTGAGCCTACTCTAAAGGAAGCCTCCACTGGGGTTGTGTTTCCTGGCCCTCCTCTGACTTAAGCCTCCACTGGGACTGTCTCTGGTGGGTTTCCTGGCCCTCCTCTGACATAGTCCTCCACTGGGACTGTCTCTGGTGGGTTTTCTGGCCCTCCTCTGACATAGTCCTCCACTGGGACTGTCTCTGGTGGGTTTCCTGGCCCTCCTCTGACATAGTCCTCCACTGGGACTGTCTCTGGTGGGTTTCCTGGCCCTCCTCTGACATAGTCCTCCACTGGGACTGTCTCTGGTGGGTTTCCTGGCCCTCCTCTGACTTAAGCCTCCACTGGGACTGTCTCTGGTGGGTTTTCTGGCCCTCCTCTGACATAGTCCTCCACTGGGACTGTCTCTGGTGGGTTTTCTGGCCCTCCTCTGACATAAGCTTCTACTGGAACTGTCTCTGGTGGGTTTCCTGGGCCTCCTCTGATATAACCTTACGTTGTGGCTATCTCTTATGTGTGCATGGGCTTCCTCCATGATAAGTCTCCATTGAGACTGTCTCTGTTGTGTGCACTGAGCCTACTCTAAAGGAAGCCTCCACTGGGGTTGTGTTTCCTGGCCCTCCTCTGACTTAAGCCTCCACTGGGACTGTCTCTGGTGGGTTTCCTGGCCCTCCTCTGACATAGTCCTCCACTGGGACTGTCTCTGGTGGGTTTCCTGGCCCTCCTCTGACTTAAGCCTCCACTGGGACTGTCTCTGGTGGGTTTTCTGGCCCTCCTCTGACATAGTCCTCCACTGGGACTGTCTCTGGTGGGTTTTCTGGCCCTCCTCTGACATAAGCTTCTACTGGAACTGTCTCTGGTGGGTTTCCTGGGCCTCCTCTGATATAACCTTCCATTGTGGCTATTTCTGATGTGTGCATGGGCTTCCTCCGTGATAAGTCTCCATTGAGACTGTCCCTGTTGTGTGCACTGAGCCTACTCTAAAGGAAGCCTCCACTGGGGTTGTCTCTGGTGGGTTTCCTGGGCCTCCTCTAATATAACCTTCCATTTTGGCTATTTCTGATGTGTACATGGGCATCCTCCATGATAAGTCTCCATTGAGACTCTAAAGGAAGCCTCCACTGGGGTTGTCTCTGGAGGGTTTCCTGACTCTCCTCTGACCTTTAACATTTAGTTAGATGCAAAAGATTTTCCTTGGTACATTTCCCATTGTGTTTACAGGTAGGAATGAAAATGGAAAATGATGATAGAAGATGGGGACCCCCCGAGCTATAGTCTTGCCTAGAAACATTCTCAATCTTTATTATAACTTTAATACCTTTAATGCGACTGCCCTCCACAAAACGATCTGTTGAATTGTAAACTCACTGGCCAGTAATCACACTTAAACTCCAGGGTTGGAGGGGCAGTTTAGAAGATGGGTAGGGGGTGGACAAGGGAGGCTGTGTACTGGCGGGAATGGATGGAAGAAAAGGGAAGGGGGACAAAGTTCATAGGGCAGAATGGGGGAGGAAGTAGAGTGAGGGCTGGAAACGGAAGTGGGATTGAGTTGTGGATGGAGAGGAGGGTAGACAAGGGAGGATGTCAGAGTGGGAGAAGGGGAATAGGGTTGAGCTGTGGATGCGGAGAAGGGAGTGGTGGAGTGGTAGGAAGATATGGAAGGATAGGGGAGGGTAACCAAGGTCAGAGGGGCAGAGTGTGAGAAGGAATGGAGTGGGGTAGTAAGAAGAGCGAGATTGAGTTGGGGATAAAGAGGAGAGTGGAGAAGGGTTGGGTGGAGTGGTAGGTACAGAAGAATGGATAAGGTAGGGTGATCAAGGACAAAGTAGAAAAGAGTGTGGGCTGGAAAAGAGTGTGGAAATTAGTTGTGGATGGAGAGTGGAGAAGGGTACGGTGGAGTGGTAGGTAGAGATGGATGGATAGGGAAGGGCGACTAAAGGTCAGGGGGATAGAGTGGGAGAGGAAATATAGTGGGAACTGCAAAGAAAATTGGGATTAATTTGAAAATGGAGAGGAGGGTGGAGAAGGGTTGGGTGGAGTAGTAGGGAATGGACAGGGCCGGGACAAAGGGTGGTCAGGAGGGGCGGCTGCCCTGGGCACTGTGGTATCATGTCAGGTTTGGGACACCAAAAGGAGATTGGCAGGAGAGTATTTGTGTTGGGATGGTGGTTTGGGAGAGGGGCAGGAGGTATGAATTGCTCTAGGAGAGGAAATTTGGGGAGGCGTGCTAGGAGAGGTGATTGGGGTGGGGGGAATTTGTGTTGAGAGGGGAGATAGGGGAAGGAGATCACAATTTGGCATGTTTGCCCTGGGCTCTAGATTACCTTGTCCCAGTACTGTGTATGAAGGAATGGATAGTGGATGGTGATGAAGGTCAGAGCAGTAGAGTGGTAGAGAAAATAGAGTGGGGGCTGTAAAGGAGAGTGGGATTGAGTGGGGGATGGAGAGGAAGGTGAATAAGGGTGGGGTAGAGTTGTAGGTACAGATAAATGGATAGGGGGGTGACCAAGGTCAGAGGGGTAGAGTGGGAGAGAAAATAGAGTGGGGGCTGTAAAGGAGAGTGGGATTGAGTGGGGGATGGAGAGGAAGGTGAATAAGGGTGGGGTAGAGTTGTAGGTACAGATAAATGGATAGGGGGGTGACCAAGGTCAGAGGGGTAGAGTGGGAGAGAAAATAGAGTGGGGGCTGTAAAGGAGAGTGGGATTGAGTTGGAGATGAAGAGGAAGGTGGGGAAGGGTGGGGAGGGATGGAGTGGTAGGTATGGATGGGTGGATAGGGGAGGGCAACCAAAGTTATAGGGGTAGAGTGGGAGAGAAAATAGAGTGGGTGTTGAAAAGGAGAGTGGGATTAAGTTGGGGATGGAGAGAAGGGTGGGGTGGAGTGGTAGGTACAGATAAATGGATATGGAAGGGTGACCAAGGTCAGAGGGGTAAAGTGGAAGATAAAATAGAGCGGGAGCTGGAAAGAAGAGTGGGATTGAGTTGGGGATGAAGAGGAAGGTGGGGAAGGGTGGGGAGGGATGGAGTGGTAGGTACGGATGGGTGGATAGGGGAGGACAACCAAGGTCAGAGGGGTAGAGTGGGAGAGAAAATCGAGCGGGGGCTGGAAAGAAGAGTGGGATTGAGTTGGGAATGGAGAGGAAGGTGAGGGTGGGGTAGAGTTGTAGGTACAGATAAATGGATAGGGGGGTGACCAAGGTCAGAGTGGGAGAGAAAATAGAGCAGGGGCTGGAAAGAAGAGTGGGATTGAGTTGGGGATGAAGAGGAAGGTGGAGAAGGGTGGGGAGGGATGGAGTGGAAGGTACGGATGGGTGGATAGGGGAGGACAACCAAGGTCAGAGGGGTGGATTGGGAGAGAAAATAGAGTGGGGGCTGGAAAGAAGAGTGGGATTGAGTTGGGGATGAAGAGGAAGGTGGGGAGAGATGGAGTGGTAGGTACGGATGGATAAGGGAGGGCAACCAAAGTTATAGGGGTAGAGTGGGAGAGAAAATAGAGTGAGTGTTGAAAAGGAGAGTGGGATTAAGTTGGGGATGGAGAGAAGGGGAGAGAAGGGTGCAGAAGGGTGGGGTGGAGTGGTAGGTACAGATAAATGGATATGGGAGGGTGACCAAGGTCAGAGGGGTAGAGTGGGAGATAAAATAGAGCGGGGGGCTGGAAAGAAGAGTGGGATTGAGTTGGGGATGAAGAAGAAGGTGGAGAAGGGTGGGGAGGGATGGAGTGGTAGAGAAAATCGAGTGGGGGCTGGAAAGGAGAGTGGGATTAAGTTGGGGATGAAGAGGAAGGTGGAGAAGGGTGGGGTGGATGGAGTGGTAGGTACGGATGGGTGGATAGGGGAGGACAACCAAGGTCAGAGGGGTAGAGTGGGAGAGAAAATCGAGCGGGGGCTGGAAAGAAGAGTGGGATTGAGTTGGGGATGAAGAGGAAGGTGGAGAAGGGTGGGGAGGGATGGAGTGGTAGGTACGGATGGGTGGATAGGGGAGGACAACCAAGGTCAGAGGGGTAGAGTGGGAGAGAAAATCGAGCGGGGGCTGGAAAGAAGAGTGGGATTGAGTTGGGGATGGAGAGAAGGGTGGAGAAGGGAGGAAGTGCAGTGGTAGGAAAGGGTGACCAAGGTCAGAGGAGTAGAATGGAAGAAGGAATAGAGTGGGGTGGAAAGGAGAGTGGGATTTAATGAGGGACGGAGAGCAGACTGGAGAAGGGTGGGGTGGAATGGTACGTAGGAAAGGATAGGAGAGGGTGAATAAGGTCAGAAGGATAAAGTGGGAGAGAAAATAGAATGGGGACTGGAAAGAGAATGTAGGATTGAGGTGGGATGGAGAGAAGGGCGGGGGAAAGGTGGGGTGGAGTCAGAAAAGGGGCAGAGAGGAGAGGGTATGGGCTGTGCTAAATTGTGAGGGGGAATTGTCAATCAGGACTCGTCATTTCTGTGACTGAAGTATAATGTTGGAGTTTGGAGTCAGATGTCAGCCCTAGAAGGGGTAATTGGCTATAATTTAATGGCGGTAAAACTTTGTGCCAATCTTACAGCCCCAGAAATGACCTGGCCAGATCTAGGAAGCTGCGGGTAAAGACTGCGGCCCGGGTCTCATCGCAATCCGTCTGGGTGGTAGACGACCCGCCACACCAATGCGCCCCTCTAATGGTACAAAGTCTTGCAGACCTGAGAAGCTTTGAAGTTTACATTTACGGACACAGACCAGCGTCAGAAGGCGCGGATCCTTACCAGACTCCACCCGTCATGTTTTTGGTGAAAGGTCTGATCGGCGGTGCTTCGGGGAACATATCATCACCACCACCATGTTCTCTGAAGAACTGCAGGTACTTTATTTGACTTTACTGGTGATTTTACAGTGACCACACACATGGGTACGACTGGAGACATTATCCCACCAAAGAGATTGAGGGGACCAAGCCTGAGGAACGTGTCCCTGAGTATACGGGTATACGGGTATACAGGTATACAGGCCAAGCAATGCCAATATCTGGAAGGAAATACATGGTTTCCAGACAACAGAAAGATTCTCAGAACCTCTTGTGTTTGATTGGCTGTCTTAGGTGAGGAGGCAGAAGAATTCTATGAAGATTGGAGTTCCGGGTTTGTGGACCTTCTCAGATCATCTACTTCTGGGTGAAGCCCAAGTCCAGAATCCATTGTGTCCAGTTAGTGGCTCTTCATCACATCAGTGCGGGGGAGGAACGACGATGAGCAGATGGAGCTTCTCGAAGCCGGTCACGATATTTTCTTCTCACAGATAAACGAGAAGAGGAGAGTACAGTGAATGTCGGCCCAACCGTCTTCTATCAGCTGAGCGCAATCTTCGGAACCCTGCAGACCATGGCCAAGCCAGTTATCGGGCTGACCTTCCAACCAGAACCTGCGGGAGAAGAGGAGACATCGGTGACTAAGCTTCTGCTGATACTGACCTGGACTCACTCACCCCTTCACATTTTCTAATGCCCCCGTTGGATAGTCACAGGAGGTTCTGCCCCCCGTTGGATAGTCACAGGAGGTTCTTCCCCCGTTGGAGAGTCACAGGAGGTTCTGCCCCCGTTGGATAGTCACAGGAGGTTCTGCCCCCCGTTGGATAGTCACAGGAGGTTCTGCCCCCGTTGGATAGTCACAGGAGGTTCTGCCCCCGTTGGAGAGTCACAGGAGGTTCTGCCCCCGTTGGATAGTCACAGGAGGTTCTGCCCCCCGTTGGAGAGTCACATGAGGTTCTGCCCCCGTTGGATAGTCACAGGAGGTTCTGCCCCCGTTGGATAGTCACAGGAGGTTCTGCCCCCGTTGGAGAGTCACAGGAGGTTCTGCCCCCGTTGGATAGTCACAGGAGGTTCTGCCCCCGTTGGAGAGTCACAGGAGGTTCTTGCCCCGTTGGAGAGTCACAGGAGGTTCTGCCCCCCGTTGGATAGTCACAGGAGGTTCTGCCCCCCGTTGGAGAGTCACAGGAGGTTCTGCCCCTGTTGGATAGTCACAGGAGGTTCTGCCCCCATTGGATAGTCACAGGAGGTTCTGCCCCCGTTGGATAGTCACAGGAGGTTCCTCTAAGTTTCTCTGCATAGGCCTCCCACTCCGGGGTGACAAGGACACCACCCAGTACATGAGATATATAACGTCAGAAGATAAAACGTTCTATCATCGAACTTCATAGGTTATGGGTGTGTCAGTTCTCACTGATAAGGGATGGGGGGGAAGGGATCGTATCCCTGGAATTACGGTCAGGAAAGGGGAGCGGTTGGGTGTTGAGGAGGTGGAGGTCAGTAGGACGAGGGTTATGGGTGTGTCAGTTCTCACTGATAAGGGATGGGGGGGAAGGGATGGTATCCCTGGAATTATGATCAGGAAAGGGGAGCGGTTGGGTGTTGAGGAGGTGGAGGTCAGTAGGACGAGGGTTATGGGTGTGTCAGTTCTCACTGATAAGGGATGGGGGGGAAGGGATGGTATCCCTGTAATTATGGTCAGGAAAGGGGAGCGGTTGGGTGTTGAGGAGGTGGAGGCCAGTAGGACGAGGGTTATGGGGGTGCTTCTCACCTGTGGGCACCATTTTCTCAGGTCCCTAGGATGGGATAGGGTGGGGAAGACAAAGGCCTCAATGTGAGGAATACAGGTATAAAGTCTTTATATATGACCCAACCGGCCATATATTCCTCTAGGCCGCCCCCGTCTATGGCTACAAGTTGTTCCCCATCACCTTATTTTATGGGCATTCCCCTCCAAACATGAAGGCAGACGCCCATCGCTTGCCGACAGCGCCAGATATTATACCATGTGACCCAGTCCCCGGGCCGTACACCAGGATCTCTTCTACCTCCGGACATTAGATCGGGGCGTGGTGTGAAGGAAGCGACATCGTCCTTCACAGGTTTCTTCCCACAGACACAACACAAGGAGACATTCCCCGGCACTGGGGCTCCTGGGGGCCCAAGACATTCAGATGTCTTACTTTGGATTCTCTTCATATGAAGTTCCGTCCACCCATTTCCAAGACCCCTTCTCTGAAGAAAGACCGATCCACGCGACCGACGAGTATATAATGGACTGCACGAATTTCTGTTATAAAGAACAGAATTTGTTATAATGTAATATGTTGTAATTTACATACTCCTGACCACTATACCCTGTGCTGTACATTACATACTCCTGACCACTCTACTATGTGCTGTACATTACATACTCCTGATCACTGTACCCTGTGCTGTATGTTACATACTTATGACCATTGCACTCTGTAAGCTGCTTTGTAAGTAGCATGTTTCTGATGCCTGCATTCTGTACACTATACTGCACATTACATACTCCTGTCCTCTGCACTCTGTATGCAGTGTTGTACATTACATACTTCTGCCCACTACGGTGTTTTATGTTGTACATTGCACCTGACCCCTGCACTCTGAATCCTACACTATACTGCACATTACATACTCCTGTCCACTGCATTCTGTATGCTTTGTTGTACATTACATAGTCCTGACCACTGCACTCAGTGCTCTGTGTTGTACATTACATAGACCTAGCCATAGAACTCTATATGCTATGTTGTAAATTACATATACCTTTACTCTTGCACTCTGTACTCTGCGCTGTACATTGCACACTCCTAACCACTGTACTCTGTGCTGTACATGACATACTCCTGACTACTGTACTCTATACTCTGCGCTGTACATTATATACTTCTGACCACTGCACCCTGTACTATGTATTGTACATTACATACTTCTGAATACTGCACTCTGTGCTGTACATTACATACTTCTGACCACCTCACCATGTGCTGTACATTACAAACTCCTGACTACTGCACATTATATACTCCTGACCACTGCACATTATATACTCCTGACCACTGCACTCTGTACTCTGTCCTGTACATTTTATACTCCTGACCACTGCACTCTGTACTCTGTGCTGTACATTAAATACTCCTGACCATTGCACTCTGTGCTGTTTATTATATACTCCTGACCACTGATGCTGGAGTTCATATTCAATCCCTTCCCTTCCTATCCTGTCCTCTGTGTGTGGGAAGGGGGTTCAGTGAGCCCCCCCCCCCCCCGGGGACCCCAAACTGGTAAGTTCTGATTGGCTGAGTAGGTGGGTGATTATTGCCGTCTTTATATCTATAAGTTGCCCCCGTCCCACCCTTACCATCTCCTCCTCGCTGGTGATGACCACCAGGTGACTCCTCCGGTGCTCACACTCCTTCTTGGCAAACTTCCACTGCTGGGGCACCCAGGATAAGTAATAGCAGCTCCCGTTCTTCTCCTCCCATCCGGTCCCACACAATGATGGGGGGTGTAGTTCTGATGACCCTGTGCGGGGGGGGGGGGGGGGGTAAGTAGACATGGAGAGGAGATAGAGGAAGAGGAATGAAGATAGAGAAGAAACAACCAATGAAGAGTCTGTGAAGGTTCCGACTGATCACTACTACTAAAACTACAACTACTACCGGTAATTCATCATCCACTTCATAACCACCATCATCATCACCAGAGGGTTCTCCCCCCTTCATCACCAGCACTGCACCAAATCAACTGGTAATTGTGCGACACGGAACTCTGATTACATTTATATCATTTCCCCACAAATAGAGGGGTATTTATTATAGAAACGAAAAAAAATGTCAAAAATGTCGAAAAAAAAACAGTTTTTTTTCTTTGTTTCTGTTTTGAAATGTAGCAAATAAATAATAAATAATAAATAATAAATAATATTTCTTCATGAATTTCATTGGTGAAAATTCCCCAAATCAGTGTATATTATTTATTATGTAGGGAGGTTATAGAGACCACAAACCACGGGATCCACATCTGATAATCCACCAATCCCGACCACTACTGACCACTACTGACCGATACTGACCACTACTGACCGATACTGACCGCTACTGCCCACTACTGACCACTACTGACCGATACTGACCGCTACTGACCGCTACTGACCGCTACTGACCGCTACTGACCGCTACTGACCACTACTGACCGCTACTGACCGCTACTGACCGCTACTGACCGCTACTGACCACTACTGACCGCTACTGACCGCTACTGACCACTACTGACCGCTACTGACCGCTACTGACCGCTACTGACCGCTACTGACCACTACTGACCGCTACTGACCGCTACTGCCCACTACTGACCGCTACTGACCGCTACTGACCGCTACTGACCGCTACTGCCCACTACTGACCGCTACTGACCGCTACTGACCGCTACTGACCGCTACTGCCCACTACTGACTACTACTGACCACTACTGACCGCTACTGACCGCTACTGACCGCTACTGACCACTACTGACCGCTACTGACCGCTACTGACCACTACCGACCGCTACCGACCGCTACCGACCGCGACCACTACTGATCGCTACTGACCACTACCAACCACTACCGACCGCTACCGACCGCGACCACTACTGACCGCTAGGGATGAGCTTCGTGTTCAAGTCGAACGTACATTCGACTTGAACATTGGCTGTTCGTCCGTTCTGCGAAATCCGAACTCTTGGTCCGTTCGCGTCAAAATTCGTGTGGCGCACATGGCCCACAATGCACTGCGATGGCGCAGTGCATTGCTGGTTCATGATTGGCCAAGCATGCACTGTGACCCCGCATGCTTGGCCAATCGCAGCGCCAGCAGCGAGGAGAGCCATGATTGGCCACAGGCATCCTGCCTGTGGCCAATCATAGCTCAGGCTGTGTAGTGCACGCCCCACACTATATAAGGCCGCCTTTGAGGCGGCCTCGTGTAGTGTGTTGGCATCTGAAGCAGTGGGTGTTCTGTGTACCTTCAACACAGTTACACACCAATCGTTTTTGGCTGATTTCCTATCTTGCTGCTGTGTAGTGGTTGTTGTCTGTGCCCTGACTGCAGTATACACCACTATATTCACCTCACCTATATAGCTAGTGATCTAGCTTTAATAATAGAGCTTGCAGTCAGTAGTGTCAGGAGATAGTGCGTGCTGTCTGCGTGCTCTGTACCCAGTACATACCACTATATCCACCTACATAGCTGTTCTCTATTTGAGCCCGATTGTCATCTGCAGGAGTTATTGGAAGTTGTGTGTGCCTCCAGCACAGCACAGTATACATCTGTATATACCCCTTTATCTCTGCTGTTTTCTGGTTATTGTCTGCGTGCCCTGACCGCAGTATACACCGTGATATTCACCAGTGCCTAAGGCCCAATTTTTCTGCCCCTGTTTAACAGGGACATGTAATTACAATTCTTGATATAATATTTCACAGGAGGGCCCCTTCCTGTGCCCACCCAGAGTAACGGTGAGGACTTATAGTGTTGTGGCACCAGCACCACAACCACCAAAGGTCAATTTTTCTACCACTGTTCAACAATGGCATGTAATTACAATTCTTGATATAATCGTTCACAGCAGGGCGCTCCAGCGCCCACCAAGAGTCACTTTGAGGGCTTACAATGTCGTGGCAAAACCAACACCTTGTTCCGCCATTTCTGCAGAGCATATAGGGCAGGCCCCTACTTTCAAACATCCAATTTACAAACATCTCCTACTTGCAAACGCAAGGAGACAACAGCAAGTGAGATGAAAAAAGATGGACGACAAAACAAAGTATACAGGGGTGATAACCCTTCCCTATGTTTTCCAAAAAGCTTAAAAATCGTTTTTTTGACTGGAGCTACACTTTAAAAATGTACCAGTTGAAAATTACAAACAGATTCAACTTAACACAACAAACCTGCACAGTCCCTGTCTTGTTTGCACCGCCTGTATACTGCTGTTCTGAGTATATAGGGCCTGGGGGCCACACACATTTCCTTTTTTTAATATGGGTACGGGGTTCCCCTTAATATGTGTACAAGACCCAAATAGGCTGGTAATGGGCAGGGAGGGCTACCCATGCCATTTTTCTGAATGATTTTCAACCATATTGCAGGAACCAGATATAACATTAAAACCGCAAGCAGTTTTCAATGGTGTTATTTCCGTTAAATGTCATTTTGTGCAGGGACTGTTCTAAACACGGGAAACACGTGGCACTTCACAGGCATACTACAGACACCCCCCAGGCACCATATTTAAAGGAATATTTCACTTTTTTTTTTCACTTTAATCGTCATTAAAATCAGTGCTCCCGCCAAAACGGCCGTTTTTAAAAACATTTTAGGCATTGACCCATGTCCCCTGGGGCAGGAGCCAGGTCCCCAAACCCTTTTTAGGACAGTATCTTGCATATTAGCCGTTAAAATTAGCACTTTCCATTTCGAACGTTCGAGTCCCATAGACTTCAATGGGGTTCTAACGTTCGTACGAATTTGGGGTCCGTTCGAAAGTTCTGGTGCGAACCGAACCGGGGGGTGTTCGGCTCATCCCTACTGACCGCTACTGACCGCTACTGTCCACTACTGACCGCCCATCTCATTTCTTCAGGACGGAAAATGCCAGGACAGTACAAATACCCCCAGTACAAATACCCCCCCAATCACCCCCCCCCCCCAGTACAAATACCCCTAAAATCACCCCCTCAGTACAAATACCCCTCAAATCACCCCCCCAGTACAAATCACCCCCCCAGTACAAATACCCCCCAAATCACCCCCAGTACAAATACCCCCAAATCACCCCCAATACAAATACCCCCCCCCCCCCCAAATCACCCCCCCAGTACAAATACCCCCCAAATCACCCCACTGTACAAATACCCCCCAATACAAATACCCCCAAATCACCCCTTTTTGGAAAGTATACAGTCTGAGGTCTTTAATAAGAGGCATGTCCAGTGTTTTTAAAACATAATTTTGTTTTTGTCACAATTTTTCAGAAAATGAAGAAAATAAATCTTTTAACATACTGTCACCAGTGCATTGTATATATATATATACAACATTTTTTGAACACTTTTTATCTTTTTTTTATTTTTTACAATTTTTTTATTTTTTACTTTCATCAGAGTAGTTAATTGCCACCATATTGACACTGTACTACTCTGGGGGGGGGTATTGATTTTCACACTTTGATTGCTGTTACAGTAATGCCACGTACACACGTAGCCGTCTATCCGACGGACTTAGTCTGGCGGACTTCCCGAACGGGCTACTTGCCCACACACGGCACTTTTTCAGCAGACTAATACGGCGGACTTAGTACTATCCGCCCTACTGAACGGACTCGCCCACGCACGCGGAGGAAAGTCCGCTCATTTCGAGCGCGTCTCCAGGTAGGCGGGGCCCGCGAAGGAGACGTCGCTGGCCCCGCCACCTGGTATGGACTTAAAGGGGAACCCCAACGCCAAAAAAAAATTGTCCCCCCCCCAAGTCCACAACAGACCCTTGTCCGAGCACGCTACCCGGCCGGCCAGGAAAGGAAGGGCGAGCGAGCGCCCCCCCCCCCTCCTGAGCCATACCAGGCCGTGTGCCCTCAACCTGGGGGTGCCTTGGGGAAGGGGGGGCCGCGCGCTCCCCCACCCCAAAGCACCTGGTCCCCATGTTGATGAGGACAAGGGCCTCTTCCTGACAACCCTGGCCGTTGGTTGTCGGGGTCTGCAGGCGGGGGGCTTATCGGAATCCGGGAGCCCCCTTTAAAAAGGGGGCCCCCGGATAACCGGCCCCCCACCCTATGTGAATGAGTATGGGGTACAATGTACCCCTACCCATTCACCTGGCCCGGTCTTCTGTCACCGCTGCTGCCTTCCGTTCTTCTTCTTCTTCTTCTCCTTCTTCTCCTGCAGATGTTGACTCGAAGCTCTCTCCGGCCGCAATCCATGGACGCGCTGCGCTGCCACTTATATAGGGACAAGGGGCGGGGTCATAGGTTGATGTCACATGAGTTGATGTCACATGGGTTGATGTCACATGGCGACAGTCCCAGCATCCTCTGGGACTGTGACATCGTAAGGGGGCGGGGTCACCATGTGACATCAACCCATGTGACATCAACCGATGACCCCGCCCCTTGTCCCTATATAAGTCCCCGCACAGTGCGTCCCTGGCATTGCGGCCGGAGAGAACGTCGAGTCAACATCTCGTGGAGAAGAAGAAGAAGAAGAAGAACGGAAGGCGGCAGCGGCGACAGAAGACCTGGCCACCGCCTGTAGAAGAGCTATAAGAAGGCCCGGTGGCCCGGCAGAAGAACCGAAGAGGGGGACAAGACCCCCGAAGTCGGAAAAAGAGGCCGCGGCGAGGAAGAATGCCGGGCTCCTCCGCTAGCAAAAGAGCTACAAGAAGATAGAGGAGAAGTCCGGCGAGAAGACCCCCGAAGATGGAAGACCCCCGGAGCTGTGCAATAAATTATTTTATCTTGTGTGTTGTGTTTTTTTTGTACTTTATTTTACAGGTGAATGGGTAGGGGTACATTGTACCCCATAGTCATTCACATAGGGTGGGGGGCGGTATCCTGGGGCCCCCTTATTAAAGGGGGCTCCCGGATTCCGATAAGCCCCTCGCCCGCAGACCCAGGCAACCAACGGCCAGGGTTGTCGGGAAGAGGCCCTTGTCCTCATCAACATGGGGACAAGGTGCTTTGGGGTGGGGGGGCCGCACGGCCCCCACTTCCCCAAGGCACCCCCATGTTGAGGGCACACGGCCTGGTACGGCTCAGGAGGGGGGGGGGGGGGGGGCGCTCGCTCGCCCCTCCTTTCCTGGCTGGCCAGGTAGCGTGCTCGGACAAGGGTCTTTTATGGACTTGGGGGCGACCCCCACGCCGATTTTTTTCGGCGTTGGGGTTCCCCTTTAAGTCCATACCAGGTGGCGGGGCCAGCGACGTCTCCTTCGCAGGCCCCGTCTACCTGGAGACCCGCTCGAAATGAGCGGACTTTTCTCCGGGCGGGAAAAGTCCGCTCATTTCAAAAGTACGGCGGACTGGCGCACACACGGCCGGATTGTCCGCCGAAATGTGAGTCCGGCGGGAAGATTGGAGTGTAAAACTACTTTCTAAGTCCCCGTACTTTCTGGTCAAAAAAGTATGCCGGAGGCTACACACGGGGGGGGATTGTCTGGCGGACTTGAGTTTGCCGGACTTTTCCACCCGATTGTTTGATCGTGTGTACGCGGCATTATAGTCATAACAGCTGTGATTTACTATTGTGTGCTGTGATTGGCCCACAGCTAATCACATGGTACAGGGTACTGTGATTGGCCCAAGTACCATGTGATAGCTGTTACCATGTGGGCCAATCACAGCATAACTTTAGGAGTCACGGCTCTTATTAATTCGTTCATATCAGCGTTGTAGACATTATATAGCGATCACATGATCCCCCAGCCGCAGGAAGCGGGAGCGGCGTGCTTCACGCCCCTAACCCGGAACCGACTGGTTGACATACATGTGATCCAGCCTGCCCCTCATGAAATGTGCTGGGGGCAGGGAGTGGGTTACATTTTTTTGCCCATTGGGTTAATGTGTTTACTAATTCCAATTATTATGACATTTTATTATATTCTTACATTTCCAATGTTCTAATCTTGACCCACCTACCCCCCATCCACCTACCATCCACATATCTGAATCAGCGACATTTGGGTCTCTTCTCCTCTCCTCCATGTATAGGAATGCTATATGGAGAGACTCAGGTGAGTCCGTGGCACAGCCATGAAGAAGAAGTTCCCCCCATGTGCTGGAAACAGGTATTGATGAAGCAAAGGTCCCCAAGGAACATAGGTGGTCTGTCCTGAAGTCTGTTCAGCTGTCCCAGACGTTCCCTCAGAACTTCTGCAGATGGTTTACAGGTGAAAAGGGACATCATTGTCCCCCATTGTCTCTTCTGGATCTCACCTCAACCCACCTACCTTCTTCATGAATTCTTTATATCTGGATCTAGTGTACCATATCGGAGAGGAGCCGGGGGCTATCAGTGTTCTATGGGGCAGAGCTGATGCTGCTGACAAGGACCACCTTGCTGGTGTATCATAGGGAGTCCATAAAGCCATGGGGTATCTCCCCGGGATAGGGGTACCAGGTCCAAATAATGGCTTCCATCTTTTCTATCAGTGTAAACAGTCTATCAAGTTTTCTCTTGTAACACCTATTGGAGTCCTTCACTTCACCCCTCTCTGCCAGACCCTCCTCTGGCCTCCACTCAGTGTCCTCCACCCCTCTCTGAACATCCCTTCACTGGCCTCCACTCAGTGTCCTCCACTCCTCTCTCCACCAATCCCTCCCCTGGCCTCCACTTAGTGTCCTCCACCCCTCTCTACCAATCCCTCCACTGACCTCCATTCAGTGTCCTCCACCCCTCTCTACCAATCCCTCCACTGACCTCCATTCAGTGTCCTCCACCCCTCTCTACCAATCCCTCCACTGACCTCCATTCAGTGTCCTCCACCCCTCTCCACCAATCCCTCCACTGGTCTCCATTCAGTGTCCTCCACCCCTCTCTACCAATCCCTCCACTGACCTCCATTCAGTGTCCTCCACCCCTCTCTACCAATCCCTCCACTGACCTCCATTCAGTGTCCTCCACCCCTCTCTACCACTCCCTCCACTGACCTCCATTCAGTGTCCTCCACCCCTCTCTACCAATCCCTCCACTGACCTCCATTCAGTGTCCTCCACCCCTCTCTACCAATCCCTCCACTGACCTCCATTCAGTGTCCTCCACCCCTCTCTACCAATCCTTCCACTGGTCTCCATTCAGTGTCCTCCACCCCTCTCTACCAATCCCTCCACTGGCCTCCATTCAGTGTCCTCCACCCCTCTCCACCAATCCCTCCACTGACCTCCATTCAGTGTCCTCCACCCCTCTCCACCAATCCCTCCACTGACCTCCATTCAGTGTCCTCCACCCCTCTCTACCAATCCCTCCACTGGTCTCCATTCAGTGTCCTCCACCCCTCTCTACCAATCCCTCCACTGACCTCCATTCAGTGTCCTCCATCCCTCTCTACCAATCCCTCCACTGGTCTCCATTCAGTGTCCTCCACCCCTCTCCACCAATCCCTCCACTGACCTCCATTCAGTGTCCTCCACCTCTCTCTACCAATCCCTCCACTGGCCTCCATTCAGTGTCCTCCATCCCTCTCTACCAATCCCTCCACTGGTCTCCATTCAGTGTCCTCCATCCCTCTCTACCAATCCCTCCACTGGTCTCCATTCAGTGTCCTCCACCCCTCTCCACCAATCCCTCCACTGACCTCCATTCAGTGTCCTCCACCTCTCTCTACCAATCCCTCCACTGGCCTCCATTCAGTGTCCTCCATCCCTCTCTACCAATCCCTCCACTGGTCTCCATTCAGTGTCCTCCACCCCTCTCTACCAATCCCTCCACTGACCTCCATTCAGTGTCCTCCACCCCTCTCTACCAATCCCTCCAATGGTCTCCATTCAGTGCCCTCCACCCCTCTCTACCAATCCCTCCACTGACCTCCATTCAGTGTCCTCCACCCCTCTCTACCAATCCCTCCAATGGTCTCCATTCAGTGCCCTCCACCCCTCTCTACCAATCCCTCCACTGACCTCCATTCAGTGCCCTCCACCCCTCTCTACCAATCCCTCCACTGGTCTCCATTCAGTGTCCTCCACCCCTCTCTACCAATCCCTCCACTGACCTCCATTCAGTGCCCTCCACCCCTCTCTACCAATCCCTCCACTGACCTCCATTCAGTGTCCTCCACCCCTCTCTACCAATCCCTCCACTGGCCTCCATTCAGTGCCCTCCACCCCTCTCTACCAATCCCTCCACTGACCTCCATTCAGTGTCCTCCACCCCTCTCTGCCAATCCCTCCACTGGCCTCCATTCAGTGTCCTCCACCCCTCTCTACCAATCCCTCCACTGGTCTCCATTCAGTGTCCTCCACCCCCCTCTACCAATCCCTCCACTGACCTCCATTCAGTGTCCTCCACCCCTCTCTACCAATCCCTCCACTGGCCTCCATTCAGTGCCCTCCACCCCTCTCTACCAATCCCTCCACTGGTCTCCATTCAGTGTCCTCCACCTCTCTCTACCAATCCCTCCACTGGCCTCTATTCAGTGTCCCCACCATTCTCTGAAAATCCCTTCACTGGTCTCCATTCAGTGTCCTCCACCCCTCTCTACCAATCTCTCCACTGGTCTCCATTCAGTATCCTCCACCCCTCTCTACCAATTCCTCCACTGACCTCCATTCAGTATCCTCCACCCCTCTCTGCCAGACCCTCCCCTGGCCTCCATTCAGTGTCCCCAACCCCTCTCTGAAAATCCCTTCACTGGTCTCCAATCCATGTCCTCCACCCCTCCCTGCCAATCCCTCTACTGGCCTCCAGTGTCCTCCACCCCTCTCTACCAATCTCTCCACTGGTCTCTATTCAGTATCCTCCACCCCTCTCTGCCAATCCCTCTACTGGCCTCCAGTGTCCTCCACCCCTCTCTGAAAATCCCTTCACTGGCCTCCATTCAGTGTCCTCCACCTCTCTCTGCCAATCCCTCCACTGGTCTCCATTCAGTGTCCTCCACCCCTCTCTACCAATCCCTCCACTGACCTCCATTCAGTGTCCTCCACCCCTCTCCACCAGACCCTCCCCTGGCCTCCACTCAATGTCCTCCACCCCTCTCTGCCAATCTCTCCACTGACCTCCATTCAGTGTCCCCCACCCCTCTCTGAAAATCCCTTCACTGGTCTCCACTCAGTGTCCTCCACTCCTCTCTCCACCAATCCCTCCCCTGGCCTCCACTCAGTGTCCTCCACCCCTCACTGCCAATCCCTCTACTGGCCTCCATTCAGTATCCTCCACCCCTCTCTACCAATCCCTCCACTGGCCTCCATTCAGTGTCCTCCACCCCTCTCTACCAATCCCTCCACTGGCCTCCATTCAGTGTCCCCCACCCCTCTCTACCAATCTCTCCACTGGTCTCCATTCAGTGTCCTCCACCCCTCTCTACCAATCCCTCCACTGGCCTCCATTCAGTGTCCTCCACCCCTCTCTACCAATCCCTCCACTAACCTCCATTCAGTGTCCTCCACCCCTTTCTACCAATCCCTCCACTGACCTCCATTCAGTGTCCTCCACCCCTCTCTACCAATCCCTCCACTGACCTCCATTCAGTGTCCTCCACCCCTCTCTACCAATCTCTCCACTGGTCTCCATTCAGTATCCTCCACCCCTCTCTGCCAGACCCTCCCCTGGCCTCCACTCAGTGTCCTCCACCCCTCTCTGACAATCCCTCCACTGGCCTCCATTCAGTGTCCCCCACCCCTCTCTGAAAATCCCTCCACTGGTCTCCAATCCATGTCCTCCACCCCTCCCTGCCAATCCCTCTACTGGCCTCCAGTGTCCTCCACCCCTCTCTGAAAATCCCTTCACTGGCCTCCATTCAGTGTCCTCCACCTCTCTCTGCCAATCCCTCCACTGGCCTCCATTCAGTGTCCTCCACCCCTCTCCACCAATCCCTCCACTGGTCTCCATTCAGTGTCCTCCACCCCTCTCCACCAATCCCTCCACTGACCTCCATTCAGTGTCCTCCACCTCTCTCCGCCAATCCCTCCACTGGCCTCCATTCAGTGTCCTCCACCCCTCACTACTAATCCCTCCACTGGCCTCCATTTAGTGTCCTCCACCTCTCTCCTCCAATCCCTCCACTGGCCTCCATTCAGTGTCCTCCACCCCTCTCTACCAATCCCTCCACTGACCTCCATTCAGTGTCCTCCACCCTTCTCTGCCAATCCCTCCACTGGCCTCTATTCAGTGTCCTCCACCCCTCTCTACCAATCTCTCCACTGGCCTCTATTCAGTGTCCTCCACCCCTCTCTACCAATCCCTCCACTGGTCTCCATTCAGTGTCCTCCATCCCTCTCTGCCAATCCCTCCACTGACCTCCATTCAGTGTCCTCCATCCCTCTCTGCCAATCCCTCCACTGACCTCCATTCAGTGTCCTCCACCCCTCTCTGCCAATCCCTCCACTGGTCTCCATTCAGTGTCCTCCACCCCTCTCTGCCAATCCCTCCACTGACCTCCATTCAGTGTCCTCCATCCCTCTCTACCAATCCCTCCACTGACCTCCATTCAGTGTCCTCCACCCCTCTCTACCAATCCCTCCACTGACCTCCATTCAGTGTCCTCCACCCCTCTCTGCCAATCCCTCCACTGACCTCCATTCAGTGTCCTCCATCCCTCTCTGCCAATCCCTCCACTGACCTCCATTCAGTGTCCTCCACCCCTCTCTACCAATCCCTCCACTGACCTCCATTCAGTGTCCTCCACCCCTCTCTACCAATCCCTCCACTGACCTCCATTCAGTGTCCTCCACCCCTCTCTACCAATCCCTCCACTGGTCTCCATTCAGTGTCGTCCACCCCTCTCTACCAATCCCTCCACTGGCCTCCACTCAGACCCCCCCCCTCCACATTTACAACTAACTGATGTGCACACTGACCCCCTGGTGTTCTTTATTCTATTTTCTGATTGGACACTTCCCTCGGTCACAGCAGTAGCTCTTCTCCCCGTCTTCATCTTCTCTGCCAGTGAGTGGGACCACTCCTTATCTGCAGGGTGGGTGACATCAATTTCCGATGGCCCCCATCCTGGCAGATTTATGCCCAGAGTCCCCTTCCGGAGTACTTCTGTTTCTAAAGCCTTTTGGGCCACTCGCCCATCGAAACGTATTCAGGTCGTTGGAAACTTACTGTTGTCTCTGCTCTCCAACTCTGAGAACAAAATTCCCAAAATCTTCTGAATGCCGTTGGACAGAGAATCTGAAATGGAAGAAGAAGGCAGGTTTGTATTGATCGATATTCTATTGGATCGATTAGTGAGGTGATGAGAGGAAGGAGAGAGACGTCTCTGCGTTCTTCCTTCAATGGAGTGTCCCATGACCAGCCCCCTTACATCAGAGTGTCCCATCACCACCCCCTTACATCAGAGTGTCCCATCACCAGCCCCCTTACATCAGAGTGTCCCATCATCACCCCCTTACATCAGAGTGTCCCATCACCAGCCCCTTACATCAGAGTGTCCCATCACCAGCCCCCTTACATCAGAGTGTCCCATCACCAGCCCCCTTACATCAGAGTGTCCCATCACCACCCCCTTACATCAGAGTGTCCCATCACCACCCCCTTACATCAGAGTGTCCCATCACCAGCCCCCTTACATCAGAGTGTCCCATCACCAGCCCCTTACATCAGAGTGTCCCATCACCAGCCCCCTTACATCAGAGTGTCCCATAACCACCCCCTTACATCAGAGTGTCCCATCACCACCCCCTTACATCAGAGTGTCCCATCACCAGCCCCCTTACATCAGAGTGTCCCATCACCAGCCCCCTTACATCAGAGTGTCCCATCAGCAGCCCCCTTACATCAGAGTGTCCCATCACCACCCCCTTACATCAGAGTGTCCCATCACCAGCCCCCTTACATCAGAGTGTCCCATCACCAGCCCCCTTACATCAGAGTGTCCCATCAGCAGCCCCCTTACATCAGAGTGTCCCATCACCAGCCCCCTTACATCAGAGTGTCCCATCACCAGCCCCCTTACATCAGAGTGTCCCATCAGCAGCCCCCTTACATCAGAGTGTCCCATCACCAGCCCCCTTACATCAGAGTGTCCCATCACCAGCCCCCTTACATCAGAGTGTCCCATCACCAGCCCCCTTACATCAGAGTGTCCCATCACCAGCCCCCTTACATCAGAGTGTCCCATCACCAGCCCCCTTACATCAGAGTGTCCCATCACCAGCCCCCTTACACCAGAGTGTCCCATCACCAGCCCCCTTACACCAGAGTGTCCCATCACCAGCCCCCTTACATCAGAGTGTCCCATCACCAGCCCCCTTACATCAGAGTGTCCCATCATCAGCCCCCTTACATCAGAGTGTCCCATCACCAGCCCCCTTACATCAGAGTGTCCCATCACCAGCCCCCTTACATCAGAGTGTCCCATCACCAGCCCCCTTACATCAGAGTGTCCCATCACCAGCCCCCTTACATCAGAGTGTCCCATCACCAGCCCCCTTACATCAGAGTGTCCCATCACCATCCCCCTTACATCAGAGTGTCCCATCACCAGCCCCCTTACATCAGAGTGTCCCATCATCACCCCCTTACATCAGAGTGTCCCATCACCAGCCCCCTTACATCAGAGTGTCCCATCACCAGCCCCCTTACATCAGAGTGTCCCATCACCAGCCCCCTTACATCAGAGTGTCCCATCACCAGCCCCCTTACATCAGAGTGTCCCATCATCAGCCCCCTTACATCAGAGTGTCCCATCACCAGCCCCCTTACATCAGAGTGTCCCATCACCAGCCCCCTTACATCAGAGTGTCCCATCACCAGCCCCCTTACATCAGAGTGTCCCATCACCAGCCCCCTTACATCAGAGTGTCCCATCACCAGCCCCCTTACATCAGAGTGTCCCATCACCATCCCCCTTACATCAGAGTGTCCCATCACCAGCCCCCTTACATCAGAGTGTCCCATCATCACCCCCTTACATCAGAGTGTCCCATCACCAGCCCCCTTACATCAGAGTGTCCCATCACCAGCCCCCTTACATCAGAGTGTCCCATCACCAGCCCCCTTACATCAGAGTGTCCCATCACCAGTCCCCTTACATCAGAGTGTCCCATCAGCACCCCCTTACATCAGAGTGTCCCATCACCAGCCCCCTTACACCAGAGTGTCCCATCAGCACCCCCTTACATCAGAGTGTCCCATCACCAGCCCCCTTACACCAGAGTGTCCCATCACCAGCCCCCTTACATCAGAGTGTCCCATCAGCAGCCCCCTTACATCAGTGTGTCCCATCACCAGCCCCCTTACATCAGAGTGTCCCATCACCAGCCCCCTTACATCAGTGTGTCCCATCACCAGCCCCCTTACATCAGAGTGTCCCATCACCAGCCCCCTTACATCAGAGTGTCCCATCAGGAGCCCCCTTACACCAGAGTGTCCCATCACCAGCCTCCTTACACCAGAGTGTCCCATCACCAGCCCCCTTACATCAGAGTGTCCCATCACCAGCCTCCTTACATCAGAGTGTCCCATCAGCACCCCCTTACATCAGAGTGTCCCATCACCAGCCTCCTTACATCAGAGTGTCCCATCACCAGCCCCCTTACATCAGAGTGTCCCATCACCACCCCCTTACATCAGATTGTCCCATCACCACCCCCTTACATCAGAGTGTCCCATCACCAGTCCCCTTACATCAGAGTGTCCCATCACCAGCCCCCTTACATCAGAGTGTCCCATCAGCAGCCCCCTTACATCAGAGTGTCCCATCAGCAGCCCCCTTACATCAGAGTGTCCCATCACCACCCCCTTACATCAGAGTGTCCCATCACCACCCCCTTACATCAGAGTGTCCCATCACCAGCCCCCTTACATCAGAGTGTCCCATCACCAGCCCCCTTACATCAGAGTGTCCCATCAGCAGCCCCCTTACATCAGAGTGTCCCATCACCACCCCCTTACATCAGAGTGTCCCATCACCAGCCCCCTTACATCAGAGTGTCCCATCACCAGCCCCCTTACATCAGAGTGTCCCATCAGGAGCCCCCTTACATCAGAGTGTCCCATCACCAGCCCCCTTACATCAGAGTGTCCCATCACCAGCCCCCTTACATCAGAGTGTCCCATCAGTACCCCCTTACATCAGAGTGTCCCATCACCAGCCCCCTTACATCAGAGTGTCCCATCACCAGCCCCCTTACATCAGAGTGTCCCATCACCAGCCCCCTTACATCAGAGTGTCCCATCAGCAGCCCCCTTACATCAGAGTGTCCCATCACCACCCCCTTACTTCAGAGTGTCCCATCACCAGCCCCCTTACATCAGAGTGTCCCATCACCAGCCCCCTTACATCAGAGTGTCCCATCACCAGCCCCCTTACATCAGAGTGTCCCATCACCAGCCCCCTTACATCAAAGTGTCCCATCATCAGCCCCCTTACATCAGAGTGTCCCATCAGCATCCCCCTTACATCAGAGTGTCCCATCACCAGCCCCCTTACATCAAAGTGTCCCATCATCAGCCCCCTTACATCAGAGTGTCCCATCAGCATCCCCCTTACATCAGAGTGTCCCATCACCAGTCCCCTTACATCAGAGTGTCCCATCACCAGCCCCCTTACATCAGAGTGTCCCATCATCACCCCCTTACATCAGAGTGTCCCATCATCACCCCCTTACATCAGAGTGTCTCATCACCACCCCCTTACATCAGAGTGTCCCATCACCAGCCCCCTTACATCAGAGTGTCCCATCAGTACCCCCTTACATCAGAGTGTCCCATCACCAGCCCCCTTACATCAGAGTGTCCCATCACCAGCCCCCTTACATCAGAGTGTCCCATCACCAGCCCCCTTACATCAGAGTGTCCCATCAGCAGCCCCCTTACATCAGAGTGTCCCATCACCACCCCCTTACATCAGAGTGTCCCATCACCAGCCCCCTTACATCAGAGTGTCCCATCACCAGCCCCCTTACATCAGAGTGTCCCATCAGGAGCCCCCTTACATCAGAGTGTCCCATCACCAGCCCCCTTACATCAGAGTGTCCCATCACCAGCCCCCTTACATCAGAGTGTCCCATCAGTACCCCCTTACATCAGAGTGTCCCATCACCAGCCCCCTTACATCAGAGTGTCCCATCACCAGCCCCCTTACATCAGAGTGTCCCATCAGGAGCCCCCTTACATCAGAGTGTCCCATCACCACCCCCCTTACATCAGAGTGTCCCATCACCAGCCCCCTTACATCAGAGTGTCCCATCACCAGCCCCTTACATCAGAGTGTCCCATCACCACCCCCTTACATCAGAGTGTTCCATGACCAGCCCCCTTACATCAGAGTGTCCCATCAGGAGCCCCCTTACATCAGAGTGTCCCATCACCAGCCCCCTTACATCAGAGTGTCCCATCACCACCCCCTTACATCAGAGTGTTCCATGACCAGCCCCCTTACATCAGAGTGTCCCATCACCAGCCCCCTTACATCAGAGTGTCCCATCACCACCCCCTTACATCAGAGTGTCCCATCACCAGCCCCTTACATCAGAGTGTCCCATCACCACCCCCTTACATCAGAGTGTTCCATGACCAGCCCCCTTACATCAGAGTGTCCCATCACCAGCCCCCTTACATCAGAGTGTCCCATCACCAGCCCCCTTACATCAGAGTGTCCCATCACCAGCCCCCTTACATCAAAGTGTCCCATCAGCACCCCCTTAAATCAGAGTGTCCCATCACCACCCCCTTACATCAGAGTGTCCCATCACCAGCCCCTTACATCAGAGTGTCCCATCACCACCCCCCTTACATCAGAGTGTCCCATCACCAGCCCCCTTACATCAGAGTGTCCCATCACCAGCCCCCTTACATCAAAGTGTCCCATCAGCACCCCCTTAAATCAGAGTGTCCCATCACCAGCCCCCTTACATCAGAGTGTCCCATCACCAGCCCCTTACATCAGAGTGTCCCATGACCAGCCCCCTCACATCAGAGTGTCCCATGACCAGCCCCCTTACATCAGAGTGTCCCATCAGCACCCCCTTACATCAGAGTGTCCCATCACCAGCCCCCTTACATCAGAGTGTCCCATCACCAGCCCCCTTACATCAGAGTGTCCCATCACCAGCCCTCTCACATCAGAGTGTCCCATGACCAGCCCCCTTACATCAGAGTGTCCCATCACCAGCCCCCTTACATCAGAGTGTCCCATCACCAGCCCCCTTACATCAGAGTGTCCCTTCACCACCCCCTTACATCAGAGTGTCCCATCACCACCCCCTTACATCAGAGTGTCCCATCACCAGCCACCTTACATCAGAGTGTCCCATCACCAGCCCCCTTACATCAGAGTGTCCCATCACCAGCCCCCTTACATCAGAGTGTCCCATCACCACCCCCTTACATCAGAGTGTCCCATCACCACCCCCTTACATCAGAGTGTCCCATCACCACCCCCCTTACATCAGAGTGTCCCATCACCAGCCCCCTTACATCAGTGTGTCCCATCACCAGCCCCCTTACATCAGAGTGTCCCATCACCAGCCCCCTTACATCAGAGTGTCCCATCACCAGCCCCCTTACATCAGAGTGTCCCATCACCACCCCCTTACATCAGAGTGTCCCATCACCACCCCCTTACATCAGAGTGTCCCACTGAGCCATCGGCCCACCGGGAAACTCCTAGTAGTCCCAATGGCCAGTACATGCCTGTACATTGATGAATGTGACACCTACTCCTCCCCCCTCCCCCCCATTACATAAACAAAGTTACTGGGAGGGACCCGCCATGACAGATTATTGCATGGTAACCTCTGAGGAAAGCGACTCACACACAGTGCAGGAAACCACACAAAGGCGAAACGCGACCACAAGGAGGAACTTCAGCCACAAGGAGGAACAGATACCATCACACAACGTATTACAATAAAACCGTAAATCTGGCCAGCATACCCCCCACAACTGCTCAGCTATACTGTGCATAGAGACAACGATTCGGGGAGTATGTACCCCTTTCATCAGGTCCAATCCCACCACGGTCCCCATCTCCATCTATATCCACTTGCCTGCTGGGCACTTAAACCCCCCTCCTGCCCAGACCAATTTTCAGCTTTCGGTGCTCTCACACTTTGAATGACAATTACTCAGTCATGCAACACTGTACCCAAATGAATTTTTTGTCCTTTTTTTCCCACAAATATAGCTTTCTTTTGGTGGTATTTGATCACCTCTGGGGTTTTTATTTTTTGCGTTATAAATGAAAAAAGACCGAAAATTTAGAAAAAAACGAATTTTTCTTTGTTTCTGTGATAAAATTATGCAAATTATTAATTTTTTTCCATAAATTTTGGCCACAATTTATACCGTTACATATCTTTGGTAAAAATAACCCAAATTAGTGGATATTATTTGGTCTTTGTGAAAGTTAGAGAGTCTACAAGCTGTGGTGCGAATCGCACAAAATTGATCACATCTGATGTACTGGTGGCCGATCTCATTTCTTGTGACCCGAACAAGTCAGAAAAGTACAAATACCCCCCAAATGACCCCTTTTTGGAAAGTAGACATTCCAAGGTATTTAGTAAGAGGCATGGTGAGCTTTTTTGTGTTGTAATTTTTTCCCTCAATTCTTTGCAAAATTAAGATTTTTTTGTTTTTAATTTTTTCCCCACAAAATTGTCATTGTAATAGGTTATTTCTCTCACATGGCATGTGTATACCACAAATGACACCCCTAAAAAAATTCTGCTACTCCTCCTGAGTATTACAATACCACATGTGTGGGACTTTTCAACAGCCTGGACACTATGCCCTTGTACACACGGTCGGAGAATCTGTCGGAATGTGTCCTATCGGACCGTGTTGTCGGATAATCCGACTGTGTGTGGTATGCATCTGACTGATTCCGTCGGAATATCCGTCGGACCCAATTTTCCAACTTGTTGGAAATATTTCCCGACCAACTGGGCCGATCGGACTCCGATCATGTGTAGAGAATTTTGATCGGACCAAGTGCCACGCATGCTCAGATCAAATTCCTACATCAAAGCTATTGGCTACTAGCCTGAATGTAGTCCCATCGTAACAAAATTACGTCATCACGTTCTGAAAGATCGGATTTTTCAACAACTTAGTCCGACCGTGTGTATGCAAGAGTTTCGGACAAGATCCGACGGACAAAATCCAACGGACAAAATCTGATGGATTTGGTTGGCAGAATGTCCGACCGTGTGTACAGGGGCTTAGAGAGGCCCAACATGCAGGGAGCGCCGTCACGTGTTCTAGGAGCATAAATTACACATCTAACTTGTTGACTACCTATTACACTTTTGAAGGCCCTGGAGCACCAGGATAATGACACGTGACACCGACGTGGCACTGATGACAGATGGCACTGATACGTGGTACTGATACAACACTGATGACAGATGGCACTGATGACACTTGACACCGATGACAGATGGAACTAATATGTGGCACTGATGACACGTGACACTGATGTGGCACTGATGACACGTGTCACTGATGTGGCACTGATGACATGTGACACTGATGTGGCACTGATGACAGATGGCACTAATACGTGGCACTGATGACAGATGGCGCTAATACGTGGCACTGATGACACCTGACACTGATGACAGATGGCACCAATACGTGGCACTGATGACACGTGACACTGACAGATGGCACCAATACGTGGCACTGATGACACGTGACACTGACAGGTGGCACTGATGACACGTGACACTGACAGGTGGCACTGGGGACACATGGCACTAGGGACAGGTGGCACTGGGGACACGTGGCACTAGGGATGGGTGGCACTGGGGACAGGTGGCACAGATAGGTGGCACTGGGGACAGGTGGTACTGGGGACAGATGACACTTTTAGATGGCACTGGGGACAGGTGGCATTGATAGGTGGCACTGAAGACACATGGCACGGACAGGTGGCTCTGCGGACAGATGGCACTGATAGATGGCACCGTGGACAGGTGGGCATGTGTGTGTGTTTTACTGTGTGTGTACTCACAGTCACAGACGCTGCAGCTGCAGCGGTTCATCTCTCCCTCCTCACACGCTGTCTGTGTGAGGAGGGAGCCGGCGATGAGAGATGATCTCATATGTTTACATATGAGATCACCTCTCATTGGACAGCCTGATCGAGTGCTAAATGGCCGTTGTGATTGGCCATTTAGCACGATCTGTGATTGGCTGTGTTCGAGGGACACGGCCAACACAGAACTTCCCCGATGCACGCCTGTAGTGGCGCGCATTAGGGAAGTAAACAGGAAGACGTCCAGGGACGGCCTCCCAGCAGTAAGCGTCCGCTCTGCAGCCATCCTTTGGCTATAGGGCGGGCGCAAAGCGGATATTGGGTGTCCGCTTTGGTGGCTCCATGTTGCCTAATGGAATTGTTTTTCCGTGTCTCCTCCCTGCCTCCTCAGGCTATACCAGTCTTCTAGCAGCCTCGGGTAGCAGTCTATGGACAGTAGAGCTGAGCAGTCGTGGGGGACGTTGTTGGCAGATTCATGTATTTATGGGCATTTGATGTAAAGCCATATTTGAGAAGTCTCGGTCAGGAGTCACATTATATAACCAACCCACCCATATACAATGTACCTCTTTCAATTTACCTTAGACCTTCTCTGATTTAACAGATGACCGCACCCAGAAGCTTCATATTTTGAAGCAAACCTGAATGGTAACCTCAAGTCTCTGGGAAAAGAATAAATGCTCCTACTAATGCCGCGTACACACAGTCGGACTTTCCAACGAGAAATGTAGGATGTGAGGTTGCTCTCGGAAAGTCCAACCGTGTGTATGCTCCATCCCACATTTGCCGTGGAATTTTCCGCCAACAAATGTTTAAGAACTGGTTCTCAAATTTTCCACCAACCAAACTTTGTCCGATCGCGTGTACACAAGTCCGTCGCACAAAAGTCCACGCATGCTCGGAATCAAGCAGAAGGACCGGCTATTGAACTGCCTTTTCCTCGGCTCGTCGTACGTCTTGTATGTCACCTCGTTCCCACGTTCGTAATTGTTGGCCAACATTTGTGTGACCATGTGTATGCAAGGCAAGTTTGAGCCAACAACCTTCGAACACAAATCCACGGATTTGTTGGCGGAAAATCCGATCGTGTGTCTGCGGGGCATTAGACTCACTGGCACCAGACAATTTAACCTAGAAAGATTGCACTTTTGCTGTATGTGACTGGAGGAGAAGATGTGGGAGGGTATTGGGTGGTCTGGCAGATGGTGGAACACACTTGCTGTCTGAAATGGTTCTAGATACTCAGTCTGGTCACCTACTACAACCCTGACCACCTGAGGATGGGTTTTGTACCCAATATTTATGTTCTCTATCAACCTTTTACCTAGTTCTGTGACCCTTGTCTTCATTTACACTCAGTGAGATGACCACTCATGTACAGATGACCCCGGATCTTTCTAACTTACCTACCGGGCAACCCAGACCAATGTAGAAGCACAACTTCTAAAGACAGCCCTCAATGTTCGGTTCCTGGCCATCCAACAGATATGGATGAGCTCATAGCTACACAATCATCTCTTTGAAATGCTCCATCTTTAGCCTTCCCGGGTTTATTCTATCAGCCAGACATTTCTACACAAATTGGGCCACCAAGAAGTTTCTTCAGGCTTAGCTGATTTTCTGCAGTCCTGGGCTATTGGTGGGCCAAAGCCAGGAGTTCTAACCCCTCCTGTGACAAATCCTCAGCCTTGATTTATACGTTGTCCAGCGAAGAGACTGTAGATATTGAGATGATGTTCTAAACCTGAGGGGTCCTCTCAGAGGAGCAACTAAAATAATGATGGCGCATGGTGACTGTACGATATAGATGCTGGATTCATGGTACTGGCTCATATAAACTGCAATTTTAAGGCTCTGAAGGTGTATAAGGATTTATGCGTTTTGTATACAAAGTTGACCATGAGAAGGTCTTGGAGGGTTTCCTACAAACTTCTATGGATCCCTCGTGGTCTATTACCAGTCTGTGGCTCCAGGAGACCCTGACCACAAAAAGCCCCCTGCAACAAGCCTTACACAAGTCTTCGCCACTGCCATCTGGGTTCAGAAGGTCCGAACCATAATAGGTCCCCTGCAACATGTCCAACACAAGTCTTTGGCACTAACTAATCTGAATACAGAAGGCCCTGACCATAAGAGCCCCCCCCCCCCCGCAACATGTCCAACACAAGTCTTTGGCACTGCCATCTAGATCTAGAAGGCCCTGACCATAAGAGCCCCCCCCCCCCGCAACATGTCCAACACAAGTCTTTGGCACTGCCATCTAGATCTAGAAGGCCCTGACCATAACAGGCCCACAGCAATTTGCCCAACACAAATTTTTTAAACCAGTATCTGGATCCAGACAACCCGGATCATAACAAGCCCCCTGCAACTGGCCTAACACAAGCCTTCACCACTGTCACCTGGATCCAGAGGTGCCCTGACTATAACAAGCCCCATGCAACTTGTGCAGCAAAAGTCTTCATCACCAATGTCTGAATCCCGAAGGTTCTGACCATTATAGGTCTTTACAACATGTCTGACACAAGTTTTTACCATCGACATCTAGATCCTGAAAGACCCGACCATAATAGGCCCCCAGCAACAAGTCCACCACAAGTCTTTACCACCAGTACCTGGCTCCAGAAGACCCCGACCATAACAACCCCCCTGCATCATATCCAACACAAGTCTTTACCACCAGTACCTGGCTCCAGAAGACCCCGACCATAACAACCCCCCTGTATCATATCCAACACAAGTCTTTACCACCAGTACCTGGCTCCAGAAGACCCCGACCATAACAGCCCCCCTGTATCATATCCACCACAAGTCTTTACCACCAGTACCTGGCTCCAGAAGACCCCGACCATAACAGTCCCCCTGCATCATATCCAACACAAGTCTTTACCACCAGTACCTGGCTCCAGAAGACCCCGACCATAACAACCCCCCTGCATCATATCCAACACAAGTCTTTGCCACCAGTACCTGGCTCCAGAAGACCCCGACCATAACAACCCCCCTGTAACACAAGTATTTACCACCAGTACCTGGCTTCAGAAGACCCTGACCATAACAGCCCCCCTGCATCATATCCAACACAAGTCTTTACCACCAGTACCTGGCTCCAGAAGACCCCGACCATAACAGCCCCCCCTGCATCATATCCAACACAAGTCTTTACCACCAGTACCTGGCTCCAGAAGACCCCGACCATAACAACCCCCCTGCATCATATCCAACACAAATCTTTACCACCAGTACCTGGCTCCAGAAGACCCCGACCATAACAACCCTCCTGTACCATATCCAACACAAGTCTTTACCACCAGTACCTGGTTCCAGAAGACCCCGACCATAACAACCCCCCTGCATCATATCCAACACAAGTCTTTGTCCCCAGTGTCAGGATCCAGAAGGTACTTATCATAATAGGCCTCCTGCAACATGTCCACCACATGTCTTTACCACCAGCTTCTAGATCCAGAAAGCCCTGACTATAACAGACCCACTACAACATGCCCACCAGAAGTCTTCATCACTAGTGTCTGGCTCCAGAAAGCAATGAGCATAACAGGCCCTCTGCAACATATCCACCACAAAACTTTACCACCAGTATCTGGATCCAGGAAGCACTTACGATAACAGGCCCTCTGCAACATATCCAACACAAGTCTTAATCACCAGTGTTTAGATCAAGAAGACCCTGACCATAACAGGCCCCCTGCCCCATGTCCAACACTAGTGTCTTCATCACCAGTGTTGGGATTCAGAAGGCTCTGACCATAACAGGTCCCTACAACATCATGTCCATCACAAGTCTTTAGCACTAACTAATCTGAATCCAGAAGGCCCTGACCATAAGAGCCCCCTCCCCTTGCAACATGCCCAACACAAGTCTCCACCACCAATATCCTAATCCAGAAGACACTGACCACACTGGGCCCCTAAAACATGTCTGACCCATGTCTTCACCACCAGCATCTAGATCCAGAAGGACCTGACAATACCAGGTCAGCTACAATGTGTCCAGTACCAGTTTTATTTTTCTCTGGGGTCTGAATCCAGAAGGTCCCGCCCATCACAGGTTCCCCTTTAACATGTTGCTCAGCCGGAGCTTTTTATAAACAGAAAACTCCCCCGCACGCCCGATAATAAAATATAGGAAGTAAAACTCATGTTGCCTAAGAATATTGGGACCGCAGGGAGGGGTTCCCCTCCCCGATGTGAGTACGAGTCGTCTCAGAATTTTCCAAACATTCTGACGTTCAATACAACACTATCCGAGCAATGGAAGCTCTGCGGACTCTGTGAAGAAGACTCCCCTAAGGGGAAGGCCTCCACCCTATAGATACTACAATGAAATCACTGCACTACTCTGGTGCAAATATTCCAAAATATAAATCTCATATCTGTAAAAATATAAATGAATGCTGGGGTGCCGCTATATACTGACCTGTGTTCCCGTACCCCAAAACAAAATGAAAAAAGGGAAAAAATGCAGCCCCACCAAAAAGGTAAAGTAACATACACTATATGACCAAAAGTATTGGGACACCTGCCTTTACACACACATGAACTTTAATGGCTTCCCAGTCTCAGTCCGGAGGGTTGAATATTGAGTTGGCCCTTTGCAGCTATAACAGCTTCACCTCTTCTGGGAAGGCCGTCCACAAGGTTTAGGAGGGTGTCTATGGGAATGTTTGACCATTCTTCCAGAAGAGCATTTGTGAGGTCAGGCACTGATGTTGGATTAGAAGGCCTGGCTCGCAGTCTCCGCTCTAATTAATCCCAAAGGTGTTCTATCGAGTTGAGGTCAGGACTCTGTGAAGGCCAGTCACGTTCCTCCACCCCAAACTGGCTCATCCATGTCTTTATGGACCTTGCTTTGTGCTCTGGTGGGCCGTCATGTTGGAACAGGAAGGGGCCGCCCTCAAACTGTTCCCACAAAGTTGGGAGCATGAAATTGTCCAAAATGTCTTGGTATGCTGACACCTTAAGAGTTCCCTTCACTGGAAATAAGGGGCCAACCCCTGAGGGGCCAAGCCCAACCCTTGAGGAGCAAAGCCCAACCCTTGAGGGGCCAAGCCCAACCCTTGAGGGGCCAAGCCCAACCTTTGAGGGGCCAAGCCCAACCTTTGAGGGGCCAAGCCCAACCCTTGAGGGGCAAAGCCCAATCCTTGAGGAGCAAAGCCCAACCCTTGAGGAGCAAAGCCCAATCCTTGAGGGGCCAAGCCCAACCCCTAAGGGGCCAAGTCCAAACCATGTTCCTCCACCCCAAACTCACTCATCCATGTCTTTATGGACCTTGCTTTGTGCACTGGTGGGCAGTCATGTTGGAACAGGAAGGGGCCGTCCCCAAACTGTTCCCACAAAGTTGAGAGCATGAAATTGTCCAAAATGTCTTGGTGTGCTGACGCCTTAAGAGTTCCCTTCACTGGAACTAAGGGGCCAATCCCTGAGGGGCCAAGCCCAATCCCTTGAGGGGCCAAGCCCAACCCTTGAGGAGCAAAGCCCAACCTTTGAGAGGCCAAGCCCAACCCCTTGAGGAGCAAAGCCCAACCCTTGAGGAGCAAAGCCCAACCCTTGAGGAGCAAAGCCCAATCCTTGAGGGGCCAAGCCCAACCCCTAAGGGGCCAAGTCCAAACCATGTTCCTCCACCCCAAACTCACTCATCCATGTCTTTATGGACCTTGCTTTGTGCGCTGGTGGGCAGTCATGTTGGAACAGGAAGGGGCCGTCCCCAAACTGTTCCCACAAAGTTGAGAGCATGAAATTGTCCAAAATGTCTTGGTGTGCTGACGCCTTAAGAGTTCCCTTCACTGGAACTAAGGGGCCAATCCCTGAGGGGCCAAGCCCAACCCCTTGAGGGGCCAAGCCCAACTCTTGAGGAGCAAAGCCCAACCTTTGAGAGGCCAAGCCCAACCCCTTGAGGGGCCAAGCCAAACCCTTGAGGAGCAAAGCCCAACCCTTGAGGAGCAAAGCCCAACACTTGAGGGGCCAAGCCCAACCCCTTGAGGGGCCAAGCCCAACCCTTGAGGAGCCAAGCCCAACCCTTGAGGAGCCAAGCCCAACACCTTGAGGAGCCAAGTCCAACCACTGAGGGGCCAAGCCCAACCCTTGAGGGGCCAAGCGCAACCCCTGAGGGGCCATTCCAACCCCTGAGGGGCCAAGTCCAACCCATGTTCCTCCACCCCAAACTCGCTCATCCATGTCTTTATGGACCTTGCTTTGTGCGCTGGTGGGCAGTCATGTTGGAACAGGAAGGGGCCGTCCTCAAACTGTTCCCACAAAGTTGGGAGCATGAAATTGTCTAAAATGTCTTGGTATGCTGAGGCCTTTAAGGCCCCTACACACGATCTGACTTTTTGGCAACAAACATGCAAATTAGCTGTTTTAAGGCAACATGCGACCGTGTGTACGTTCCATCGGACAAACTTTTTCGGTTTTCATCGGACAAAAGTTCGCTCTGCAAACGCCCTTTGTACAGAAATCCACGGAAAAGTTTGTCCGAAGTCTGATCGTGTGTATGAGGCTAAAGAGTCCCCTTTAGTGGAACTAAGGAGCCAAGCCCAACCCCTGAGGGGCCAAGCCCAACCCTTGAGGGGCCAAGCCCAACCCCTGAAAAACAAACCCACACCATAATACTGACCCTACTATTTGAATGTCAAAGCTGAAATCTAGACTCCACAGACCAGGCAATCTTCTATTGCCCCATTTTGGTGAACCTGTGCCAATTGTAGCCTCAGTTCCTGTTTTTAGCTGACAGGAGTGGCACTGGTGTGATCTTCTGCTGCTGTAGCCCATCTGGTTCAAGGTTGGATGTGTTGTGAGTTCAGAGATGGTATTCTGTATACCTTGAGTGTAACGAGAGGTTATTTGAGTTACTGTTGTCTTTCTATCATCTAGAACCAGTCTGCCCATTCTCCTCTGACACCAACAATGCATTTTACTCCACACAACCGCCGCACACTGGATATTTTCTCTTTTTTTCCCACCATTCTCTGCAATCCCGAGAGATGTTTGTGTGCGAAAATCCCAGAAATACTCAGACCGGCCCGTCTGCCACCAATAACCACGCCACATTCACAAGTCACTTCAATTCCCGTTTCTTCCCCCATTCTGATTGAACTTCAGCAAGTCGTCTTCACCATGTTTAGATGTCTAAATGCATTGAGTTTCTGCCATGTGATTGGCTGATTGGCAATTTGTGTTACCAAGCAACTGAAAGGGTAAACCTAATGTAGTGGTAGGTGAGTATGTCCATCCTCTTACAGTGACTACCATAAAAAATCCCACATCGACCCCCCTAAAAAAATAAAATAAAACTTGATTTATCGAATTCATCAAAACTAGTGAAAAAAAAAAAAACGGCAACCCGTCTTATAATGGATGAAAAGGATCCCGTCTCCCTAAACAACCAATAGAAAACCAAGACTAGATAAAATGGAAAAGGATTTATGCCATCTAGTGGACAAAAACTGAAATGCTTCACCAAACCCAAATTGTGACTTTTCTTGAGTTTATTTCACTTAACATTCTGATATTTCTCCATCATTTATGTTTTTGGCATAATTAGTGATTGTGCGTTTACATGGAATGTGGAAATATGAAGCACGTTTAGGGAAATGTCTTTATACATTATTCTCGGCCTTATAGCATACCTCCCAACCGTCCCGGATATCGAGGGACTGTCCCGGATTTGGAACAGCGCCCCCTCTGTCCCTCTTTCCTCCTCATTTTGGCCTGATCTCTATAGTTGGATATAAAAATGCACTACTTATCCAGCAAAAAAGACCATTTAAAATGAATCGTAAAGCTAAAAAAAAGCACTGGTGGGTTTAACCAATCGTTTTTTTTTGTACAGTTCTTCTTTAAGGGGAGGAGTGGCAGGGGGCGTGTCCTATGGCTGCATACTTTTTCTAATAGGTGTCCCTCATTCCCCTCTCGGATATTTGGGAGGTGCGCCTTATAGTGCTCTTCGGTTGCTCTGTGTGGAAGGCTGAGGAAAGGATCTCTGCAGAGGTGTGCGCAGCAGGAGGGGAAGCTGCCCCGGGCACTGTGGTATCAAGTGAGGTAGGGAGGCACCACAAGGAGACTGGGGGGGAGCGGATTAGAGTTGGGAGGGGGGATTTGGGGGGTGGCAGGGAGTAAGAATTGTTCTAGGAGGGGAGATTTGGGGAGGTGTGATTTAGGTGATTTGGGATTTGCGTTGGGAGGAGGGATGGGGGAAGACGATTTGTGCTGGGAGGTGGGATTAGGGGTTAGTACTAGAAAATGTGATATGCTAGAGGTGGCTGGTAATGCTATTTGGGGGGGATTTGTGCTGGGAGGGGGAGTCTGGAATTGGGAGGGTGGGTGTGCTGGGAAGGGGGAATTGGGAAGAGAGGATTTGTGCTCTAAGGGGAAATTTGAGGAGTAGAGGATTTGTGGTGGACGGGAGCTTTGTACTGGGAGGGGGGAATCTGGAATAGGGAGTAGAGGATTTGTGCTTGAAGGGGAAATTTGAGGAGTAGAGGATTTGTGCTAGGGGGAGGTACCTTTTTTTTGGGGGGGGGGATTTGTACTGGGAGCATACTGGGAGAGAAAGGATGAGCTGGAGGGATGGGGTAGAAAAATTGTGTGCTGAGAGGGGGGGTTCAGCAGGGGGGGATTTGTGCTGGGAGGGGGGAATCTGGAATTGGGAGGAGAGGATTTGTGCTTGAAGGGGAAATTTGAGGAGTAGAGGATTTGTGCTGGGGGGAGGGACCTTTTTTTTGGGGGGGGGGGGGGATTTGTACTGGGAGCATACTGGGAGAGAAAGGATGAGCTGGAGGGATGGGGGTAGAAAAATTGTGTGCTGAGAGGGGGGGTTCAGCAGGGGGGGATTTGTGCTGGGAGGGGGTAATCTGGAATTGGGAGGAGAGGATTTGTGCTTGAAGGGGAAATTTGAGGAGTAGAGGATTTGTGCTGGGGGGGGGGGGCTTTGTACTGGGAGGGGGAATCTGGATTTGGGAGGAGAGGAGTAGTGCTCAAAAGGGAAATTTGAGTAGTGAATTTGTGCTGGTTAGAGGGACCTTTTTTTGTGGTGGGGGGATTTTTACTGGGCATCCTGGGAGAGAAAAGATGTGTGCTGGAGGGATGGGGTTGGGCAAAATTGTGTGCTGAGTGGGGGGATTTCAGCAGGGGGGATTTGTGCTTGGAGAAGGGAAAAGGGGTCTGGAATTAGGAGGAAAGCTTTGTGCTCTAAGGGTAAATCTGAGCAGTAGAGGATTTATGCTAGGGGGGAGACTTTTTTGGATGGGGGGTTGTACTTGGGGCATCCTGGGAGAGAAGGATGTGAGCTGGAGGGATGGGGGCAAAATTGTGCGCTGGGAGGAGGATTTCAGCGGGGGGGAGGGGTTGTGCTGGAAGGGGGAATCTAGAATTGGGAGGAGAGGATTTGTGCTTGAAGGGGAAATTTGAGGAGTAGAGGATTTGTGCTGGGGGGGGGGGGGCTTTGTACTGGGAGGGGGATCTGGATTTGGGAGGAGAGGAGTAGTCCTCAAAGGGGAAATTTGAGTAGAGGATTTGTGCTGGGGGAGGGAATTTTTTTGGGGGGGGGGATTTTTACTGGGGGCATGCTGGGAGAGAAAGGATGTGAGCTGGAGGGATGGGTTTGGGCAAAATTGTGTGCTGGGTGGGGAGATTTCAGCAGGGGGGATTTGTGCTTGGAGAAGGGATCTGGAATTGGGAGGAAAGATTTGTGCTCTAAGGGGAAATCTGAGCAGTAGAGGATTTATGCTGGGGGGAGACTTTTTTTGGGGGGGTTGTACTTGGGGCATCCTGGGAGAGAAAGGATGTGAGCTCGGGGGGATGGGGGGGGGGGCAACTTTTTTTTTGCTGGGAGGGGGGATTTGTGCTGGGAGAGGGCAATCTGGAATTGGGAGGAGAGGAGCCATGCTCTAAGGGGAAATTTGAGGAGTAGAGGATTTGTGCTAGTAGTACTGGGGGCATACTGGGAGAAAAAGGATATGAGCTGGGGGGATGGGGGGGCAACATTTGTGCTGGGGGGATTTGTGCTGGTAGGGGGAAATCTGGAATTGGGAGGAGAGGATCTGTGCTTTAAGGGGAAATGTTGTCAGGGCTGGGCTCAGCCCTTCCTTCTCTGAGCTGGCCACTCAGCTGTCGGCTAATTGCCTGCTCCTATCTCTCTCCAAGTGACTCACCTGTTGATGATCCTGCTCGTCAGTCCTGCCTACTTAAGCCGTCCAGTCCAGAGGGTCTCTGCCTTCACCTTGGTCAACATCACAGAAACTCTCCTGCGATCCTGTTCAAGACTTGCTTTGCTGACATCCCTTCTGGCTCCAGATCCTGCTTGCTGTTCTACTACATTGATCCCTGACTTCTGGCTTGTCTGACCATCCATTCCGGTTACTGAACTCTGGCTATGTATGACAACATTTGTTCTTTTTACTTTTATTATTAAACAAGTGTGATTTACCTGTACTTCTGTCTCGGCCTGATTTCGTGGCTTCTGACAAATTTGAGGAGTAGAGGATTTGTGCTGGGGGGGGGGGAGCTTTTTGAGGGAGGGAAGGAATTGGTACTGGGGGCATACTTGGAGAGGGAGGATGTGAGCCTGGGGGATGGGTGGGCAAATATTTGTGCTGGGCAGCAGGGGGGGGTGTACTGGGAGGAGGGGGAATTTTTGCTTAGGGGGAAAGCATGCAGATTGGTCCTCAATTTTATTTTGGGGGTGGAGGAGATTTGAGGGGGGGTGGCACAATTTGGCATGCTTGCCCTCCAGATGACCTTGTCCCGAGCCTATTGCACTAGGGTGCGCACCCCAAAGCTCAAACACACATCCGTGTGTGTTTACACGACACAGTTTACTATGCTTCAGTTATGTATGGACACAGTGAATGATCGGTACCAATCGCTCTCTCTCTCTGTGTTCATTCAGAAAAGGAAAGGGTTGGTAAATGACATAGGGGCCTGGGCAGCAGGGGAAATCTGCACCACGTGGGTTGGTCCCTATGGATCTCTGTAGGCCTTGCTCCTAATAAACTCCGATACCACCCAGCCAGCAGCAGTCAGACATTTTGCCAAACCACCCCCATTCCCAGCCAATCCCCGCCCCTTTTTCCGGGTCTCAGGATTGGAAGGATGCGAGTGGGTTAAGGATGGTTGGGTTCATGTAATGAAGATTTGACGTTCCTCAGAGGAGTTCGCAGTTACCTGATACTTCATCCGATACGATTCGGTTCATGGAGGCCTTCACCTCCGTCACGTCCGCCGTCACTTTGGCCTCTGCAGAAAGAAAGGAACCCAAATTGACTCCACTTATAATTACTCGGGTCCCTTTCACATCCCCCCCTCCCCCCTCATTTCCAGTGCTGTGTCCTCCCTCCCCTTCATGGTTTGTCAGTCAGGGGTTGGGTGGGCCAGTGGGCTTCCATCTAATCTAGAAAATGGCCCACGGCATCCATAGTGCCAAACACGGCTTTACCATATAGAAGAAACACCAACTGGGCCACTCATTCACTCGATGGAAACCATTACGCTGGATGGGCGCTCCCCTTTGATGGCAATGTCACCGCAATCTCACCGCAATCTCACCACAATCTCACCGTAATGTCACCGTCACCGTAATGTCACCGCAATGTCACCGCAATGTCACCGCAATGTCACCGTAATGTCACCGTAATGTCACCGTAATGTCACCGTCTTCTAAAGAACGACATATGCTAAAATGAGGAACAGGACCTGCAGGTGGAGTTGGATCTTGAGGATTGGCACAAACTAGAGGGACATGCATCTGGCACATATATTAACACCTCGCCTATAGAAGAAAACTACAAAGTGTCTCTTCCATGGTATGTGGTCCCAATGAGACCGACCTCTTATGGGCCTCCCCGTACTGCTTTAGAGGATGTTCCCAAGAGGCTTCGTTCCTCCGTATTTGATGGGAATGTTCAAATGTCCGTAGATTCTGGATTTGGGTCTACAGATGTCTCTACTCTTTAAACGGGGATGAATCCTAAATCGGGCCGGTCCCGATTCTAGAAGCTCCGCGATGGGTGAGGAGACTGATCTCTTTCGTCTACTAGGTGGCCCTCATCGCGATAGCGAAGTGGTGGAAACCCCCCGCTAAACTGTTTGACCTGATTAAGACCAAGTGATCAACAAGATGCTCTCAGTCATCCTCCGCGATACAATTCCACAGGTCGAAAAGATGGGGGAGCCTTGGATTACCTACTTTTGCGGGGAATTTTTTTTAGAGTCCTTACACTTGTGGTCAGTGTGAAGAATGGTCCTTATACTTGTGGTCATTGGGAAGAATGGTCCCCATACTTGTGGTCATTGGGAAGAATGGTCCTTACACTTGTGGTCATTGGGAAGAATGGTCCCCATACTTGTGGTCATTGGGAAGAATGGTCCTTACACTTGTGGTCATTGGGAAGAATGGTCCTTATACTTGTGGTCAGTGGGAAGAATGGTCCTTACACTTGTGGTCAGTGGGAAGAATGGTCCTTACACTTGTGGTCATTGGGAAGAATGGTCCTCACACTTGTGGTCATTGGGAAGAATGGTCCTTATACTTGTGGTCATTGGGAAGAATGGTCCTTACACTTGTGGTCAGTGGGAAGAATGGTCCTTACACTTGTGGTCATTGGGAAGAATGGTCCTTACACTTGTGGTCAGTGGGAAGAATGGTCCTTACACTTGTGGTCATTGGGAAGAATGGTCCTTACACTTGTGGTCATTGGGAAGAATGGTCCTCACACTTGTGGTCATCGGGAAGAATGGTCCTTACACTTGTGGTCATTGGGAAGAATGGTCCTTACACTTGTGGTCAGTGGGAAGAATGGTCCTCACACTTGTGGTCATTGAGAAGAATGGTCCTTACACTGGTGGTCATTGGGAAGAATGGTCCTTACACTGGTGGTCATTGGGAAGAATGGTCCTTACACTTGTGGTCATTGGGAAGAATGGTCCTTACACTTGTGGTCAGTGGGAAGAATGGTCCTTACACTTGTGGTCATTAGGAAGAATGGTCCTTACACTTGTGGTCAGTGGGAAGAATGGTCCTTACACTTGTGGTCATTGGGAAGAATGGTCCTCATACTTGTGGTCATTGGGAAGAATGGTCCTTACACTTGTGGTCAGTGGGGAAGAATGGTCCTTACACTTGTGGTCATTGGGAAGAATGGTCCTCACACTTGTGGTCATTGGGAAGAATGGTCCTCATACTTGTGGTCATTGGGAAGAATGGTCCTTACACTTGTGGTCATCGGGAAGAATGGTCCTCATACTTGTGGTCATTGGGAAGAATGGTCCTCACACTTGTGGTCAGTGGGAAGAATGGTCCTCATACTTGTGGTCATTGGGAAGAATGGTCCTTACACTTGTGGTCATCGGGAAGAATGGTCCTCATACTTGTGGTCATTGGGAAGAATGGTCCTCACACTTGTGGTCATTGGGAAGAATGGTCCTTACACTTGTGGTCATTGGGAAGAATGGTCCTCGCGCTTGTGGTCAGTGAGAAGAATGGCCCTCACACTTGTGGTCAGTGGGAAGAATGGTCCTCACACTTGTGGTCATTGGGAAGAATGGTCCTCACACTTGTGGTCATTGGGAAGAATGGTCCTCACACTTGTAGTCATTGGGAAGAATGGTCCTTACACTTGTGGTCAGTGGGAAGAATGGTCCTTACACTTGTGGTCATTGGGAAGAATGGTCCTCGCGCTTGTGGTCAGTGAGAAGAATGGCCCTCACACTTGTGGTCAGTGGGAAGAATGGTCCTCACACTTGTGGTCATTGGGAAGAATGGTCCTCACACTTGTGGTCAGTGGGAAGAATGGTCCTCACACTTGTGGTCAGTGGGAAGAATGGTCCTCACACTTGTGGTCAGTGGGAAGAATGGTCCTCACGCTTGTGGTCAGTGGGAAGAATTGTCCTCACGCTTGTGGTCATTGGGAAGAATGGTCCTCGCGCTTGTGGTCAGTGAGAAGAATGGCCCTCACACTTGTGGTCAGTGGGAAGAATGCTCCTTACACTTGTGGTCATTGGGAAGAATTACCCCCTTACAGATAGCAAAAAAGATCAATGGTGTCGGTGGAAACTCATCTGAGGAGGCAGAAATTACCCAATGCTGAAGGAACCCGTACAACCTCTGGAGGAACCCTAGTGTTCCACGGAAACCCTGGTTGAGAATCGCTGGTCTAGTGAATAGACGTAATTTCTCAGCCAATCATATTTGTGGCTAAGCACGCTGGGATAGTCTATTTAAGGGGAATGAGGGAGGTGATCAGTGTTCTTTTAGCCCCAGGCCAAGGCCTGGGGGGCTGTATGTAAAGCAGCAGATGAAGGTTAGGCCTAGCTACGTGTGTAGAGGCTCAGCCCGAGAGGAGCCTGATCGTTGCAGAGGTTCAGCCGGACGGTGAACCGAGTGTCGCCAGAGCTGAAGGAGAAGCCTTTGCCACATGGGACCACCACTCCTGTTACCAGAGACAAGTGAGAACCAGAGGTCAAAGATGAAGGGGGTCATTGTCGCCAGTAAGGGACTACTCGTGTTATCAGAGACCAGGTTTGGGAAGTCTGAAGAAGCACCAGATCAGCCTTTTTCACTAGCGGTAGCCGGGGACGGTGAACAAGTTGGGAAATCTTCAGCGTTCAAGTCAGGGACCCAGCGGGTGAGCGCGGGTGACACTTGAAGAGGATTCGGCAAGGCTTAGCTGAGAGCCAAGCCAGGGACCCAGCGGGTATGGTGGGTGACCCTTGGAGTATACAGAAGCTTAGCTACGGAAGAGCTCAGGGGATCCAGAGGGCGGCTGGGATCTGAAGGTGTGGTGAGAAGACTGGGAGCTCAGTGAGAAAAGCTACAGCAGGAGGCTGTGAGATGGAGGCCAGGTCCTACACAACGGGGATACCAAGTCTGGTATGTGTACAGATCTGTGCTGAAGTCAACCTACAAGTTGAGTTGCCATAGGAGACAGCGGGTTCTACAAATACAGTTGCTGCAACCAGCTTAAAGGCCCTCAACCTGTATAGCTGTCTGCTTATTCTGTCTCGGAGTCTGTCAATTGCTATTGCATCTGCCTAAGGGTGTTCAGGCCCTAACCCTCTCTCCCCCAGTTCTTGTTAGGTGACAATAAATCTCTTTTGTTCGCATTCAAAAAGTGACTGGCGCCCAATCATTCTATCTTGCATTACACACACTATGCCTAGTAACTCAGCTCTCCCTGACTCTGGAGGTCACCATTAGGCCTCTAGGGGCCGGGGGCCCTTGCTATAAAGACTATTGGGAACGAAATAGAGACATTACCCAGAAAGCCTTCCGAAAGGCACTTTGACCAACAGTTCACTTGGCAGCGATCGGGTTGCCACCTCATCCCTTTAAATTCGAACACATAATAATTACACGGATTCTGTGGCTAATTAAGGTGGTAATTAAACTCACTCGGTGCCTCATCTGCATTAAATTAGCCTCAGAACCCGAGTAATTAGTATGTGTTCGGGTATAAAGGGATGAGGTGGCAACCCTAGGCAGCAGAGTCACCTCCATGAAGGCCAACGTTGGGTCAGCATGCAACGTTGGGTCAGCACTGACACCAAACAGCAGACAGTGATGTCACCAGCGCATGCGCTCTGAATGACCAGCATACCCGTGCCGTTCCTTCAGAGCATGCGTGGGAGTGACCTCATCACGGCTTGGCAATTCGATTGGCCACATCCTGCGAACCCGGAGGGAAGACCAAGTGAAGATGGAAGCCTCCGCAGTGCGCCCCTGGAGGGCTTTGTTTCAAGGTAAGTGCTAGTATGCCAAGCGCTTCACCTGAGTGCTGAGAGTCAGCGGGGGAGGACTCACGTGTGATGATGATGGTGAGGAAGAAGATGGTGAGGAGGAATCCAAGTAAGAGAGTCAGTGGGGAGCAGTTCAGTCTGGAGAGAGGATGAGGGATCCATTTCTTCACAAGGAGTCCTGAGGGGGAACAAAGAGGACAATTAAATTCACTGAGGACTGAGATCATATGACTTACTAAGGACTGAGATCCCATGACTTACTAAGGACTGAGATCACATGACATACTAAGGACTGAGATCACATGACATACTAAGGACTGAGATCACATGACTTACTAAGGACTGAGATCACATGACATACTAAGGACTGAGAGCCCATGACTTACTAAGGACTGAGATCATATGACTTACTAAGGACTGAAATCACATGACTTACTAAGGACTGAGATCCCATGACTTACTAAGGACTGAGATCATATGACTTACTAAGGACTGAAATCACATGACTTACTAAGGACTGAGATGCCATGACTTACTAAGGACTGAGATCACATGACTTACTAAGGACTGAGATCACATGACTTACTAAGGACTGAGATCACATGACATACTAAGGACTGAGATCCCATGACTTACTAAGGACTGAGATCACATGACATACTAAGGACGGTGGTTACATGAGGTACTAAGGACTGAGATTCCATGACTTACTAAGGACTGAGATCACATGACTTACTAAGGACTGAGATCACATGACATACTAAGGACTGAGATCACATGACTTACTAAGGACTGAGAGCCCATGACTTACTAAGGACTGAGATCATATGACTTACTAAGGACTGAAATCACATGACTTACTAAGGACTGAGATCCCATGACTTACTAAGGACGGAGGTTACATGACTTACTAAGGACTGAGATTCCATGACTTACTAAGGACTGAGATCACATGACTTACTAAAGACTGAGATCACATGACTTACTAAGAACGGAGGTTACATGACTTACAAAGGACTGAGATCACATGACATACTAAGGACTGAGATCACATGACTTACTAAGGACTGAGAGCCCATGACTTACTAAGGACTGAGATCATATGACTTACTAAGGACTGAAATCACATGACTTACTAAGGACTGAGATCCCATGATTTACTAAGGACGGAGCTTACATGACTTACTAAGGACTGAGATTCCATGACTTACTAAGGACTGAGATCACATGACTTACTAAGGACTGAGATCACATGACTTACTAAGAACGGAGGTTACATGACTTACAAAGGACTGAGATCACATGACTTACTAAGGACTGAGATCACATGATTTACTAAGGACTGAGATCACATGACATACTAAGGACTGAGATCACATGACTTACTAAGGACTGAGAGCCCATGACTTACTAAGGACTGAGATCATATGACTTACTAAGGACTGAGATCATATGACTTACTAAGGACTGAAATCACATGACTTACTAAGGACTGAGATCCCATGACTTACTAAGGACGGAGGTTACATGACTTACTAAGGACTGAGATTCCATGACTTACTAAGGACTGAGATCACATGACTTACTAAGGACTGAGATCACATGACTTACTAAGGACTGAGATCACATGACTTACTAAGAACGGAGGTTACATGACTTACAAAGGACTGAGATCACATGACTTACTAAGGACTGAGATTCCATGACTTACTAAGGACTGAGATTCCATGACTTACTAAGGACTGAGATCACATGACTTACTAAGGACTGAGATCACATGACTTACTAAGGACTGAGATCACATGACTTACTAAGGACTGAGATCACATGACTTACTAAGGACTGAGATCACATGACTTACTAAGGACGGAGGTTACATGACTTACTAAGGACTGAGATTCCATGACTTACTAAGGACTGAGATCACATGACTTACTAAGAACGGAGGTTACATGACTTACAAAGGACTGAGATCACATGACTTACTAAGGACTGAGATCACATGACTTACTAAGGACTGAGATCCCATGACTTACTAAGGACTGAGATCTCATGACTTACTAAGGACTGAGAGCCCATGACTTACTAAGGACAGAGATCACATGATTTACTAAGGACTGAGATCACATGACTTACTAAGGACTGAGATTCCATGACTTACTAAGGACTGAGATCACATGACTTACTAAGGACTGAGATCACATGACTTACTAAGGACGGAGGTCACATGTCTTACTAAGGACTGAGATCCTATGACTTACTAAGGACGGAGATCACATGACTTACTAAGGACTGAGATCACAAGACTAACTAAGGACTGAGATTCCATGACTTACTAAAGACTGAGATCATATGACTTGCTAAGGACTGAGATCCCATGACTTACTAAGGACTGAGATCATATAACTTACTAAGGACTGAGATCACATGACTTACTAAGGACTGAGATCCCATGACTTACTAAGGACTGAGATCATATGACTTACTAAGGACTGAGATCACATGAATTACTAAGGACTGAGATCCCATGACTTACTAAGGACTGAGATCACATGACTTACTAAGGACTGAGATTCCATGACTTACTAAGGACTGAGATCACATGAATTACTAAGGACTGAGATCCCATGACTTACTAAGGACTGAGATCATATAACTTACTAAGGACTGAGATCACATGACTTACTAAGGACTGAGATCCCATGACTTACTAAGGACTGAGATCATATGACTTACTAAGGACTGAGATCACATGAATTACTAAGGACTGAGATCTCATGACTTACTAAGGACTGAGATCACATGACTAACTAAGGACTGAGATCATATGACTTACTAAGGACTGAGATCACATGACTTACTAAGGACTGAGATCACATGACTTACTAAGGACTGAGATCACATGACTTACCGAGGACTGAGATCACATGACTTACCAAGGACTGAGATCACATGACTTACCGAGGACTGAGATCACTTGACTTACCGAGGACTGAGATCACATGACTTACTAAGGACTGAGATCACATGACTTACTAAGGACTGAGATCACATGACTTACTAAGGAATGAGATTCCATGACTTACTAAGGACTGAGATCACATGACTAACTAAGGATTGAGATCACATGACTTACCGAGGACTGAGATCACATGACTTACTAAGGACTGAGATCACATGACTTATCAAGGACTGAGATCACATGACTTACTAAGGACTGAGATCACATGACTTACTAAGGACTGAGATCACATGACTCCATTACTTATAATAATCACCTACTGACTGAGATTTATGAGAAAGAACAATCCAACCAATCCTGAGAACACCCCTCCCCCACCTACCTACACCCATCCACACTGCACAGTACCCCCTCCCTTGTCCTGTAGTTCTCGGTCTCTGATTGGTTGTCTCCTCCATGACCCGTACCTTGTGGGATCCACCTGTGTGCCGCGGCTCCGTCTCTGGGGGTCCCGTCCTCATGGAGTCCCTGTAAGTCGTCATATTTCACCGACATGACCTGGAAGAGGAGAAGACGGGGATTATCCTCATTTCATATTTTAGGAGGGGGGGAGGGGGGCAGGGATGTGGGGGCGGGGTCTGTGTTTACACCTGGTGATCAATAATAAAGAAATACAGAATATCCTGTATACAGGAGCAATGGATCAATAAATATGGTGTATTCTGCAGGGCCGTCTTTAAGGCAGGACAAAAGGGGGCAGCTGCCCTGGGCCTAATCATTGTTGTGGGGCCCAAAGCAGCTGCCCCATACTTGCCAACTATCCCAGTTTAAATTCCCTCGTCCCTTAAAGTTTTAGTCCTGTGCTGTGTCCCGATATCTCAGTGTGAAGTTCTGTTACTCATGCTGCCCGCCTCTGCCCTATTGCTGTGTACAGAGGACCCCGTGTTTACATGTAAATAACCGGCATTCATATGTGTATGACGCCCCCCTCAGGTCACACCCACCGTTACTTCTACTGAATGCTGCCCACTGGGGAGGTAAAGGGGCAGCTTGAAGTCCCGCCTACAAACTCTGCTCCTTCCACCTACCATTTAGCCCTTTAGCGCTTGAAAAAAAACGCCTCCAGTGTAAAAGGGGTCTAAAAGATAAAAAAAAGGGTCCCTGTTGTACACCCTACCCATTCACATAGTGGGGGGGCGGGGCCTCGGGGCCCCTTGTTAAAGGAGGCTTCCAGATTCTGATAAGCCCCCCCATCCGCCCGCAGACCCCCACAGCCCAGGGTTGTCGGGAAGAGGCCCTTGTCCTCATCAACATGGCCACAAGGTGCTTTGGGATGGACCCCCCACCCCAAAGCACCCACCCACCCCCCCCCCCACCATGTTGAGGGCATGTGCCCTGGTATGGTTCAGGAGGGGGGGGAGGTGAGGGGCACACGCTCGCTTGTCCCCTCCCCTTTACTGACCCGCTGGGCTACATGCTAGGATAAGGGCCTTGTATGAACTGGGGGGGGACCCTACACCATTTTTTTCCAAATTTTTCTATTGCCAGCATTCTTTACCTCTACATTTATCTGTAAGTGACAAGTGTAATGTACAGAGTGCAGGGGTCAGGAGTGTGTAATATACAAAGCACAGGGGTCAGGAATGTGTATAGTGCAGAGTGCAGGGGTCAGGGGTACGTAATGTGCAGGGGTCAGGGGTGTATAATATAGAAAGTGCAGGGGTCAGGAGTGTGTAATGTACAGAGTGTAGGGGTCAGAAGTGTGTAATATACAGAATGCAGGGTTCAGAAGTGTGTAATATGTAAAGCGCAAGGGTCAGGACTGTATATAGTGCAGAGTGTAGGGGTCAGAAGTATGTAATGCGCAGGGGTCAGGAGTGTGTAATATACAGAGTTTGGGGGTCAGGAGTGTGTATTGTACAAAGTGTAGGGGTCACGAGTGTGTATAGTGCAGAGTGAAGGAGTCAGGAGTACGTAATGTGCAGGGGTCAGGAGTGTGTAATGTACAGAGTGCAGGGTTTAGAAGTATATAATGTAAAGAGTGCAGGGGTCATGTGTATATAAGGTACAGAGTGCAGGGTTTAAGAGTATATAATGTACAGAGTGCCGGGGTCAGGAATGTGTATTGTGTAGAGTGTAGGGATCAGGTGTGTGGAATGTACAGGGGTTAGGAGTCTAATGTACAGAGTGCATTGGTCAGGAGTAGAGATGGGCCGAACCCGCCCCTGTTTGGGAGTTCTAATGCAAACGGCAAACCCCATTGAAGTCTATGGGAGCTGAACAGGAAAAAAATCAAAAGTGCCCCTTTTGAAAGCTTAAATGCAAGTAATTGGCCATAAAAGGGGTATGGGGGGGGGGGTTTGGGTACTGCCCTGGGGGACATGTATCAATAATAATAAAAAAAAACAATTGTTGTTTCAGGCGCAGTGTTTTTAATGATGCTTACATTAAAAATTAAAAATGAATTGAAATATAGTGCGGGGGGGGGGGGTCCCTTAGTCTGCCTGTAACATGGTGCATCTGTACCATGTATAGAACCTGCTGCAGCAAAACTGAAAAAAAAAAAACGAGTCAAATCCCATTTAAAATAACTTGCGGTTACAGTTGCCAACACCCCCCTCCCAAAATCCATACCAGACCCCTATCTGGGTGTGCAGCCTGGCAGGTCAGGAAGGGGGGACAAGTGGGTGCCCCACCCCCTCCTAAACCATACTAGGCCACATGCCCTCAACATGAGGGGGTGGTTTGTGGCAGGGGAGGCTTTGCCCCCTTTCACCTACCCCAAAGCACCTTGTCCCCATGTTGATGATCAGGGGTCAGGAGTGTGTAATGTACAGAGTACAGGGGTCAGGAGTGTGTAATGTACAGAGTACAGGGGTCAGGAGTGTGTAATGAACAGAGTACAGGGGTCAGGAGTGTGTAATGTACAGAGTGCAGGGGTGAGGGGTGTGTAATGTACAGAGTGCAGGGGTGTGTAATGTTCAGGGGTCAGGGGTGTGTAATGTACAGGGTGCAGGGGCCAGGGGTGTGTAATGTACAGAGTGCAGGGGTCAGGGTTGTGCAAGGTACAGAGTGCAGGGGTGTGTAATGTACTGAGTGCAGGGGTCAGGGGTGTGTAATGTACAGGGTGCAGGGGTCAGGTGTGTATAATGTACAGCGTACAGGGGTGTGTAATGTACAGGGTGCAGGGGTCAGGGGTGTGTAATGTACAGGGTGCAGGGTCAGAGGTGTCTAATGTGCAGAGTACAGGGGTCAGGGTCCCCACCCCCTCCTAAACCATACTAGGCCACATGCCCTCAACATGGGGGGGTGGTTTGTGGCAGGGGGGGCTTTGCCCCCTCCACCTACCCAAAAGCACCTTGTCCCCATGTTGATGATCAGGGGTCAGGAATGTGTAGTGTACAGAGTACAGGGGTCAGGAGTGTGCAATGTACAGAGTACAGGGGTCAGGAGTGTGTAATGTGCAGAGTACAGGGGTGAGGAGTGTGTAATGTACAGAGTACAGGGATGAGGAGTGTGTAATGTACAGAGTACAGGGGTCAGGAGTGTGTAATGTACAGAGTACAGGGTCAGGAGTGTGTAATGTACAGAGTACAGGGGTCAGGGGTGTGTAATGTACAGGGTGCAGGGGTCAGGAGTGTGTAATGTACAGAGTACAGGGTCAGGAGTGTGTAATGTACAGAGTACAGGGGTCAGGAGTGTGTAATGTACAGAGTGCAGGGGTCAGGAATGTGTAATGTACAGAGTACAGGGGTCAGGAGTGTGTAATGTACAGAGTACAGGGTTCAGGGGTGTATAATGTACAGAGTGCAGGGGTCAGGGTTGTGTAATGTACAGGAAGCAGGGGTCAGGGGTGTGTAATGTACAGGGTGCAGGGGTCAGGGGTGTGTAATGTACAGGGTGCAGGGGTCAGGGGTGTATAAAGTACAGGGTGCAGAGGTCAAGAGTAAAAGTAACTGTTACTGAGTAAACATGTTTGCAGGATGCCTCTAGCTGAGCCAGAGACCCCCCCCCCCCGCCCCCCCCCCACACACACACACCAATCTGTCCCCAATCCCTACAATACTAAGCACAGACAGAGTCGGCGTCTCCACACAGTGCACCAATCACCACCTGTGTGATGTCACATGGGGGGTGTGTCAGTCCATAAAAGAGAAGGAAAGAAGAGGATTGCCCACCTGGCAGTGTCCCGGCAGAGAATATCTGGAAGGTTCGGAGTTCTCTGGTCCTAATAGAAGAATTTCGGATTGCTTCAGTTTTTGCTCTCCGTGTCCCCTCCCCCCTCCACTCCTTCCTATTATCCTTTCCAGAAAACATTTCCTCATCCCCGAGGACAGACGAGTGGTGATAACCAGTCCGCTCACGTGTCACCATACCACAAATATACCTACTATACAATATATACAATATTCTCACCGCAACCTCCACCTTCACCGCAACCTTCTACTCCAAGAAGTTCTATCTCACCCCCGTCTGCCCCCGCCAGACCTACACCACCCCTACCAACCCCTGTGCCACCATCACCACCCCTACCAACCCCTGTGCCACTATCAACACCCCTACCAACCCCTGTGCCACTATCACCACCCCTACCAACCCCTGTGCCACTATCACCACCCCTACCAACCCCTGTGCCACTATCACCACCCCTACCAACCCCTGTGCCACTATCACCACCCCTACCAACACCTGTGCCACTATCACCACCCCTACCAACCCCTGTGCCACTACCACCACCCCTACCAACCCCTGTGCCACTATCAACACCCCTACCAACCCCTGTGCCACTATCACCACCCCTACCAACCCCTGTGCCACTATCACCACCCCTACCAACCCCTGTGCCACTATCACCACCCCTACCAACCCCTGTGCCACTATCACCACCCCTACCAACCCCTGTGCCACTACCACCACCCCTACCAACCCCTGTGCCACTATCACCACCCCTACCCAACCCCTGTGCCACTATCACCACCCCTACCAACCCCTGTGCCACTATCACCACCCCTACCCAACCCCTGTGCCACTATCACCACCCCTACCAACACCTGTGCCACTATTACCACCCTACCAACCCCTGTGCCACTATCACCACCCCTACCAACTCTTGTGCCACTACCACCACCCCTACCTACCCCTGTGCCACTATCAACACCCCTACAAACCCCTGTGCCACTATTACCACCCCTACCAACCCCTGTGCCACTATCACCACCCCTACCCAACCCCTGTGCCACTATCACCACCCCTACCAACCCCTGTGCCACTATCACCACCCCTACCAACCCCTGTGCCACTATCACCACCCCTACCCAACCCCTGTGCCACTATCACCACCCCTACCAACCCCTGTGCCACTATCACCACCCCTACCAACCCCTGTGCCACTATCACCACCCCTACCAACCCCTGTGCCACTATCACCACCCCTACCAACCCCTGTGCCACTATCACCACCCCTACCAACCCCTGTGCCACTATCACCACCCCTACCCAACCCCTGTGCCACTATCACCACCCCTACCAACCCCTGTACCACTATCACCACCCCTACCAACCCATGTGCCATTATCACCACCCCTACCAACCCCTGTGCCACTATCACCACCCCTACCAACCCCTGTGCCACTATCACCACCCCTACCAACCACCTTCCTAAAGCTTCAATTCCTTTAGCCAGCCCCTGTGTCACTATCACCACCCTTCGTCCTTGGTCCCACTTTCCACTCCCTAGGAGACCTCTGCCACTGTCCCATCCCTACACTCCCTGCCAGAGCTACACCTTCCCTAGTACGCCCCCTGTGCCACTATCACCACCCCTGGTGTTTGGACCCACCTTCCTCTTCTAGGGACCCAGGAGCTCTGCCACTGCTCATTCTGAACCTACACCCCCTTCCAGAGTTACATGTTCCCTAGTCAATCACGGTGCCACTATCACCACCCCTACCAACCCCTGTGCCACTATCAACACCCCTACCCAACCCCTGTGCCACTATCACCACCCCTACCCAACTCCTGTGCCACTATCACCACCCCTACCAACCCCTGTGCCACTATCACCACCCCTACCAACCCCTGTGCCACTATCACCACTCCTACCAACCCCTGTGCCACTACCACCACCCCTATCAACCCCTGTGCCACTATCACCACCCCTACCAGCCCCTGTGCCACTATCACCACCCCTACCAACCCCTGCCAGAGCTACACCACCCCTACCAACCCCTGTTCCACTATCACCACCCCTACCCAACCCCTGTGCCACTATCACCACCCCTACCAACCCCTGTGCCACTATCACCACCCCTACCAACCCCTGTGCCACTATCACCACCCCTACCAACCCCTGCCAGAGCTACACCACCCCTACCAACCCCTGTGCCACTATCACCACCCCTACCCAACCCCTGTGCCACTATCACCACCCCTACCAACCCCTGTGCCACTATCACCACCCCTACCAACCCTTGTGCCACTATCACCACCCCTACCAACCCCTGTGCCCCTATCACCACCCCTACCAACCCCTGTGCCACTATCACCACCCCTACCAACCCCTGTGCCCCTATCACCACCCCTACCAACCCCTGTGCCACTATCACCACCCCTACCAACCCCTGTGCCACTATCACCACCCCCTACCAACCCCTGTGCCACTATCACCACCCCTACCAACCCCTGTGCCACTATCACCACCCCTACCAACCCCTGTGCCACTATCACCACCCCTATCAACCCCTGTGCCACTATCACCACCCCTACCAACCCCTGTGCCACTATCACCACCCCTACCAACCCCTGTGCCACTATCACCACCCCTACCAACCCCTGCCAGACCTACACCACCCCTACCAACTCCTGTGCCACTATCACCACCCCTACCCAACCCCTGTGCCACTATCACCACCCCTACCAACCCCTGTGCCACTATCACCACCCCTACCAACCCCTGTGCCACTATCACCACCCCTACCAACACCTGTGCCACTATCACCACCCCTACCAACCCCTGTGCCACTACCACCACCCCTACCAACCCCTGTGCCACTATCACCACACCCACCCAACCCCTGTGCCACTATCACCACCCCTACCCAACCCCTGTGCCACTATCACCACCCCTACCAACCCTTGTGCCACTATCACCACCCCTACCAACCCCTGTGCCACTATCACCACCCCTACCAACCCCTGTGCCACTATCACCACCCCTACCCAACCCCTGTGCCACTACCACCCCCCTACCAACCCCTGTACCACTATCACCACCCCTACCAACCCCTGTGCCATTATCACCACCCCTACCAACCACCTTCCTAAAGCTTCAATTCCTTTAGCCAGCCCCTGTGTCACTATTACCACCCTTCGTCCTTGGTCCCACTTTCCACTCCCTAGGAGACCTCTGCCACTGTCCCATCCCTACACTCCCTGTCAGAGCTACACCTTCCCTAGTACGCTCCCTGTGCCACTATCACCACCCCTAGTGTTTGGACCCACCTTCCTCTTCTAGGGACCCAGGAGCTCTGCCACTGCTCATTCTGAACCTACACCCCCTTCCAGAGTTACATGTCCCCTAGTCAATCACGGTGCCACTATCACCACCCCTACCAACACCTGTGCCACTATCAACACCCCTACCCAACCCCTGTGCCACTATCACCACCCCTACCCAACTCCTGTGCCACTATCACCACCCCTACCAACCCCTGCCAGAGCTACACCACCCCTACCAACCCCTGTGCCACTATCACCACCCCTACCCAACCCCTGTGCCACTATCACCACCCCTACCAACCCCTGTGCCACTATCACCACCCCTACCAACCCTTGTGCCACTATCACCACCCCTACCAACCCCTGTGCCCCTATCACCACCCCTACCAGCCCCTGTGCCACTATCACCACCCCTACCAACCCCTGTGCCCCTATCAACACCCCTACCAACCCCTGTGCCACTATCACCACCCCTACCAACCCCTGTGCCACTATCACCACCCCTACCAACCCCTGTGCCACTATCACCACCCCTACCAACCCCTGTGCCACTATCACCACCCCCTACCAACCCCTGTGCCACTATCACCACCCCTACCAACCCCTGTGCCACTATCACCACCCCTACCAACCCCTGTGCCACTATCACCACCCCTACCAACACCTGTGCCATTATCACCACCCCTACCAACCCCTGTGCCACTACCACCACCCCTACCAACCCCTGTGCCACTATCACCACCCCTACCCAACCCCTGTGCCACTATCACCACCCCTACCAACCCCTGTGCCACTATCACCACCCCTACCAACCCCTGTGCCACTATCACCACCCCTATCAACCCCTGTGCCACTATCACCACCCCTACCAACCCCTGTGCCACTATGACCACCCCTACCAACCCCTGCCAGACCTACACCACCCCTACCAACTCCTGTGCCACTATCACCACCCCTACCCAACCCCTGTGCCACTATCACCACCCCTACCAACCCCTGTGCCACTATCACCACCCCTACCAACCCCTGTGCCACTATCACCACCCCTACCAACCCCTGTGCCACTATCACCACCCCTACCAACACCTGTGCCACTATCACCACCCCTACCAACCCCTGTGCCACTACCACCACCCCTACCAACCCCTGTGCCACTATCACCACCCCCACCCAACCCCTGTGCCACTATCACCACCCCTACCCAACCCCTGTGCCACTATCACCACCCCTACCCAACCCCTGTGCCACTATCACCACCCCTACCAACCCTTGTGCCACTATCACCACCCCTACCAACCCCTGTGCCACTATCACCACCCCTACCAACCCCTGTACCACTATCACCACCCCTACCAACCCCTGTGCCATTATCACCACCCCTACCAACCACCTTCCTAAAGCTTCAATTCCTTTAGCCAGCCCCTGTGTCACTATTACCACCCTTCGTCCTTGGTCCCACTTTTCACTCCCTAGGAGACCTCTGCCACTGTCCCATCCCTACACTCCCTGTCAGAGCTACACCTTCCCTAGTACGCTCCCTGTGCCACTATCACCACCCCTAGTGTTTGGACCCACCTTCCTCTTCTAGGGACCCAGGAGCTCTGCCACTGCTCATTCTGAACCTACACCCCCTTCCAGAGTTACATGTCCCCTAGTCAATCACGGTGCCACTATCACCACCCCCGGTCCCTCCCAGGACCCACTTCCCTCTCCTGGGATCCCTGGACCTCTGGCTCTGTCCATTCCTACACTCATTGCCAGAGCTACACCTTCCCTAGTACCACCCCCCCCCCCCCCGTGCTACTATCAGCACCCCTGGTGTTTGGACCCACCTTCCTCACCTAGGAGCTCAGCCACTGCTCAACCTGAACCTACACCCCCTTCCTAAAGCTTCAATTGCCTCACCTAACCCCAGTGTCGCTATCATCTCCCCTGGTCCCACCTTCTTTATATAGGAGCCCAGGACCTCTGACACTGCTCATCCTGTACCTATGTCCCCTCCCAGATCCCCTGTGTCGCAATCACCTCCCCTGCACCCTGGACCACCTTATTATTATTCCAGGACTTCCGCCACTGCTCATTGCCTGCCTACAGTATCTCACAAAAGTAAGTACACCCCTCAGTGACATTTCTTCTCTCTTTTCATGTGACAACACTGAAGAAATGACACTTGTCTACAATGTAAAGTAGTGAGTGTACAGCTTGTATAACAGTGTAAATTTCCTGTCCCCTCAAAATAACTCAACACACAGCCATTAATGTCTAAACCGCTGGCAACAAAAGTCAGTACACCCCTAAGTGAAAATATCCAAATTGGTCCCAAAGTGTCAATATTTTGTGTGGCCGCCATTATTTTCCAGCACTGCCTTCACCCTCTTGGGCATGGAGGTCAGCAGAGCTTCACAGGTCACCACTGGAGTCCTCTTCCCCTCCCCCATGATGACATCACAGAGCTGGTGGATGTTGGAGACCTTCCCCTCCTCCACCTTCCCTCTGAGGATCCCCCACAGATGATCAATAGGGTTTAGGTCTGGAGACATGCTTGGCCAGTCCATCACCTTTACCCTCAGCTTCTTTAGAAAGACAGTGGTGGTGTTGGAGGTGTGTTTGGGGTGGTTATCATGTTGGAATACTGCCCTGCGGCCCAGTCTCTGAAGGGAGGGGATCATGCTCTGCTTCAGTATGTCACAGTACATGTTGGCATTCATGGTCCCCTCAATGATCTGTAGCCCCCCAGTGCCGGCAGCACTCATGCAGCCCCAGACCATGACACCCCCACCACCATGCCTGACTGTAGACAAGACACACTTGTCTTTGTCCTCCTCACCTGGTTGCCCCCACACACGCTTGTCACCATCTGACACCAAATACCTTTATCTTGGTCTCATCAGACCACAGGACATGGTTCCAGTAATCCATCTCCTTAGTCTGCTTGTCTTCAGCAAACTGTTTGTGGTCTTTCTTGTACATCATCTTTAGAAGAGGCTTCCTTCTGGGAGGACAGCCATGCAGACCAATTTGATGCAGTGTGCGGCGTATGGTCTGAGCACTGACAGGCTGACCCCCCCCACCCCTACAACCTCTGCAGCAATGCTGGCAGCACTCATACATCTATTTCCCACAGACAACCTCTGGATATGACGCTGAGCACGTGACCTCAACTTCTTTGGTGGACCATGGCGAGGCCTGTTCTGAGGGGAGCCTGTCCTGTTATACCGCTGTATGGTCTTGTCCACCGTGCTGCAGCTCAGTTTCAGGGTCTTTGCAATCTTCTTATAGCCTAGACCATCTTTATGTAGAGCAACAATTCTTATCTTCAGATCCTCAGAGAGTTCTTTGCCATGAGGTGCCATGTTGTACTTCCAGTGACCAGTATGAGAGAGTGAGAGCGATAACACCAAATGTAACACACCTGCTCCCCATTCACACCTGAGACCTTGTAACACTAACGGATGAGCTTGATGTTCAAGTCGAACATACGTTTATACGTTTACGATTGTCTATCCTCTTCCTCCTCCGCTGATATGTTGGAGGAACATTTTTGGTTCTGGGTGATGCAACCAGCCGAAATTTTCTGCCCCTGTTTAACAGGGGCGTTTAATTACAATTTTTGATGCAATGCTTTGCAGCAGGGCTCATTCCTGCACTACAACTAGAGTATATGGGAGAGGTTGCAGTGTCGTGGCACCAGCACCAGTGCCTAAGGCCCAATTTTCCCACCAAGTGTAACTTTGAGGGCTTACAATGTTGTGGCAAAACCAACACCTTGTTCCGCCATTTCTGCAGAGCATATAGGACAGGCCCCTACTTTCAAACATCCAACTTACAAACATCTCCTACTTGCAAACGGAAGGAGACAACAGGAAGTGAGATGAAAAAAGATGGACGACAAAACAAATTATACAGGGGTGATAACCCTTCCCTATGTTTTCCAAAAAGCTTAAAAATAGATTTTTTGACTGGAGCTACACTTTAAAAATGTACCAGTTGAAAATTACAAACAGATTCTACTTAACACAACAAACCTACACAGTAAAAAAGGAAAGAAAATCTGCGCTACAGTAAAACAAAAAAACACCCAAATTATATATGATGCAGCAATTCAAATATATATCAAAATGTTATATATGTTATATATGTAAGCCCCCCCCCCCCATTACCAGCCCCTTTGGGTCTTGTACGGATATTAAGGGGAACCCCGTACCCATATTAAAAAAGGAAATGTGTGTGGCCCCCAGGCCCTATATACTCAGAACAGCAGTATACAGGCGGTGCAAACAAGACAGGGACTGTGTAGGTTTATGGAAAAGAAAGAGAACTGCGCAATCCCTAATATTTCATATTAGGATATAAATATCTCACCCAAAATACAGTGAAACATAAAAGTGCTCAGTATTACATGAGAATACCATAAACACCAAAAAAATACTTAACTGCATATAGTGGTGAATATATAAACAGTGTCCCGTACCCCAAGACGACGTGATCTTTTCACGAAACGCGTAGGGCGGTGTGACACGCTATGTTTTTGCCTCAATAGAACCACAGCAGAAATAGGATATTATTTGGAGTTTGCGATCGGCCGACGCTTTTCCATTAATGATATGCCTTCTTTCATAATACTTCTGTAAGTGCATTTTTTCCTTTTACTCTTATTTTTTAATAAATGGTTTTACACTATTCGGAGTGTTTTTTTCTTCCTATGGTGGACCATTTGCCTTTCTGTTGGAATACATCCGAGTCTTGCTCTAAGGGGATCTTGTTTTGGATGATTCAAGATTGATGCACACTCTGATCTGATCCTTTTGAAAAAAAGCGCTCCTTACTGGGGCATCTGGTAAGGAGCCATTTTTATTTGCATGGTGGTGGTGCACCTCAATTTGCTTCACGTCAACATATGATCTAGAGACTGGACAGCCGGTTTGGACACGTGGTGTTTTTTATTCATCTTTATTCACAAGGACTTTATAATGATGAGACATTAACCATTCATGTGATTTATATATGTGTTTTTTTTTGCACGTTTTTTTCTGTATGCTCAATTTTTGGGCACTAGCATCACTGAGATTTATTGTTTATGCAAATAGGCATATGTTTATGTAAATTAGTGACACTGTTTATATATTCACCACTATATGCAGTTAAGTATTTTTTTGGTGTTTATGGTATTCTTATGTAATACTGAGCACTTTTATGTTTCACTGTATTTTGGGTGAGATATTTATATCCTAATATGAAATATTAGGGATTGCGCAGTTCTCTTTCTTTTCCATAAACCTACACAGTCCCTGTCTTGTTTGCACCGCCTGTATACTGCTGTTCTGAGTATATAGGGCCTGGGGGCCACACGTATTTCCTTTTTTTAATATGGGTACGGGGTTCCCCTTAATATGCGTACAAGACCCAAAGGGGCTGGTAATGGGCAGGGAGGGCTACCCATGCCATTTTTCTGAATGATTTTCATCCATATTGCAGGATCCAGATATAAGATTAAAACCGCAAGCAGTTTTAAATGGTGTTATTTCCGTTTAATGTCATTTTGTGCAGGGACTGTTCTAAACACGGGAAACACGTGGCACTTCACAGGCATACTACAGACACCCCCCAGGCACCATATTTAAAGGAATATTTCACCTTTTTTTCACATTAATCGTCATTAAAATCAGTGCTCCCGAAAAAACTGCAATTTTTCAAAACATTTTAGGCAGTGACCCATGTCCCCTGGGGCAGGAGCCAGGCCCCCAAACCCTTTTTAGGACAGTAACTTGCATATTAGCCGTTAAAATTAGCACTTTTTTTTTCGAACGTTCGAGTCCCATAGACTTCAATGGGGTTCTAAACTTCGCACGAATTTGCTGTCCGTTCGAAAGTTTTGATGCGAACCGAACCGGGGGGTGTTTGGCTCATCCCTACTAATGAGTCACATGACACCGGGGGAGGGGAAAATGGCTAATTGGCCCCAATTTGGAGATTTTCACTTAGGGGTGTCCTGACTTTTGTGGCCAGCGGTTTAGACATTAATGGCTGTGTGTTGAGTTATTTTGAGGGGACAGGAAATTTACACTGTTATACAAGCTGTACACTCACTACTTTACATTGTAGACAAGTGTCATTTCTTCAGTGTTGTCACATGAAAAGAGAAAAGAAAAGATTTACATGAATGTGACTGGGGGGTGTACTTACTTTTGTCAGATGCTGTATGTGATTGGTGGATCAGGTTGAAGTTCTGTCAGAATGTGAAGTCTCGTCGGCTACTACAATGTTTGTGAACAAATCTGACATTTAAGGTCATGCGGAAGGAACTTCATCCTGTATGAAAAACAATCATTACTGGGCAGCGATCGCCTATTTCCTTTCTCTAGGTGATAAATAGAGACAAACAGACATTTCCCGGCCAAGATGGATCACAGAGAATTCCAGTTCAAAGGAAAGGATTCCCAGTAACTCCACTCAGCAAAACCTGGACCAACCTCTCCAGCCTCTGCAGCGTCTCCAGCCTCTGCAAAATCTCTAGCCTCTGCAGCCTCTGCAAAATCTCCAGCCTCTTCAGCCTCTGCAACCTCTCCAGCTTCTGCAACCTCTGCTGCCTCTGCAGCCTCTTCAACCTCTCCAGCCTCTGCAGCCTCTCCAGCTTCTACAACCTCTCCAACCTCTGCAACCTCTCCAGCCTCTGCAACCTCTCCAGCCTCTCCAGCCTCTGCAACCTCTCCAGCCTCTCCAGCTTCTACAACCTCTCCAGCCTCTGCAACCTCTCCAGCCTCTGCAGCCTCTCCAGCTTCTACAACCTATCCAGTCTCTGCAGCCTCTCCAGCTTCTGCAACCTCTCCAGCCTCTGCAGCCTCTCCAGCCTCTGCAACTTCTCCAGCGTCTGCCGCCTCTCCAGCCTCTCCAGCCTCTGCAGCCTCTCCAGCCTTTGCAACCTCTCCAGCTTCTGCAACCTCTCCAGCCTCTGCAACCTCTCCAGCCTCTCCAGCCTCTGCAGCCTCTCCAGCTTCTACAACCTCTCCAACCTCTACAACCTCTCCAGCCTCTGCAACCTCTCCAGCCTCTACAACCTCTCCAGCCTCTGCAACCTCTCCAGCCTCTGCAGCCTCTCCAGCCTCTACAACCTCTCCAGCCTCTGCAGCCTCTCCAGCCTCTACAACCTCTCCAGCCTCTGCAACCTCTCCAGCCTCTGCAACCTCTCCAGCCTCTGCAGCCTCTGCAACCTCTCCAGCCTCTGCAACCTCTCCAGCTTCTGCAACCTCTCCAGCCTATGCAACCCCTCCAGCCTCTTCAGCCTCTGCAAAATCTCCAGCCTCTGCAACCTCTCCAGCCTCTGCAGCCTCTGCAACCTCTCCAGCCTCTGCAACCTCTCCAGCTTCTGCAACCTCTCCAGCCTATGCAACCCCTCCAGCCTCTTCAGCCTCTGCAAAATCTCCAGCCTCTGCAGCCTCTCCAGCTTCTGCAACCTCTCCAGCCTCTCCAGCCTCTGCAGCCTCTCCAGCCTCTGCAGCCTCTGCAAAATCTCCAGCCTCTCCAGCTTCTGCAACCTCTCCAGCTTCTGCAGCCTCTCCAGCCTCTCCAGCTTCTGCAATCTCTCCAGCTTCTGCAACCTCTCCAGCCTCTGCAGCCTCTCCAGCCTCTGCAGCCTCTCCAGCCTCTGCAACCTCTCCAGCCTCTGCAGCCTCTCCAGCCTTTGCAACCTCTCTAGCTTCTGCAACCTCTCCAGCCTCTGCAGCCTCTCCAGCCTCTGCAGCCTCTCCAGCCTCTACAACCTCTCCAGCCTCTGCAACCTCTCCAGCTTCTGCAACCTCTCCAGCCTATGCAACCCCTCCAACCTCTCCAGCCTCTGCAACCCCTCCAGCCTCTCCAGCCTCTGCAAAATCTCCAGCCTCTGCAGCCTCTCCAGCTTCTGCAACATCTCCAGCTTCTCCAGCCTCTCCAGCCTCTGCAACCCCTCCAGCCTCTGCAGCCTCTGCAAAATCTCCAGCCTCTCCAGCCTCTGCAGCCTCTCCAGCTTCTGCATCCTCTCCAGCCTCTGCAGCCTCTCCAGCTCCTGCAAGCTCTGCAGCCTCTCCACCTTCTGCAATCTCTCCAGCTTCTGCAACCTCTCCAGCCTCTGCAACCTCCCCAGCCTCTGCGGCCTCTCCAGCCTCTACAACCCCTCCAGCCTCTGCAGCCTCTCCAGCCTTTGCAGCCTTTCCAGCTTCTGCAACCTCTCCAGCCTCTGCAACCTCTCCAGCCTCTGCAGCCTTTCCAGCCTCTGCAACCTCTCCAGCCTCTGCAGCCTCTCCAGCTTCTACAACCTCTCCAGCCTCTACAACCTCTCCAGCTTCTGCAACCTCTCCAGCCTCTGCAGCCTCTTCAACCTCTCCAGCTTCTGCAGCCTCTCCAGCTTCTACAACCTCTCCAACCTCTGCAACCTCTCCAGCCTCTGCAACCTCTCCAGCCTCTCCAGCTTCTACAACCTCTCCAGCCTCTGCAACCTCTCCAGCCTCTGCAGCCTCTCCAGCTTCTACAACCTATCCAGTCTCTGCAGCCTCTCCAGCTTCTGCAACCTCTCCAGCCTCTGCAGCCTCTCCAGCCTCTGCAACCTCTCCAGCCTCTGCAACCTCTCCAGCCTCTGCAACCTCTCCAGCGTCTGCAGCCTCTCCAGCCTCTCCTGCCTCTGCAGCCTCTCCAGCCTTTGCAACCTCTCCAGCTTCTGCAACCTCTCCAGCCTCTGCAGCCTCTGCAACCTTTCCAGCCTCTGCAGCCTCTCCAGCTTCTACAACCTCTCCAGCCTCTACAACCTCTCCAGCCTCTGCAACCTCTCCAGCCTCTGCAGCCTCTGCAACCTCTCCAGCCTCTGCAGCGTCTCCAGCTTCTACAACCTCTCCAGCCTCTGCAACCTCTCCAGCTTCTGCAACCTCTCCAGCCTATGCAACCCCTCCAGCCTCTACAGCCTCTGCAACCCCTCCAGCCTATGCAAAATCTCCAGCCTCTGCAGCCTCTCCAGCTTCTGCAACCTCTCCAGCCTTTCCAGCCTCAGCAACCCCTCCAGCCTCTCCAGCCCCTGCAACCCCTCCAGCCTCTGCAGCCTCTCCAGCCTCTGCAAAATCTCCAGCCTCTCCAGCCTCTGCAGCCTCTCCAGCTTCTGCAACCTCTCCAGCCTCTGCAGCCTCTCCAGCTTCTGCAACCTCTCCAGCCTCTCCAGCTTCTGCAATCTCTCCAGCTTCTGCAACCTATCCAGCCTCTGCAGCCTCTGCAATCTCTCCATCCTCTGCAGCCTCTCCAGCCTCTGCAACCCCTCCAGCCTCTGCAGCCTCTCCAGCCTTTGCAACCTCTCCAGCTTCTGCAACCTCTCCAGCCTCTGCAGCCTCTCCAGCTTCTACAACCTCTCCAGCCTCTGCAACCTCTCCAGCTTCTGCAACCTCTCCAGCCTATGCAACCCCTCCAGCCTCTCCAGCCTCTGCAACCCCTCCAGCCTCTCCAGCCTCTGCAAAATCTCCAGCCTCTGCAGCCTCTCCAGCTTCTGCAACATCTCCAGCTTCTCCAGCCTCTGCAACCCCTCCAGCCTCTGCAACCCCTCCAGCCTCTGCAGCCTCTCCAGCCTCTGCAAAATCTCCAGCCTCTCCAGCCTCTGCAGCCTCTCCAGCTTCTGCATCCTCTCCAGCTTCTGCATCCTCTCCAGCCTCTGCAGCCTCTCCAGCTTCTGCAACCTCTCCAGCCTCTCCAGCTTCTGCAATCTCTCCAGCTTCTGCAACCTCTCCAGCCTCTGCAACCTCCCCAGCCTCTGCGGCCTCTCCAGCCTCTGCAACCCCTCCAGCCTCTCCAGCCTTTGCAACCTCTCCAGCTTCTGCAACCTCTCCAGCCTCTGCAACCTCTCCAGCTTCTGCAGCCTCTCCAGCCTCTGCAACCTCTCCAGCCTCTGCAGCCTCTCCAGCTTCTACAACCTCTCCAGCCTCTGCAACCTCTCCAGCTTCTGCAACCTCTCCAGCCTCTGCAACCCCTCCAGCCTCTCCAGCCTCTGCAAAATCTCCAGCCTCTCCAGCCTTTGCAGCCTCTCCAGCTTCTGCAACCTCTCCAGCCTCTCCAGCCTCTGCAACCTCTCCAGCCTCTGCAAAATCTCCAGCTTCTCCAGCCTCTGCAGCCTCTCCAGCTTCTGCAACCTCTCCAGCCTCTGCAACCTCTCCAGCCTCTGCAAAATCTCCAGCCTATCCAGCCTCTGCAGCCTCTCCAGCCTCTGCAACCTCTCCAGCCTCTCTAGCCTCTGCAGCCTCTCCAGCTTCTGCAACCTCTCCAGCCTCTCCAGCTTCTGCAGCCTCTGTAACCTCTCCAGCTTATGCAGCTTCCGCAGCCTCTCCAGCCTCTCCAGCTTATGCAAAATCTCCAGCCTTTGCAGCCTCTCCAGCTTCTGCAACCCCTCCAGCCTCTCCAGCCTCTGCAAAATCTTCAGCCTCTGCAGCCTCTCCAGCTTCTGCAACCTCTGCAGCTTCTCCAGCCTCTCCTGCCTCTGCAACCCCTCCAGCCTCTGCAGCCTCTCCAGCCTCTGCGAAATCTCCAGCCTCTGCAGCCTCTCCAGCTTCTGCAACCTCTCCTGCCTCTGCAGCCTCTCCAGCTTCCGCAACCTCTCCAGCCTCTCCAGCCTCTGCAACCTCTCCAGCCTCTCCAGGCTTTTGCAACCTCTCCAGCCTCTGCAAATTCTCCCAGCTTCTCCAGCCTTTGCAACCTCTCCAGCTTCTGCAACCTCTCCAGCCTCTGCAACCTCTCCAGCCTCTGCAAAATCTCCAGCCTCTCCAGCCTCTGCAGCCTCTCCAGCTTCTGCAACCTCTCCAGCCTCTGCAACCTCTCCAGCCTCTGCAAAATCTCCAGCTTATCCAGCCTTTGCAACCTCTCCAGCTTCTGCAACCTCTCCAGCCTCTGCAACCTCTCCAGCCTCTGCAGCCTCCCCAGCTTCTACAACCTCTCCAGCCTCTGCAACCTCTCCAGCTTCTGAAACCTCTCCAGCCTCTGCAACCCCTCCAGCCTCTCCAGCCTCTGCAAAATCCCCAGCCTCTCCAGCCTCTGCAGCCTCTCCAGCTTCTGCAACCTCTCCAGCCTCTGCAGCCTCTCCAGCTTCTGCAACCTCTCCAGCCTCTCCAGCCTCTGCAGCCTCTCCAGCCTCTGCAAAATCTCCAGACTCTCCAGCTTCTGCAACCTCTCCAGCCTCTGCAACCTCTCCAGCCTCTGCAAAATCTCCAGCCTCTGCAAAATCTCCAGCTTCTGCAACCTCTCCAGCCTCTCTAGCTTCTGCAGCCTCTCCAGCCTCTGCAACCTCATCAGCTTATGCAGCTTCTGCAGCCTCTCCAGCCTCTCCAGCTTATTTCTCCAGCCTCTCCAGCCTCTGCAACCCCTCCAGCCTCTACAGCCTCTCCAGCCTCTGCAAAATCTCCAGCCTCTCCAGCCTGTGCAGCCTCTCCAGCTTCTGCAACCTCTCCAGCCTCTGCAGCCTCTCCAGCCTCTGCAAAATCTCCAGCCTGTGCAGCCACTCCAGCTTCTGCAACCTCTCCAGCCTCTGCAACCTCTCCAGCCTCTGCAACCTCTCCAGCTTCTCCAGCCTCTGCAGCCTCTCCAGCTTCTGCAACCTCTCCAGCCTCTCCAGCTTCTGCAACCTCTCCAGCCTCTCCAGCTTCTGCAACCTCTCCAGCCTCTGCAACCTCTCCAGCCTCTGCAGCCTCTCCAGCCTCTGCAGCCTCTCCAGCCTCTGCAACCTCTCCAGCCTCTGCAACCTCTCTAGCATGAAGTGAGGTCCCACCACCATCAAAAGCACCCGCCTTCCCCCCCATAGACTGCACCCAACAGACACAGCCGTACCCTACCACCAGCACACACATTGGTCCTTTCTAGACATGCCAGGCAATTCCTTACCAACCATAAGTCATCAACTGGCAACGGGCTTCCCTACTGACGAGCTCTGCCCCCCCCCCCCGCCCCAAAGCACCTTGTCCCCATGTTGACGGAGTCAAGAGCCTCCTCCCTACAACCCTGGGCTGTGGCTGTCAGGGGTCTGCAGGTAGGGGTCCCCCAGATCCGCCCCCCCATGTGAATGGGTGTCGGGTACATCGTACCCATTCACCAAAAATTTGTAAAAAAATAAAAATAATGAACACACAGAGACAGTTTTTGACATTTCCTTTATTAAAAAATAAAATAAAAAAGTGTCCCCCGATGTAGATCTGTTGTCAATCACGCCGCTGCCTCGAAAAAAAAAAAAGGCGCTATGCCAACTGTGGGCTCCTCCTGTTTGACAGTTCTTTTATTGGGGGGGCACTTATCTACCTCACCTGGCGGCGCCACCCCCTTTTGACATCACGGACCAGTGCATGTTGGGTCCGTGACATCAGAAGGGGGGGCGGTGCCACCAGGTAATGTAGACAGGTGGCCCCACCCCTTCCCTATAAAAGAACTGTCAAGCAGTGGAGCCCGCAGTTGGCATAGCGCCTCTGTGTCGGCGAGAGGGATTTTTTTTTTTACTTTTTTTTTTTTTTTTTTTGGAACGGATCTACATTGGGGGATACTTTTTTATTCCCCCATGTTGAGGGCACGTGGCCTGATATAGTTCAGGAGGGGGGGGGGGTCGCTCGCTCGTCCACCCCCATTTTCTGACCTGCCAAGCTGCATGATTGGATAAGGGTCTGGTATGGATTTTGGGGGGGACCCCACGCCATTTTTTTTTTACATTTTGGCATGCGGTTCACCTTAAAATCTATACCAGACCCGAAGGGCCTGATATGGACGGGGGACCCTACCCTTTTTTTAAATTTTATTAACAAAGAGGGTTTGGTGTCTCTTGAGAGACCGGGGTCCTGCTTTTAGGAGCGGGGATAGGATAAAATATAGAGAGTCTAGGGCAAATTTAACCACTAGTTACACTGCAGCAGGTGGGCTCGGCAAATCGGCAATAGCTGTACGTCGCTCCTTTAAGACGTGACAGCAGGCGCGCGCACGCGAGCTGATGTCCGCCTGGCACCCGCGATCGCTCGTGACACAGAGAGAACCGGGATCTGTGTGTGTTGACGCACAAGTCCCGGTTCTCTCAGGGGAGAGGAGACAGGTTGTGTGTTCATACTATGTAAGAACACCGATCTCTCTCCTCCCCTAGTCAGTCCCCTTCCGCCCTACAGTTAAAACACGCACAGGGAAAAACACAGTTAACCCCTTGATCGCCCCCCTAGTGTTAACCCCTCCCCTGCCAGTGGTATTAATGCCGCGTACACACACAACCGGACTGCAGAGTAGGTCCGACGGTCTTCCCGACTGACTTTCCGAAAGAACGGACTTGCCCACACACCAACGGACTAAGTCAATTCGAAAGTCCATTTGTTTTGAATGTGATGACGTAAAACGGGACTAAAAAAGGAAGTTCAATAGCTTCCCTTGCATCGAATTTGGTCTGTCGGACCAGCACACAGACCAACGTTTTTCCCAATAAGAATTGAGTCCGTCGGATAGATTTGAATTATGTTCTATTTCTAGGTCCGTCTGATTTATTTTATTTTTTTTAACGAAAAACAATCAAATTAGCCCACACACACACGATCGGATCGTCCGACGGACTGATTCCATTTGGACCTAGTCTGCCGGAAAGTCTGGTCATGCGTACGTGGCATTATACAGTAATCAGTGGCTATTTATAGCACAGATCGCTGTATAAATGTCATTTGTACCAAAATAGTGTTAAAAATGTCCGGTGTGTCCGCCGCAATGTCGCAGTCCCGATAAAAATCGCAGGTCGCCGCCATTACTAGTAAAAAAATAAGTAACAATAATGCCATAAATCTATCCCCTATTTTGTAGACGCTATTATAACCAATCAATAAACGCTTATTGCGATTTTTATTACCAGAAATATGTAGAAGAATACATATCGGCCTAAACTGAGGGGAAATAAAAATATTTTAGTTTTAAATTATTATTATTATTTATATTAATTATATTATTAAATATTTATATATTTAATACATACATTTTTTTATATTATTATTTATATTTATATTATTAAATATTTATATATATATATATATATATATATATATATATATATATATATATATATATATATATAATATTATTATTATTTATATTAATTATATTATTAAATATTTATATATTTAATATATTTTTTTTATATTATTATTATTATTATTTAAATTTATAGTCATTATATTATTAAATATTTATATATTTGATATATATATTTTATATTATTATTATTATTTATATTTATATTAATTATATTATTAAATATTTATATATTTAATATATATATTTTTTTTATATTATTATTATTATTATTATTATTATTATTATTTATATTCATTATATTATTAAATATTTATATATTTGATATATATATTTTATATTATTATTATTTATTATATTATTAAATATTTATATATTAAATTATTTCTTTTTTTAATGGGATATTTACTATAGCAAAAACTACAAAATATTGTGTTTTTTTCAAAATTGTCGCTCTTTTATTGTTTATGGCGCAGAAAAAAAAAAAACGCAGAGGCGATCAGATACCACCAAAAGAAATCTCTATTTGTGGGGGGGGGGAGGACATCAGTTTTGTTTGGGAGCCACGCCGCACGACCGCGCAATTGTCAGTTAAAGCAACGCAGCGCCGAATCGCCTGGCCAGGAAGGGGGTCAAATCCTTCCCAGGGCGGAAGTGGTTAAAGAAAGGTATAAAAGAAGCCAAATCTGACCATAAAAGCAAATCCAAGGAGCTCAAAGAAGCTCAAAGAAGCAGCTCCTACGGGCTTTTCAGCTCTTTTTTTTTGCCTAGAAACTCCTTTCCGTGTTAGCCAATGTGTCCATACACACTTATTTCGTGTACACACGATCGGATTTCCCTACAAAATCCATGTTTTTTTTGTTTTTTTTTCCTGGTGGATGTCAGCTCAAACTCGTCTTACGCGCACACGCGGGTCACACAAATCTTGTCGGAAAAATTCCAAACGCCAAGAACGAGGCGAGGTACAACTCGTACGATGATGCCGAGCAAAAATGAAGTTCAATAGCCGGCGCAGCTCCTTCTTCTCAATTCCGAGCGTGCCCGGTAGTTTTTTTTTGTGCGTGGGAATTGCGTGCACGCGATCTGAATTTATGTGAATAGTTTTTATTTATTTTTTCAAATCTTTTATTTATTTCAAGAAACACAGAAAAAAAAAAAAAAAAAAAGGTAAAAAAAAAAAAAAAGAACACAAACGTATCTTCTAACAATAATTCAGATACTTCAAATTAACATCATTCATCTTAATCATAACCTTGGAAATATCCTGATATATATATATATATATATATATATATATATATATATATATATATATATATGTATATATATGTATATATATAGTTACATAGTTGCCATTTCTACCCCTCTTAACGGACAACATTGTTTCTCTATACTTCAGGATCTCTTCCATCATATTATAACCGGTTGCCAACAATGTTTCTATCTCTCAAATTTTCTCAAACTAAATAATAAAAAAAAAAAATTCAAAAGTAATTTTTTTTTTTTTAGGTAAAGGAGATGGAGTTAGCGAATGCCCCCCCCTCGGTTATTGCTCCTTCCAAAACAAAATCTTTTATACCCCCCCCCAACTTTCTTCCTAGAAACCTTTTAGTGTTACATTCATTTATTCTACCGTATCTTTTTCAAATAGGGCCCTTCCCTCTTCACAGAAGATATACAAATTCCAAGAGGTCCCGTTATAACATTATTTTTTGATAAAGTTTAGTAAGAATTATTTCTTCCATTTTCTTAAAGTGGCGTTGCCACCAAAAAAAAAAAAAAAAAAAAGCTCAAAATTCATAAAAAAATTAATTAATTGGAAAAAAAAAAAAAATTACTCCCTTCTAAATGCCTGTTGCTAGGGGGAGGGGTCCCTCGTAGTCTGCCTTCTTCAATGCCCGGGGTGGTGACTTCACTTCCCCTCGGTGCCGCGCGGTCACCTGGGACCTGTCACGTGTCCCAGGTGACTGTGCGGCGTAACGCGGCGCTCCCGGCGCGGCGCTCGTGCATGCGCAGTGGGTGCCCGGCTGTGGCTTCACAGTAAGAATGCCGGTGTCCTATCATATAGAGTCCCCCATTGTATAGTGTCCGCTGTGTTCTGCGCATGCGCAGTACACAGCACACACAGACTCCGAAAATAGCCGAAGATGAACGGCGCCTGCACCGTGAGTCCAGGTTCTAGCCCCACCATCCAAGTGGACATAGAGTAGGAATTTTTAAGAGGGCCCAACCTCTTAAAAAACAACCCCCCCACACCATAATCCCCCCCCCCCTTCCACCAAATGGTTTGGACCAGAGCACAAAGCAAGGTCCATAAAGACCTGGGTGAGCGAGTTTGGGGGGTGGGAGGAACTTGACTGGCCTGCACAGAGTCCTGACCTCAACCCCCATAGAACACCTTTGGGATGAATTAAGAGCTTTGTGCACTGGTCCAAATCATTTGGTGTAGGGGGGGGGGGGATCATGGTGTGGGGGGGGTTGTTTTTCAGGGGTTGGGCTTGGCCAAGTGAAGGGAACTCTTAAGGCGTCAACATTCCCGAGACATATCGGACAATTTCATGCTCCCGACTTTGTTATGTTTCATGTTTGTGTCATTCTCAGAACTTTTGGCCCCCCGGCTGTATATATATATATTTGAGGGGTCTTTGTAACTTTCTAGCAAAAAAAAAAAAAAAATTTAGATTTTTTTTTTTTTTTACATGGAAACAAAAAGTGTCAGAAATCCTCCATATCGTCCAATGGATGAAGATCATCAGAACGGATAGGAAAGTAATATTTACCACACACGCCATCTAGTGGCCATAAACCAAACTGCTGCAAACTGATATTTTCATACAAAACTGCTCTCTGCCGATGGTGTACATTTACCCCCCTCCTTCATGACCAGGCCATTTTTTTTTTTTACGATACGGCACTGCGTCGCTTTAGCTGACAATTGCGCGGTCGTGCGAAGTTGTGCGCAAATAAAACTGACGTCTTTTTTTTTTCCCCCACAAATAGAGATTTCTTATATATATATATATATATATTGTATACTGTAAAACACACACATATATATATATAACTCAAGTTTCTTACTTTTTTTACTTCTTACTTTTCTGCAGCAGAGAATTACATTTTCTGACCCGACTTTGGGGCCCCGTATTTCGGGGCCACTTGGTGCTAGGGACCCCAAATTTGTCCCATTAGCAGCCTCACTGTGCCCATTTTCAGCCATAGGTCCCCCGAACTTTAAACTCAGTAGTTAAGGGTTCCTAGAGGCCCCCTCAGCTGCAGCCAAAATTTGGAGTCACTGGACCCAAAGGGTCCCAAAATGACATTGCTGCAGATGGACACAGTTTCATTCTCTGCTGCAGAAAAGTGCTTGACATTTTCCGAACCGACTTTGGGGCCCTTGTACCTCGGGCCCACTTGGTGCTAGGAACCCCATCTTTGGATATGCAAGTGACCCCGAGATACGGGGGACCCAAAGTCAGTCGGAAAATGTCAAGCACTTTTCTGCAGCAGAGAATTACATTTTCCGACCCGACTTTAGGGCCCCCGTATCTCGGGGTCACTTGGTGCTAGGAACCCCAAATTTGGCCCATTCGCATGCTTCGCTGTGCCCGTTTTCAGCCATATGTCCCCCGAACTTTAAACGTGGTAGTTAAGGGTTCCTAGATGCCCCCTCAGCTGCAGCCAAAATGTAGAGTCTCTGAAACCCAAAGGGTCCCCGAAATGACATTGCTGCAGATGGACACAGTTGACTGAATTTGGGGTCCCTGTATCTCGGGGGCCACTTGGTGCTAGGAACCCCAAATTTGTTGTGCAACCCCTAGCACTACAACATATCCAAAGAGGGGGTTCCCAGCGTCAAGTGGCCCCAAATTCGGTTCGGAAAATATCAAGCACTTTTCTGCAGCGGAGAATGACATTTTCTGAACTGACTTTGGGGCCACGTATCTCGGGGCCACTTGGTGCTAGGAACCCCAAATTTGGCCCATTCGCATGCTTCACTGTGCCTGTTTTCAGCCATATGTCCCCCGAACTTTAAACGTGGTAGTTAAGGGTTCCTAGATGCCCCCTCAGCTGCAGCCAAAATTTAGAGTCTCTGAAACCCAAAGGGTCCCCGAAATGACATTGCTGCAGATGGACACAGTTGACTGAATTTGGGGTCCCTGTATCTCGGGGGCCGCTTGGTGCTAGGAACCCCAAATTTGTTGTGCAACCCCTAGCACTACAACATATCCAAAGAGGGGGTTCCCAGCACCAAGTGGCCCCAAATTCGGTTTGGAAAATATCAAGCACTTTTCTGCAGCGGAGAATGACATTTTCTGAACTGACTTTGGGGCCCCCTGTATCTCGGGGCCACTTGGTGCTAGGAAGCCCAAATTCGGATATGTTGCAGTGCCAGATCCATTGGGTTCACCTGGGGGGGGGGGGGGGGCAAAAATGTCAATAAAAAACACAACACAAGTTTTAAAAGTCATTTATTAAGCAGCTCCGGGGGGTCTTCTTCTGACGTCGGGGGGGGGGTCTTCTGACGACTTCTCCGTTCTGTTCGGCCTGTCTTCCACTGTACTGGGCTTGTGTGGGGTGGTCACCAGATGATGTCACATGGTGACCCCGCCCCTTTATAACGTCGTAGTGTGCATTAAGACGGCTCTCATTCATTTACATTATACGTTTATTTCCTTTTAGGTTTTTCCTAACAATTTCATTCTTAATCTGATTGTGTGATATATGCTCGTTCGGGTTTGGTGGTGCCTCAAAATGACTTAAGGTCGGCTCTCGCGTGCGCATGCGCGTGCGTGTGTGTGTGGTGAAATGTCGACGGCTGTCAGCGATTATCGTTAAATTAAGTATTTTGGGATCTCCGGGCATGTGAATTATTTACTCTAATTTTTAATGTCTCATATAAAATCTATAATTATTTGGTCATTTATACAATTAACCAATACCCCATCAATGGGACTTTATTAGAGGCGTGTCCGATGTTTTTATGGGGCTGAATCCATGCCATAGCCCTTGATAGATTTTGCTACATATTCTTTAGTTTCAGTTTCTCTTATACCGTCATCCATCCACGAGTTCATGCAGATACCGTAAAGGGGTTGTAAAGGTTCGTTTTTTATTTTCTAAATAGGTTCCTTTAAGCTAGTGCATTGTTGGTTCACTTACCTTTTTCCTTCCATTTCCCTTCTAAATGTTTTTTTTTCTTTGTTTTCTTTGTCTGAATTTCTCACTTCCTGTTCCTCCTCAGTAAGCTATTCTGGCTGACTAAACACGGTTCGGATGATGGTGTGAAGTTTACTGAGGAGAAACAGGAAGTGAGAAATTCAGACAGTCTCCTCAGTAAACTTTTCACCATCATCCGAGCGGTGTTTAGTCAGCCAGAACAGCTTACTGAGGAGGAACAGGAAGTGAGAAATTCAGACAAAGAAAACAAAGAAAAAAAAACATTTAGAAGGGAAATGGAAGGAAAAGGTAAGTGAACCAACAATGCACTAGCTTAAAGGAACCTATTTAGAAAATAAAAAAACGAACCTTTACAACCCCTTTAAGTGCATACGCAAATTTTAGGTTTAGGAATACATGCGCCATCATCACCATGATTTCGTTATTATGAATGGTTAAATAAATTTTCACTCATTGACACCCAATTTTATTATTATATATTTTTTCTCCCCCCCCCCTTTTTTTTTTTCATGCTAGTTCTTACATGCATATATATTTTTCACATAGCACCTATATCGACACATTTTTATGTGCATTATACATATACCCTGTTTCCCCCGAAAATAAGACAGTGTCTTATATTAATTTTTGCTCCCAAAGATGTGCTAGGTCTTATTTTCAGGGGATGTCTTGTTTTTTTTAAGATGAATAGGGTACACATTTATTGATTCTGCCCCCTTCTGATCCTCCTGTGCCATTTTGATCCCCCCCCACTCCTCAAATCCACCCTGTGTCATTTTAAGTGAGTCCCCCTCCACCCACCTATGTGCCAGTGGATTATTTAGTCTCCCCCCCCCCATCTTCACCAGACATCTCCCACCCTTTACCAGACACCCCCCCCCCCCACCTCAGTCACCCCTGTGTGTCTGTGGAGGCCAGATTCCACACAATGTGCCCGACTCCTGCCCAGCGCGACTCACTGTCTAATTGTGAGTCAGCCAGACTCCCCGTCAGGGCAGAGCGAGCAGCAGGCGGCAGAAGGTGACAGCTTGTGCTGGCGGCAGGACGGGCTCTGTGATGACGGGTGACGTCACTCGTCATTCAGAGAGCCAGCCGCAGCTCACTGATTTAAAGAGACCTCGCACCTACCTGCCTGAACAGCTCCGGCTGAGCTGCTGGCCAATCAGTGAGCTGCGTGGCAGCGCCCACCGCTATGGTCCAGAAGAGTCAGACGCCTTATGGTAGCTTTAGGGGCCTTTTTATCGGGGGATGTCTTATTATCGGGGGATGTCTTATTATCGGGGATGCCTTATTATCGGGGGATGCCTTATATTTCTGCGAGAGGGAAACCTGGTGGGAGGTCTTACTTTCGGAGGATGTCTTACTTTAGGGGAAACAGGGTACTCACATGCACTTATTTTTTTGCTTTTATGCACATGTTGTTGCATATTATTATCACGTGGTTCACATTCTCATGCACATTGTCCCTTTCCTCCCCCCCCTCCCCCCCAAAGCCCAATTTTTTCCTTTTTTTTTGCACATATTATGGATTTTATATATATATATATATGTATGTATGCTAAGATGGGCCCCACTCATCTCTATACCAGAGGAGGGCGGAAGCGACGTCAAAACGTCACTTCCGCCCATACCTCTTAAAGGTATATTTTTTTTCAATGTAATTTGTTAAAATTAATTTTTTTTTATTTTTTTTATTACATTTAAGTCCAAATACGAGATCTGAGGACTTTTTCACCCCCCCCCCCCCCAGATCTCATATTTAAGAGGACCTGTCGTGCTTTTTTTTCTATTACAAGGGATGTTTACATTCCTTGTAATAGGAATAAAAGTGATCCATTATTTGATTTTTTATTTTTTTAAAGTGTAAAAATAAATAAAATAAAATAGAAGAAATAAGAAAAAAATAAATAAAATTTAACCCCCCCCCGTCCCGACGAGCTCGAGCACAGAAGCGAACGCATACGCGAGCAGCGCCCGCATATGAAAACGGCGGGCAAACCCCACATGTGAGGTATCACCGTGATCGGTAGAGCGAGAGCAATAATTCTATCCACAGACCTCCTCTGCAAAACATGCAACCTGTAGAATTTTTTTAAAAGATTTTTAAGGGTAAAAGTTTGACGCCATTCCACGAGCGGGGCCACAATTTTGAAGCGTGACGTGTTGGGTATCAATTTACGCGGCGTAACATTTATCTTTCACAATATAAAAGAAAATTGTGCTAATTTTACTGGTGTCTTATTTTTTTTATTCTCTAAAAAGTGAATTTTTTCCAAAAAAAAGTGCGCTTGTAAGACCGCTGCGCAAATACGGTGTGAAAAAAAGTATTGCAATGACCGACATTTTATTCTCTAGGGCAGGGGTCTCAAACTGGTAGCCCTCCAGCTGTTGCGAAACTACAAGTCCCATCATGCCTCTGCCTGTGGGAGTCATGCTTGTAACTGTCAGCCTTGCAATGCCTCATGGGACTTGTAGTTTCACAACAGCTGGAGGGCCGCCAGTTTGAGACCCCTGCTCTAGGGTGTTAGGAAAAAAAAAAAAATACAAAATATAGAAGTAATTTTCTAGCAAAAAAAAAAAACTGTTTTAAACATGTAAACACCAAATCAGAAAAAGAGGCCTGGTCCTTAAGTGGTTAAAATGTAATTCCGCATGAGCTATACAATATGTTTAAAACTAATTTTTTTTTTTTTTCATCGATTAATCAACTAATTTAAATTATAACTGTAATATCCACATCTCCTCTACGATTGTCTGCTTGCTTCCCACTACACAGGCAGGCAGATCCACGAGCAGTTGAGGCGGGCGGTGATGGTGACGTCAGCGCGCCGCTGACCTAGGCCGCGGCCGGGTGTACCAAGATGGCCGCAGCTCCGGAGCTAGGCCCAAGCTGCGGCCTTTCCTATGGGCTCAATCCACGGATCGGCACACCACCGCACGATTCCGCGGATTGAGAGGTGAGAGCCAGATGCAGCCATCAAAAGAGCCACATCTGGCTCCAGAGCCGTAGGTTCCCTACCCCCTGATCTAGAACAGCCTGCCAGCCGTCACTAATTTTCACCATTGATCACAAGATCACAGGGCAGTGATGGGGAACCTCGGCACCCCAGATGTTTTGGAACTACATTTCCCATGATGCTCGTGCACTCTGAAGGGTAGTTGAGCATCATGGGAAATGTAGTTCCAAAACATCTGGGGTGCCGAGGTTCGCCATCACTGTCCTAGGGGGTTACCTATGTAGTATACATTTTGTTTCTCACTTAGAGCAATAACTAGCTATGAGTAAGTGCTAATTTCAGCACGAAACGCGTTAGGGCTTTTTTGGTTTTACGTTCTCTCTTTTTGCTGTGGTTCGTGTGATGTGCTGATTTTTTATTTATTTTTTTACTTAAAAAATAAAGGCACCAACTATTTCAAATTCGATCCGGAGTGCGGCTGTCCAGAGTTTTCCTTTCTCTATTCATTGGTTTGTGCGATTAGCCCGCACCTGGGACTCCCTTTGTCTGGAAATTCAACAGTTTTTCCAGGTAGATCGGCCGGGAGCGGTGGTTTTCAGTTCTCCCTACCAAGTGACCCCGAGATACGGGGGGGGGGCCCAAAATCGGTTCGGAAAATGTCAAACACTTTTCTGCAGCAGAGAATTACATTTTCTTAACTGATTTTGGGGCCACGTATCTCAGGGCCCCTTGGTGCTAGGAACCCCATCTTTGGATATGTTGCAGTGGGATTCCTAGCGCCAAGTGACCCCGAGATACGGGGGGGGGGCCCAAAATCGGTTCGGAAAATGTCAAGCACTTTTCTGCAGCAGAGAATGACATTTTCCGAACCGCCTTTGGGGCCCCGTATCTCAGGGCCACTTGGTGCTAGGAACCCCATCTTTGGATATGTTGCAGTGCTAGTTCCTAGCATCAAGTGACCCTGAGATACGGGGCCCCAAAATCTGTCAACTGTGTCCATCTGCAGTAATGTCATTTCGGGACCCTTTGGGTCCAGTGACTCCAAATTTTGGCTGCAGCTGAGGGGGCATCTAGGAACCCTTAATTACAGAGTTTGAAGTTCGGGGGACCTATGGCTGCAAATGGGCACAGTGAGGCTGCAAATGGGCACAGTGAGGCTACAAATGGGCACAATGAGGCTGCTAATGGGCACAGTGAGGCTGCTAATGGGCACAGTGAGGCTACAAATGGGCACAATGAGGCTACAAATGGGCACAAGGAGGCTGCAAATGGGCACAGTGAGGCTGCTAATGGGCACAGTGAGGCTACAAATGGGCACAATGAGGCTGCTAATGGGCACAGGGAGGCTGCTAATGGGCACAGGGAGGCTGCAAATGGGCACAGTGAGGCTGCTAATGGGCACAGTGAGGCTGCTAATGGGCACAGGGAGGCTGCAAATGGGCACAGTGAGGCTACAAATGGGCACAGTGAGGCTACAAATGGGCACAGTGAGGCACGCAAATGAGCATTGTTGACCCTCTTTTCCACTTACAGTAGCTGCGCATTTCTCCCCCTAGGCTTATACTCGAGTCAATAAGTTTTCACAGATTTTTGTGGTAAAATGAGGTGCCTCGGCTTATATTTGGGTATATATACGGTATATATATATACACATAAACATATGTAGTTATTATTTATATCAATCTTAAAGCGGCGTTTCGCTGTTTTTTTTTTTTTTTAAGTCAGCAGCTACAAATACAGCAGCTGCTGACTTTTAAAATAAGGACACTTACCCGCCCAGCGCGCCCGCGAAGTCGGTTCCCGAAGCTGATCTGTCGCCCGGCTCTCAGTTGCTGCCACCGCCATCTTCGGTATGGGAATCAGCGGCGAGTCACGCTGCACAATACGGACGGTCCCTGTTGTCTCTGGGACCCGTGTGTTTCCCAGCAGACGGGGGGGGGGGGGGATAAGAGGGTCCCGGGGGACACGGCTGGAAAGGCAGAGGCGGTCCTGGTCTTTTCAGCCTGGAGGAGAGATTTGGGGTCTTATAGACCCTCCCCCCCCACATCTCTCCATAAAGAGGACCCGTCACTCACCTATTCCTATTACAGGGGAGGTTTACATTACTTGTCATAGGAATTAACCCAAAATTTTATTTATTTCGTTTTTTAACCACTTCACGCCCGCACTATAGACGAAAGACGGCTACAGAGCGGACGCTAATTGCCGGGAGGGCGTTCCTGGACGTTCTCCTGTTTACTTCCCCTCTGCGCGCTCCCGCGGGCGCTCATCAGGGAAGTTCTGTGTTGG